>NC_058034.1:11962115-12320449 GCF_019176455.1 Solea senegalensis | reverse complement strand
TCTGAACCTGACAACCATTTGAATAAAGAAATTATGCATATAATTCAAATTCTAAGTGTATAGTTCCTGTTCTTGTTCTTGAATGAGTGTAATTCAAATGTCTTTTTTGAAGGGAACATAATGTTAATAATGCATCAATATAAATAAAGTCCATCTGTCCCTGTCAAGGAGCTCAAATAACTTTTGTTTGCTTTAATTTTAGAGAGAGAGAGAGAGAGAGAGAGAGAGAGAGAGAGAGAGATTAGCAATATTATCCACTGGGTCAGTTTTTATTCTTGTGCTGCCATTTGCTCATTAGGTTACTCAAAGCGCGACTGCCAAACGTTTGATATCCAAGATGGACGTATATGTTCCTTTGAACGTTGCGTTCCTCCATGGCACTGGCACGAGCCGGATGCCAACCATGCTTGTTGACAAGAAAGAGGACAAATCCAGATGTAATCAGACGTAGTAATCGGTTAGTGATATATCCATCATAGAGTGATGATAGGGTGAACAGAATTGTGTTAAAAAAAAACAAAAAAACATTTTAGTTAAACTTTTTAACAACCTAAAGGAATTCACTGAGTCAAACAGAAATAATAATTTAAGATCTAGATTAAATTGGGAGCCCAAACATGTTCAAGCCCCTCAGTGATTTCCTCCAGCAGACATTGGTTTTTAATAACAGATGGGGAAAATAAAAACTTCCAAGTAATATCTATGGACCTGCAGAGGTTAGACGATAATTTCCCACCTGCTTACCCATACTAAAAATATTCAGAGATTAGAAAATGCTTTGAATTCACTTCCACCTGTCCGTGCTGGGATTTGAACCATCTGTCATGACAATAAAACTATAAATATGCTCCCTACTCTGTGACTAAATGGAAGATCTTGAAAAAAGTTGTATATTTTAAAAACCCTGCCCAGCTTCCCGAGGTGTTAAACTGTGCATGAGTTTGTGTCCAACCCAACATTTGCAGCCACAATAGAGAGAACAGTCAAATGTGGCCCACGTATTGCAAGTTTGAGACCTCTGCTTTAAGGTGTATCCATTAGCGGTCTGGGGGAAACTGTCGAGCAAACTTTTTCACTGTTATATTTTTGTCAAAATGATTGTTTGTAACCTGTCTCTTAAACATTTACTATGATGTGTGCTGCCAGGTCACCCTTGGAAAAGAGATTTTGATCTCAATGGGTTCTACCTGGTTAAATAAAAGTTTAAAATAAATAAATAAAAAATGTATCTTCATAAGTATCATGTCCCATAGTGTGAATTAAAATGTACATGAAATAAAATGTAGTCATTCATGCGTATCAATTTAACCATTTATTGGCAAATCATTGAAAAACTAGACAATGAGCAAGTGCTTGAGTTTTCATGCTGGACATAATGTACATTCCAGATAGATTACACATGTTTTACCAAAGTGAGCTGTTTCTTCAAGTACACTTCAGAATTAACTCTCTGACCGGCTGAAATTGATGTAAATTTAAGGTGGCCTAAATTGGCCTGAAATTGCCAGTATGTGGTCACCACTATTTTCTAATAATCCATCAAGTTAATGTGTCGACCAGAAAAGGAGACAAAGTTGAAAAGAAAGGCTTCAATTGCACAGATTAGGAGCATATTCACACACAGTGGCTACACTGTTACTGGCAATAGGGGAAAAAAAAAAACACCCAGAAAGAATTAAAAAAAGACAGCAGACTGAGAAGCAGTAGTGGAAGGATTTTGTCACATGTCTCAACATAATACAACAGTTATTACAGTGGGGCAACGGCGGCGGCTTGGAGGCCCAGCGACTATCATTTATCACTCATCATAGGAGGAGGGAAAGCCCTTCCTTCCCTCTGTGAGTTTCCACTTAGAGCAATATATGAGCACTAAATCACCGCCTTTTAGCGAGTCTCCGACATCCGAGTGAGAGTGAACTGCCAGTGAATGAACGGCAGGAATTAGGTTGCCGTTAACTCACTGAGCCACATCACTCACGCACAAATGAGAAAACACAGTGGCGACGGTGCTGACAAATGGGACTACTTTCCTCTCATAAAAGAAAGAGAGTATTATCGTTTGTGGATGGATGAGTGACAAAAGTAGGGCTGACATTAACAAGTCCTGTTGAACTTTTCAGAGGGTGCCTGCACTTGCAAGGAGACTGGCAGTGGGAATTTAAATCATATTGCATGATACATATTTTGAAAGCGCACATGTTGCAGCAGAGTGTCTCATTTCTGGTCAACTAACATAATAGTGTCTACTTTGAGTCCTCATATTTATCATTAAAAGAACAGGCCAGTGTTGTTTTACGATATCAGCCAGGCTCCTTCAAAAAAACCTTGAAAAATTAGGCATTTAAAACCGACTTATATTACAAAAAAATATGAATGAATCATGGCAGATAGCTTTAGGTGTCAAACTCCACACAAAAGAAGTGCGTCTGTGTTAAGTGAAAGCAAATGTGAGAGACAGATAAAGACAGGAGGAGGCAGACGTTGCTCAGACAGAGAAGAAAAGATATTGCAGAGAGATGGAAAGAAATAAAAAGGAGAACGGCGACAGCAAGGCTGCTGATTGTCAGACTGTGTCAGAGCTGATGCCTCCACCTCTACTACTGTGTCTTCATCTCTGTCGTTCCACAATCTACCCATCACTCCCAACGTCACACATATCACTGCTATACGCTTGATACTGCTGTTTTGTGCGAAGTTATATTCAGGTTGAGACATGGAAAAGTTTTGGAGTAATAACTCATTTATTTCATATCATGTGGAACATACAGTATTGCGAAGTTGGTTGAAGTGTCATGTTAAAACGCATTAAGATCAAGAATCCTGCGGATAGTGTATGTTTAAAAAAGTTAAGATTCTGGTCTAGTGCAAAAGTAGTAAAGGACACATCTGAGTAGATTATCTCAAGTCTCTCCAATTCAAAGAAATGCATGTTATTTGTTGCTTGGTGCCTATCTACCTGTTTGGTTTGTTTACACAAGGCTGATCCTATCCACACTCTTGTGTGCCAGTCTTCACTCCATTTGTCTCCGTGCTCGCAGCTTGAGGATTTGTTCTGCAGCGCGGTAAGGGAGATGAGGCACAGATAACTACAGTAGCGCGCAGCACGGGATTTACGGTCAAAATAAGAATAAAGAAAAATAGTATTCTGTAACCTTTTCCCCCAGGGAGCCCCGGGTATGGGACACACGCAAGGGAGGGAATCTATTTGAGTCTAATGAAGAAAGACATTTGTCAGAGGAAAACCGCAGAAGCCACCAGCCATTACTCAACTGTGATGACTGTATGGGAATGTGCCTCAAGTGCTGAGTGTTGAAAAAACATGCACAGAGACAAACTTGCATAAAGCTCTCACTCTCTCTCTCACACATACACACACATCGTCTGTCCAGCTGTGTCAACAGATGCACATTTATTTCTTTGTGCTATCATATGTAACGGTAATGCGGTGGGCAGTTAGACCCGGGACTGTGTATGTGTGTATTTGTGTGTAAATGTGTGTTCTGGGGGTGATAGGTATAATGACTGTATTTAATGAACCTGCTCCAGTTGGTAATGTGTCATGTTATGTCACCACCGACTGCAATTTTAGTCAAAATACTACCCATGTAAACACACTCCATTAGACTGCTCTGTGTGTTCATACGTGATTACGTGTGCTTGTATGTATATTTTTGTGAGGACCAAAACAAGTAGAATGCAAGGCCATTTTGGCATTTTCTCTGAGAAGTCAAACATTAATCAAGCATAACATCGTACAATACATAATTTCATCTTTTTTTTTTCTTTTTTCTTGACAAAACATATATACACACACACACACACATATACATATATATACATATATGTATATATATATATACATATATATATGTATATATATATATATACATATACACATATATATGTATAAATATATATATGTATATATATATATACACACATATATATGTATATATATATATATATATATATATATATATATATATATATATATATATATATATATATATATATATATATATATACATATACATATATATATATACACACACACACATATATATGTGTATATGTAATATATAATCTATATAAGTATATACACACACACACACACACACATTATATATACACTAATGTGTGCATGAATGTGTGTGTGTGTTTGCACATGTCCTGTTTAAAATGTATATTTGTCTCCAGGGTTTGTGTTTGAGTGCATGTGCACATGTATGTTAGCACTTGAGAGAATGTGATGCAGATCCAGGAAATCCTGACAATCTGCATGGGACAAATTTGGAAGGAAAAAACCCTCAGATGGAGACAACAGCCCCTGATGAACACACTTTTCTCAAAAATGTGCCAGTGAGCTGTGCTAATAAATAGCCTTTCTTTTCCTAATTTGAACTAGTGACTTCTCGTGAGCTCTGCTGGGATTCGATAATGAACATTTACTTTGTTGTTCTTTGGGGAGAGATTTGAAGTGGACACATTTCTGCTGCGTGAAATCAATGCCGCCGCATAATAGCAACAACACAGTGTGCAATACAAATATCACCTATGACACAAATGTTGAATTATAGCTTTTGGTTTCTCTGGGTAAATTCACTTCGCATTGATTTATGTTCTCTTGTGAGACTGCCTTTTTATATGTAGAGTCTTTCATTTCAATGTAAACAAAGATATTGCTCTCATATCTGGGGGTTACAAGTGTGAAACTTCACCACAGCGTTTTACTACACCATATACCATTCAATATTTGTCCCAATGAAGTCGTCATGTTAACACACCCGAGACGACATGAAACCCATTATATTCCTATATTTATGGTCAAGGTGTATATTATAACCGCCTTTTATTGGTGGTCGAATTAGTTTGTAATTGTAGCCACATAGCTGCTGAGAGAATAGTTTGAAGTAGGAGAAATGTAATGTTTATTTTAACATGAATCAAAGTGTCTCTGTGTGTGGTTGTTTATGTGCACGAGGAACTCTA
Organism: Solea senegalensis; assembly: GCF_019176455.1. Lineage (NCBI taxonomy): Eukaryota > Metazoa > Chordata > Actinopteri > Pleuronectiformes > Soleidae > Solea > Solea senegalensis. Next base: position 12,315,460 of record NC_058034.1, on the reverse strand, counting down.
CTTCGAGAGAAAAGTCCTAAAACACACCGGGACATTTCTGCCAACATACACATACACACACACACAGATCCAAAGAGGATGTAGTGAATGCGTACATGCTCTCCGGAGAGATTTACATTGAGATGCATTTGCTGAGGACACAAACACTGCAAGCTGTCACATAACTGGCTTCAAGCTGTTACTTGGCAGATAAGAAATTTAAATAAAATGTTTGCATTTTAGAGAGAGAGAGAAACCATCAGACTTCAAAGCCAACCAACCCGTGCCATTAAGATTTTCCGCTCGAGCCAGTGGGTGATATCAGCTGATTGTCATGTGCACAAAAGCCCCAGAGCTTTAGTTACAAACTGCGGGAAAAACTACAGACAGTGTTTAGAAGTCAGTCAATGCTGTGTGCAGGTTTGACTGTTTGAAAAGTTTGAAAATACAAATGCAGTTTTGACCGAGATAAATAAAACAACAGTTAAAGTTATGGTAAAGATTTATACCTTAATTTTATTCACAAAAGATTGCAAAACCTTGTCTCCTATTGCTAATAAACATAATGGCATAGAAGTCATACCTGGGAGATTAAGGAGCACAGAAATTTGGCACTGAATTACCATTGTTAACGTCCTGCATCCCATTTCTTCTTAACTTTGGATGCTTTTCCTTAAATTATTTATTAGTGTATCGCTTGCTTATGCATGTGTTTTTGGGATGATGTGTCCCAGCAACGTTGAAGTAGGTTTGCTGTAACACACCAACTACTGCAGCTCAGCAGCCCTTTGTGCAGCACACACACACTTTCTCTCTCTCTCTCTCTCTCTCTCTCTCTCTCTCTCTCTCTCTCTCTCTCTCTCTCTCTCTCTCTCTCTCTCTCTCTCTCTCTCTCTCTCTCTCTCTCTCTCTCTCTCTCTCTCTCTCTCTCTCTCTCTCTCTCTCTCTCTCTCTCTCTCTCTCTCTCTCTCTCTCTCTCTCTCTCTCTCTCTCTCTCTCTCTCTCTCTCTCTCTCTCTCTCTCTCTCTCTCTCTCTCTCTCTCTCTCTCTCTCTCTCTCTCTCTCTCCAGTCTTTACTGAGTTAAGAGGCCAGTTGTGGCTGAACACATATGTGGACAAAGGCCTGTTTGACGTGATGAGTGACAGGTGACAGGACTTTACTCTGTCCACTGATCCCAGAAAAGAGAGAGATCAACAGCACCAAACATTTGCCATTATCACCAATGTGGGGAGCCCCAACATTATGACCACCCACCTAACAGCATAAACTACCCTCACTGTTGTCCTGTGTCTGAGTTGAACATTCTTTGTCAGCACTCAATTCTTTTTCTTTTTTCTTTTTTTTAACATCACCACATTAAATACAAACACCTCAACATCTGCGCTCACACATACTGAGAAATAAAAACACATGCTCGTAGATTTTAACAAGAGAGCTACCAGGTGAAAGGTGCGATGATGGGTTGTTGGCAGCATGTGCTGGCTGAAAACCAACACTGCATGTATGAAGCCATGTCAGCCCTCCGGGTGTACAGTAAGTGCATGTGTAAGTATATGTGGGTGTGTGAAGCTATATATTGTACATGTACTGTAAAGTACCAGTCCAGTGGTAAACATGAATGGGAGAGGTTTATACACTGCAGCAGCGCAGACACACATGCCGCCCAACTACACAAATTAATTAAACAAATGTTAAAGTTCAAGCATAAACTAGTAAAGTGCCAATATGTAGATTAATGTCCTCTTTGCAGAGGAGCTAGCAGTTTGAAAGCAGGAGAAATGTGAAAATGGCTTTACAACTTTCTGGAAAACAACTGAACTGGAAATGAGTAGGACTATCTTTAATGGTCTCCAAACAAAGGCCCCTTTTGAAAGACATTTTGCAACTGAAAATGTGTAATATTACCCAAATATTGCATTTTGGGTATAATTTCTGTGAGGAATTTAGTAAAAACATGTTGAGTGGGCAAATTAAACAGCTGCGTTAGCATATGTTATTAATATAAATCAATATATTCAGGTTGTGCCACTGTAATATATTTTTTTCAATGATTAATTATGAGCCCTTTTTTTACTTGAGATCCTCCCCTCACAAAATAGACGTCATACACTCACAGAGTATATTTTTACTGTTACAGCACTGTCTTAACAGTATGAAAACTTTTGACAAATACCCCCATTTAAGTCGTCTTTCAAGTACTTAGGCTGACCACTGAAAAACAACCACAATCTTCACTTTGAACGCTCTTAGTTGCATTATGATGGACAAGCTCAATCTCAGTGAGTTGCTACAGCAGTGACCTGCATTTTGAAGGGCTCCAAATACTGTAGTCTTAATGAGTTATCAGTCTGAGAGTCCATTCCAATTTAATAAACTCATCAATCTCTTTCTGCAGTCCCACTTGTGCGGTCAAATAATAATAAAAAAAAGGGTGAGTGAAAGAGGCCGCCATATTTCAGGTTATAGCAGGACACTGCTGTTGATAAATAGTCTGAGAAAAGTCAAGAGAAAAAAATGTCTTTTTCAATCTCTCATTCAGCCTCAAGGTTTGCTGGCTAAAATGCTTTAAACACAGATGGCGATGCTGAGAGATGATAGACGAAAGAGGAAGGCATTCCATTAGAGTCACAGGCAGCTTTAGTGGCTGATGTAATGGCTAAAAACTCAAGGCGATGACACTGTACCGTGGTGTCTTTCAGTGCATGTCCGATCATCCATCCTCACAGTAACCAGCAGAGGACAATTAGCCAAACTGATCATGACAACACTTGTAATTTATGTATTTCAACAACACATACCCATCAAGTTATGAGAACAAGTGAGACCAATTTTTTAAACGGTCGAGCAATAGTTGCAGTTAAACTATGTTGTTAAGTTAGTCTGTTCTCGTCTCAGTATACAATTGCATGCAATAGTTAGGAATCTGATTTACTGAATTAAGTGTTTTCCCTCCGCTCCACTGGGGGCCACTTCGTTCACTTCTGTATGGGCCTGAATTTCGCCATGTTTTTGTCACCGCCACCATTATTTATTCATTATGGGTCCAACTTTGGTCTGACTGAATGTATACAAGCAGCATTAACTCAATTGCCAATTACATTACCTGGGCGTGTTAGTCTGACTGTAAAATTAAATGTAACATTTCACAGTCTGATGCGTTTTAAAAGTCCATTTTTAGTTGAACAAAAACAATAAAGATGGTCCTTTATTAGCCCCATAACAAGAAAGTGTATGATAATGTTTGTTTTTATGTCATGTTAATGTACTGACTTAAGTGCCAGCAAATGTGAGAGCTGTTTCTTGTACTTTTCTCTTCATTTGTCATCTCTTAAGCCTCTTCATAATTTCTGTGTGTCTGCTGAGAGTTGAAAATGTGTTATGCATACATGCTCATACTCTTACTAGAAAATTAGGGTAAATTATGAGTGAATCTGGTTTTCCACATGTGCATATCTTATTCCACCTTTTATACATTCCACCACATTTTCCTACCTGGGAAATGCTCACTTGACACGCAGTCACAAATGTTTGGGCTGCACGATATGGGTTTATCCCAGATGTGAGTTGATGACAAGATTTACATCTCATAGACCAAAGTGGACCTCAGTGGATCTGCAAAAACTTTCAACAAACTTTGAATAATTGCATTAAATTCTCCAAACAACTAAATAACATTGTATTTTTGTATTCTTGGTGATGCAAAAGGTAACATATAAAGGGTTGGGAAAGTGTGTGTGCTAGAGAAAATGCTAACAAAAACTTGATAAAAAAAAATTACTTCTTTAATGAGAAATTAAATACACCCATTAAGTTCGCTTGGCCTCAAGGATATATTGTGCATTTTGATGAGAAACAACAAATGCAAACTTTAAGTCGATTTAGCAGAAAATTCCACAGGACATCGTTAATAAACTTGAAAGCATCTTGGAATTTTTATACATTAACATTTTTACCATTTCTCCATTTAGTGATATTCATCTTACATCTAAGATTTGTTTACAGAATGTATAGTAGGAAATGTGAAAACTTAGACTGACAAGAAACACCAGGAAAAGCTTTCCACTCAGCAATGTCATACCGAGTATGTGATAAGATTAAATACAAATGTTTTACTTGAGTGAAATGTCTTTAACTACAGCCTGTCAAGCCTCTATTGGTTTCCAGCAAACACTGAACCACAGCAGAAACCCGACACCTCCTTTGTTGCTCGGGGTAAAGTGGTAGCCACTGACAGATTTGACATTTAGCTGGACTGTCAACAGTAGAAATAGAAAGGAGGCTGGATCAGCAATTTAGTTGTGATTTCCCAACCTCCAATAATGACATTCAAATAAAATGTGAGGCAATCATTCAGTGAAAGAAAGATTGAGATATAACATAACACGCACCTTGTAAAACAGTGTTTTTCAGGACAGTTTCAGGCAAGCCTTTTCACACTTAGACTGGAGTGTTTCTCCCTCTCAAATATATCCTCATGTCGTTCACTTCCACATTTGTGTTTGACATCATGGCAAAAGATGGGGAGCGAGCAAATGTAACATAGCGAGTTAGTGAGACTGAGTGAGTCGCTAAATGACACGAGGGCTGTGATAAATTGAACATAAGTTTACTTCTAGTGGATTGACGGTCACAGTAGATGAAATTAAATGTCAGTCAAGTTGTGGTCAACATCAGAAGTAGACACAGCATGATAGCAGTCACAGAGAGACACAATACGTTGTTGCATTACATCATACACTGGTGTTCTTCAAGGAACAAACCACCTGGTTTAACCACCAGTACAGCAGCCATTGTTTCTGCCGGAGCAAGTCTTAATATGAGGTGATGTTGTGCTGTATCTTGACTTCCTCTGTGATGGGCCCGTCAACGACAGCCCTAAATTGTGTATACATTTCCAAAGTTCAATACCTCATTATGCACAAATGTTCAACTTCTTTCTAAACATTCAGACATTAAATTAGGAACTTGCCTATTCAATCCAGCATGCCAGATCAGCTCAGGCAGAAGGCAGCAATTCAACTACAATTCAGAAATTGCATTATCAATTAATTAATGAAGTGAAGCCTGCAAACAGTTGACACCTCAAGCTGTTCTCTGCTTTAATCATGTGTATGCCCCCTACACCACAATCCCCTACATCCACACCTTCCTAATATGGTGGTCTACTTAAGCTGCAAGATTTCCTTTGCTGTCGCCACCTCTGCTCTCCTGCATCAGAGCTGCTACCTGATGATTCTGCTCCACCACCACTGCAGCAACCACCAGCAGAGGGGGTTAGGTTATCTGTTCATCACTCTCCATTATCTCCATGTAATCATATACGGGAGAGAGAGAAGGTTGGAGCCTAGACACCAAACTCTAGGTGCTGCTGCAATAAACATTTAATTCACAAGTTGTCTAACTGAAATGCTATTAATGGATAATGTTATGCTAATGCTTGTGTGACTCGTTATCTTAGTGTGATCTTATCCATCATCAACCTTTGTTTTTTCTGTGCTGCTACATGGCCAGTTTACAATGTCTAAACTCGGTGCCAAGTTTTATGGTTGGCCTATACAATATATGAAATTCAATAATTACTGATGTGACATATTTATTATTCCTGCTTGTCACTGCTGGTTAGGAAACTTTCACTAAGTGCACTTTGGGTGTGATTAAGTGTCACACTTCAGTTTAATTGTTTCAAATCACTGCTGGATGATGAACTCTTATCTTCAAGAAGTCAGTTCCCCAGACCTAGTGCAAAGCAGATTGTTTTCTGATTGATGACAGGCTGAATCAAAGAGAAGGCTATGTGAATGTGAATGTGTCCAATAGTCAAAGTGATATGGCACTTTGTGAATGAACACAGGTATTAGCCATGTAAAAATGTCAACAGCAATAGGAAAATAACGTGTTATTTTGGAATTACACGATCTCTACACTGCACTGATGATACCTTTGGGGTCTTGTTCCGCTGTCTTGAGCTCCTTTCACTTGAGAAGAATGAATGGGTGACCAAGCCATGACAACACCAGATCTTTTTCCCAAACAAAGTGGCCACTTTGGCCAGGAATTTGACATGAGTGATAACCCAAACGCTCTCTCCCAACATTCTCCCTATTCAGGAGATGTGAGCCGTGGACACGCTGGATTGTGTTATTAGCCCCACAGCTACAGAGGGTTAATGATGCAAACCAGTGAGGCAGTAAACATCACAGAGGGGGAGGAGAAGGCACTCATAATCTGAAGCTAAGGTGTTTTTGGCCAAAATCAAGTTGGTAACTTTAAAAAAAATAAAATAAATAAAGCTGGCTGGCCTCATCAGCCCCGGTCAGCAAGTTTTTAGAAGAATTTGATCAAAGCCTCCCCAATTTGCTTCTCAAGGTGTGTATAGGTGCAACGCTGCAGGTGATATGAAGTTTGAGTGGTGTTTTTGCTAGAAGGCAAAACACATGATAGCAAAAACATTTTTTCTTCCTTCATCAAATCAATGTGGTGTTTCTCACATCCATCCATGTTTCATATATCCCCCCACACACACAACCAAAACACACTGGTATACAAACCCAGGGGTGTTCATCGTGCCACCACTTACCCAGCTTGCATTGAGTTAATCACTTGTTCATGCTAGCAGGCAAAGCAGAGAAAACCCATTAACCTGACACTATCACTCCAGGCCACCACTGCTAATGAAGACAGGCTACCGCACTCAGGAGGCAAATATGAGCGGGGAAAAAAAAAAATCACAAGTCCCTTAAAATGCAGCTAAAGACAAGTGATACACATGTGGTGTGTGGCTGGCAATGATCGAGTCAACTAGAGCTATCTAATGTACTTCATTTGGCAGAATTTAGCTTATTTTCTGTCTCCCACTCTTTTACACTTCTGCCATATTTCTAATTAAGAAGCATTATTCTGAATTTCTCATGCATACTCAAAGAAAGTAAAAAAGAAACAAAAAACATGAGTAATACTGGCATATCCCATGTTTCAGACAATATAAATGACTTTCAGATAATGTCATGTTGTAAATAATAGGGGAATATGAGAGTACATGCAAACATATCGTCTCCGTTTGAGGCCGGTGACGACTCGGACAACCCTAATCTCAGCTGCAGCAATCTATGCCGTGTACACTCCCACCTGAGAAAGTCTCCTTCAGTGAGACAAAACAGGAGATTGTAGACAAGAGCAGTGGTGACACAGTGGTACCATCTGATGGGAAGACGGCTTTCCCACGGCCAAAGTGTCTCCAGTGAGCCCCAGACACCTATACAACTATCCAAACAAAATGGGAAGCACAAGAGTGTACTGAATGTGCGTGCTGCTGCATGTGCTAGATCATGTGGTCTGCTATCACCTGTTCTTTTACTAGCAAGGTGAACAGCATGTGTGTGTACTTGTTATCTGAGGACCTTTTTTGGTGTAAACACTTATGTCAGAAATAGTATTCTAAAGTTTAGTCCTAATGAGGCAAAACCACTTTCTGGCTCCGGTTAAAGTAAGAAATAGGATGTGGTTAGGTCAAGGTTAGGGTCATTAACCGGATTTATGTTTAAAGTTAGGGACAGGGCTTTGCTTCGGCTATCCAAATGAATGAAACAGGAATAGCTGCACTCTTTTAAACAACTCATGCTTACTCATTCATTCATTTTGACAATCTAAACAAAGCCTTATACCTAATTTTAACCATTACCACTTAAAGCACAACCCTAACGTTAACATAGCCACAATTCAAATCTTTGCCCTAAACTTAACCAGCTCCTCATACATGATGTTCTCCCTCATTAGGGCCAGGATTTGGTCTCATGAGGACTATTGGTCCTGACAAGGTCATCGTATCTGCCAGAGACAGTCCTAAAGAGGTAACACACACATCAGATAAAAACCAGAGATAAATTATTATCACTGTACGTGAGGAGACAAAAGGCTGAGATGGTTGGGATCATATCTGCTGTCAGATTAGTGTTCTGGTTGACTGGCAGCCACAGACAGAGCAGACACGGTGGTCGAGGGCAAAATCACAAAAAAAATACTTTCTCACGGTCTGGGCTGGAGGTCACAGTATATGTAAGTCTTTAAATCAAGTCAGTGGAGAAACTTAAGTATTGAATATTATTCATATTTGTGGATAACAAACAATTTGTTTCTTAATTCATGGTAGTAGAGGAAACACATCTCTAATTAAACAACTTTTATTCAACTCTGTTTTGACAACAGGATTCAAATCCTGAGCTGCGAAATTAAGTATTTTGGTTGGACTTGGAAAGGATTGTGGTTTGGGTTAAAGGCTTTCCCAAAAAAAACCTTAATATGAAAACATAATTAATAGAATTCTGATAATGCTGTGGGCCTGTGTCAGAAAGCCATGCCAAGCTACGTATAAATGTTGCATGGAAAATATTCAATATTTTGCAACTTTAAATGACTTAACACTTATATAATTATATAATTTGCATATCACATGAGAAGAATTTTGAGGGGGAGCTGTTTTTGTGGGTGCAGTTTAGAAAACCTTAAATGTGGCAGATCAGAAAGCACATTCAAATGTTTTTTTGGATTTTATCAGGAAGAAATTAAATATTGTAGAATACAGGGAAACTAAGGGAAGAGATAATCTACTCCTGGATGTGCCTAAATTTATTGCAAATGTGTTGTACTCTGAAGATTGCCATGCTCTTTATCGTTTTGTATTCACTGGGTTTACTGGTGAATTTATAATGACAGCAAAATTGGTCGAATTCCATTAAGACTGCATTTGTGCAGCAGAAAAATCCATTTACATTTTCTAATAAGGAGTGGTTGGTTTCAAGCAAGGGTCAGCAGCAGCCAAACTGAAAACTACAGCAGCGTTTTATCAAGGTCAAACCTCAGCAATCATTTCCCCCTCTAAGAGAAATATCAGTGGCTGTCATTGGCCATTAAAGACGTATTGAAGAGGATCAGATGGCATGTGGTAAAGAAAAGTGTGCACCTCTCGTTTATATTAGAACAAAAGAGGATGAAATTGGCTGAATGATGAATAATACATGACATGGTGTTTTAAGTGCCATGTGATCAGGAGCAGTGGCGAATTAAAACAGTGTCCTGTTCATAAAGTTCAGAGGCTGGTGCTGGTATATAATCTGCAGGAAGAAGTAATCACATCATACCTATGTTTAAGTGAGTTTACAATTTAAATTCTGTTTCAGATCAGATCAGATCAGATCAGATTTGGTGGTTGACAATCTTAATTACAAGTGTCTTGCATCTGAATGTGACTGCCCACTCGCACAAATACCTTACAAAAACCACACCCAAAAATCTGAAAACGTAAGTAAGAATAGATTGTGTACCTTTATAGCTCCCCTTAAGGGAAAATCTAAAGACAAAACCTATCACAACAAATTAGATTTTTCCTTGTTTTCCAAGGAGCAGGTTAATGATGTCAGCATGTGCCTGTAGGCAAAAAGCTGCATGGACTGTGATAAGACCGTTGTGATTCATGTCACATGGTCACATAAAAGACATACAGTTAGAGTGACCAGGTCCCAACAAAAACTAATTGTGGGACAAAGAGTATGTTCAAGTGGAACACGTCACGCATTCACCAAGTAATGTAAAATGTTGTCATAATGTCAATCTGTATTCAAGAAATAAGTGTCACTTGACATCATATTCTCCACCGTGAGAGATTGAAAAAGAACTATACAATAAACTCTCTGAAAATTGCTCGACTGGCTTCAACCACTTGTATTTTGCTTGTTGTAACTGCATTTCCTTTTCTTTGAGAACATTTCCATTATTTTTCCTCAAATACAAGCAACACAAGTTACTTTCTGTCACAATAAAGCAAATTAATCCCACCGGCCTTGGCAGAGATGACTAAAACTGTGATAGGTCACCCCACATTTTCCTATCAGCCATTACTTTTGAAAGTGGGCTTATTTTGAAAATTAAAACCATATACTAAAGTGAAAAAGATCTGAGGCCTGAAAATATATCTGATCTCTGATATCACATCAGCTGAAAATAAAATTTAGATACAAGAGACTCCAACCTCATAATCTGAATGTGCTTTTTTTTTTTAATCTCCTCTTAGTTAGTGGAGGGTTTCTGTTGATCATTCATTCAAACTGACACAATTGACCATCTAAAACTATTAGAATGCCTTACATTGTCAAACTGTAACATACATAGCATTACAGTAGCTTCTATATGAATGTTAGTGATCAAATTCAAGAACATGATCAAGCATCCACAAGTCAACATCTACAGTATGAGACAAGTCTTAAGTACATAAACACACAAACACCAACACATACAGAACAGCTCAGTACAGTACAGTACACACATATACGCACATAGGAAAAGCTGCAATGGAGTTTAAGTAATGATAGCAACACAACCACAGCTTGATCAACCCAACAAGACCACCACAAACCTAAAAAGCTAATGCTGGGCCAGAGATAAATAATCAGTAAATAAAGACTTACATTGGAGTTGTATCAGTCTTTCAACGTCCCAGGAAACAGTCCAAGAATCAAAACCAGGGTGGGAACATAGTCCAAGAAAAGTAAACACAAGGTACAGGCAACGCAGGACACGCGAACACTGAGGGCTAATTAGCTAACAAGACACAGGTGCAGCAGAAAGGGGGAGACCGGAAGTGAAACTTACAATAAATAAATGGGGGCGTATATTTCAAAATAAAACAGGAAGTCCCACGAAGAAAGCTCTCAAGGAAAGCAGGTCGTAACTTTAGCTGTTAAGAGTTTTCTGTTGAGGAAGCAGAACAGGCCATTTAATCACATCAGTGGACATATTTTGTGTCTTATAGAAGCATCATTTTTATTTTCATTACCTGCTGTAATGTTCTTATTGCCATCATCAGAAATGTAAAACACCTTATTTTCTGATAATTTCTTAACACCACTGTAGCCATGGTAACGAACAACAGCATCGAGTGTACCATACCAATTTGAGCCCAACTACTTTCCAGGTAAATTACACATTACCTGGAAATGTTTGACAAGTGTGGGGACATTGGTAGTTTGCACTTTGTACTTGGAATATTACAAACCCTGTGTTAACATAACATACAAATAGTTTGAGAATAGCACTCTTGCCTTTCTTACAAGAAGACGTGGAGTTTGCATGTTCTCCTCGTGTGTGTGTGTGTGGGTTTCCTCCAGGTTCTCCAGTTTCCTCCCACAGTCCAAAAAAATACAGATTTGGGAATTAGGAAAAGTGGACACATAGCTGACCATAAGTGTGAGTGTGACAGTAGATGGTTGTTTGTCTCTATGTGTCTCTGTGATGGACTGGCATCCTGTCCACGGTGTACCCCCGCCTTTCACCCTATGTCAGCTGAGATTGGCACCAACGAACGACCCTCATGTGGAGGACAAAGTGGTAGAAGATGGATGGATGGATGGACAGATAGTTGAAAATCCCTTATTAACTATATCTGTCAGAAAGGGAACTGGGAAATACTTAAATGAAAAACCTTGTCACATTTTATTCAATCACATGTCGCATGTGGGGTAGAAAAAAAAAAATTCCCAGCCTGAGGAACTCAAAAGCAGCCTCGCTAATAACTCGTTCTGACACTGTGACAGGAGCACAGCAACAAAGCTTGACACAAAAAAAGCCCTCCCATCCTCCAATAATACATATTTGTGCAGTCGTCTTCATACACATGCACAAACACCACAGGGGACTTCTCACCAACCCACACTGAAATCACTTAAATCTCTCCTCCAGTCCTTCCACTCTTTGAGTTATTACCTGTTTCCATTGTATCGTTCACACGGGGCTAATAAAGCCTGAATCAGTTTATGAGACAGAAACCAAGACCTGAACATCACATTGTGTCTTACTTTAAGAAGAAGAAGCATGCACACAGACACGAAGTTCACACATCTCACAAAGACAGGGACAGGAGAGTGTAAAAGCAAAAAGATTGCTTCCGGGGGAATAAAGATAGGATTTTGCGTGAAGTCGGAAAGAGGAGGAGGAGGAGGTGGTGGTGGTGGTGGAGAGAGGGGAAACCAAATAGAAAGGAAATGAAATAAGATATGGTTACATGAGGGGGCAAGTGGTGAGACGTCAGCAGTCTGAGCAGGATTGTCACTGCAGTCGAGGGAATTTATCAGCAAACCCGCAGCAACACCTGACCAGAGCTCACATTTAGAAGATGTTAATGGAGACTGCTGTTATTTAAGTGGGATTCGTGACACCAGAGGAGGTCAAGTGTGCGCCAAGATAATGTGACAAACACACACAAAATGACGCCGGTCTTCTGGGACTACTTTGTAAAAACTTAGTGTCTTGGTAGCGTGAAATATTAACAACCATTACAGTTACACTCACTGACAGTGTGTGTGTGTGTGTGTGTGTGTGTGTGTGTGTGTGAATTATAGCAATTTCTAGTGAGTGAGCTGAGAAAAATGCCTTGACTGTCATCTGTCGCCCTCAGGGAACATAATATGCAAACAAATAAACAGAAGTCTCACTGTAGTCGGGCTGGCTATGGACAGATTCATTCATCAGCGCTCTTCCGCTATATTTTGATAGGTCTGTTTGCTCCAGGCAAACATTTTCAACACGGCACAAAGCAGCGGTGCTGTGAAGGAAATGTAGCACGCGCTGGGATGAACAAATGGTTTCTGGAAATCAGAGAGACGTCTGCAGAGCTGAGAGAAAAAGATAAGCTCAACGTTTTTTAATGAAAAAAAAAAGAGGAAACTATTATAGTGCAAAAACTTTGAGCTTCTTCTCACAGATGTCAGATATGAAACTGGATGTTTTGCCAAACACATTTATTATCAAGGAGAGACATATGTCATTTACTGTGATGCTGAATTTAAATGATTGATCATTTTTCAGAAAGAGACTTTTTTTAAAAAAATCTGAATCTTTGTCAAGACGTTCAAATACATAAAGAAAACCTTGGTTTTGTTTACATTTTATTTACATTTAATTTCTCTTGTTGATGGAGGATATTTTTGTATATGAAAACATACACAGCAAAGTGACTAAAAGCTATTTTTAAAAACAAAATCAAGGGGGCCACACTGGAGAAGTGGCTTGCACAGAACAAGGGCCTTTCGACGTGGAGTTTGCATGTTCTACCCATGTGTGCGTGTGTGTTTTCAGTTATTTGGACACTCTAAATTGCCTGTAGGTGTGACTGTGTGAGTGAATGAGTGAAAGAAAGTGAGTGTTGGTCTCTGTGTGCAGACCAATTATTCCAAATTGTTGCTACACTGGTTGAACAACGACCAAACTTCAAACTTTTTTTTGTAGCTTTCTCATTCATCAAACACTTTGCACAACGTGGACACCTTCATCAACAGAGTGAAAACTATAGATTTACCTGATGAATTGCTTTTACACGACGACTTGTTTATTTGTGTTGTTTTTATATTTTCTAAAGTATTATAGTATTTTATCGTTTGTTTTTATGTCTATCAGGTCTTATGTTTATATATTTCATTGGTTTTATTCATCTCCGATGTGCAGCGCTTTGTTTCAGCTTAAAAGAGTTTAAAACAAAGCAGGTTTTTTTTTTTTTCACAGACCAAACCAAGTTTTTTGCCAATTACCTGCAGATTTTTACTTAAATACAAATTATCCTCAACTTGCAAAATCTGAGAGGCAAAGTAATGATGTTTCTGTACATGTTTAGAAGAAAATTGAGGAAAAGCTCCATTATTTGTGTTTTATTTTTGTATAACTTAATCCAGGTGTCTGTAAGGATTGACTTTACAGAGAAAATGAATAGTGTTACCAATTAAAATAACAGCAATTATTAATCCGTTATTAAATATCATAATGTGCTGGTGTTATGTGCTGAGCAGCATCACAAGTGTAAAGAATTACTATTTCCAAATGGATTATGGATTATTTTCACCATGAGACAAACCCATGCACATGTCGCCATCGTGTGACCGAGTGCTGCCACTGCAGCTGGAGGCAGTGTTGACCGTTGCTAGGCAACGAGCCCAAGAGAACAAGCCCAGGCCTCTCTCCTTCTCTCTCTACACGTAGCTGAATGTGAGAATTGCTCATCTTTCAACATGGCAGGAAATGAGAAAGTGGATATGGTTCATCAGAACGCAATTCACATCGAGACGATACGGAAAGAACAGAGACACCAGAAGCTTCACACGGAGTTCAGCATCAATCCACGCATGAAATGTAAGAAAAAAAAGGAAAACTGTCTCTCACCTCTTTGGTTCTCTTTCAGTCCAAAGGAGGAGGGAAAAAAATTAAATATATATATATCTATATACAGTATATATATATCATAGTGAATCCATTTCTTTTCAGCAGCAGAGAAGTGAATCCTTTCATTTCCGTAAGAGTCTACGTGTAACTGACTGATAACAGGACTTTAAGTCTGTGAATTCAATTTCCTCCTCCTAAGAAACAATGTTCATATTTCATAACATACAGTGCAGACAGGAGAGGGATTTCCATTAGTACCATGTGATGTAGAAACTATTCCACTGACACATATGTACTTATACTTGTCTTACACTGTAAACAAATTGTACATTGAATGTACAGATACAGACAGTTAGATACAGACAATGCAGAATTACAGTTACATGAACACTCACACTAGATAGATAGTTTTTATTTTCAAACACATGTGCAACAATTTTTAATTTGAATTGTTTAAATTTTAAGATTATATTTTAAGTTTAAACTGTTCTTTTCTATTGTTTGAGCTGACCGGGTTCTGGAAGACTGGAATTTCGTTTGAACCTCATGTTCTAATGTGTGTTGGAATGACAATAAAGAATCTTGAAAGAAAGAATCTTAAACTTAACCCATTCCTATTACATACTACTTTATCCCATCTCCAAATATTAACATATTTACAGTATATTCCTAACGTTCTCAGTACAACACAAAAATGCGTCTGGCTTTAAGCACAACCATTTCCATTACCTTTGTTTTGTGTCTGCTACGATACTGATATCACAAACCTGAGTATCTTCCAACACCGATATTAGTGTGATACAGTCATTTTAGACCATTTATGGACGTCTCAAACAACACATTTGTGCTGAGTCATTTCAAAGACCTAATTATCCAACTGTGCATCAAATGTTTTTTTGTCCCAAAAAGATACAAAATAATGAGCACAGATATGTCTCACCTAAAAACGCTTTAGCTGGTTTTTATTTACATTTTTTACAGTCTGTGCACAGTGTAGCATGCGATATGTAGGATTTTTAGGTTCTAACGTTTTTCTCCTAAATTTAAAATTGACTGAACCTTGTTCCAAAACACTGAAGCAGAGATTATGTTTGAAGCAAGTTTATGCAGTTGCATGTGCACTATAATGTATATTTTAAAGGGTATAAAGTCTGTCTTTTACCTTTCAGTACATGTCCTGCCAGATAAACCCATGGCAGCTAAACCAGCAGAAGTGATTGGAGAGAATTGTAAGTCCATTGCTCCTCTTCACTTTTATGCTTCTTAAATACTAATTAAAGCCACAATCATCATCATCATCAAGTCCTAAGACACAGGCTGCTGCTGCTGCTGATGTATAGTACATTTTTTTGCAGCAGACTTCATTGAAGCTTTCCACAGAGCACGCCAGGAACCCACCAAGAAATATGCCATGCCAATGACCGAGAGTCAGGAGATAGGATGGGTGTCGGCTCCACTGGTGAGAAAACAAAAAAACTTCATGTGAAGTTACTAAACAAACTGTGGAGTCACCGCTAAGTACACATCCGTTTCGCCCCCTGATGTGATAAAAAAGTGACAAGTTTGGGTAAAGTAACGAGGCTGGCTGACCACACCTCGATATAAAGTAATGTTATTTTTTATTGGCGGTTGTGTCGACTGAGTGTACGCCGTTAAAATGTGTCCTGTGAGGTTTCACCTTCACCTCTGGAAGAAAGGTTTTTAAAAGGTTTACTTTGGCACTGGATCAGGATCTACAGTATGTGCACGGCTTTATGCACTGGTACAGATTATATATACTGTGGATTAAATAAACCGCTGACAGGTTTGTATCAAACCGATCATCTAACTAATGAATGTATTAAATCAGGGGTGTAATTAATGGTATTTCTCTCAAGAAATTCAAGGTTTTTCTAAATTTGTTTTGCAAAAAGATACTTCATTAAATGTATAACAAAGGAAAACATGCTATTATTTAACTGGTATGGCCCACTTGTGGCCCATGAACTACAGTTTGAGTTTAAATGATTCTTATTGTGTATAATAGTAAATCTAAGCAAGAGGTGTGAACAGAGCAGTGTCCTCAAAAACAAGACTCTCGGATAAATCATGTCAAACCAAATGTTGTCATTATTTCACTGAAATTCATCACTTTCCATTATTGTGAATAAACTGTGTAAATAATTTGATATTGTACAGCACAGAGCAGCCAAAACATCTAGCAAACATTGAACTACTCTTACACAACTCTGATTCAACATCTCTGTATTAGTGCATCAGTTTATTGCTTTTTTATGTGTAAACAAATTAGAAGAAATATGAGCGCAAAAAAACGTACGCGAGCACTAATATGCAAAGTGATCACTTTTAAAGATGTTGTGTCAACAAACTCAAAATCAAGCATACACTATTTCTGACATGTTCATTTTATCTCCAAATCTCAATCAAATGCTAAATCCGACCACTTTTTTTTTGTTGTTGCCGTTTTTCCAGATTCCACCGAACCGCGGCGACAAGAGGCTCAATTTCAGCCGAACGAGCACGGACATCACCAAACACAAAGAATCTGCTCTGCGAGCCGCAAATTAGAGGCCGTAAAAGTGAAACTGTGTGCTCCGTTGTATTTGTCGGTGACAAAACATACAGGTTGTGTCAGTGGCAGAAGTTTAATTTCCCATCTTCACAAACTTAAAACACTATAGACAACAGGTTTATACACTCACCCATCACAGTCTAACCATACAAATGAACGGGAAAGGGCAAAGCTGACGGCTGCTCAACATTGCAACATGTCAGGTCACACAGGGGAGAGTTGATGAGTCAGTAAGCCGAGACAGAGACAAAAAAATAAAACGGAATTCTTCAAACTGCACACATGATGTAAACGAATAACTGTTGGGGTCATTAAGGCGTAATTAAAGACAGCATTACAAGTGATAAAACTTCGTCTTTGACAGTTTCCTCATGTTCAAATTTTCTTTTTCTGTGTGTGAATAAAATCATGGGTTGATGAAGGCGGTTCACTCTTTGTCTTCTCTACACCAGCAGTGTCCTTTCAGTAGCTTCCTCAGCAATATGGCACCACACGTGTCTCTCTCTGTGGCTTGACGGGGTTATACCAGACTCATTTACCAGAAGCTATGTGGTACAAAAAAGGTGTAGGAGAAATACTGTACACGTCTCGTCACGTGTACAGAGGAGACAATGGGGAGCAGGTGCGGTAGAATCCTGCTTGTTAGCAAATCTTAGTCCTTATTGATTGGTTGACTGTTTCTTTTTACGAGCGAGACTTCATCTTCCTGCGTACGGACTTGCCAGGACGTTTCTGAAAGCCAAAGTGAAACATAAACATTAAAGTTTAAAGTTTTTCCAGTAACTTGTCATTTGACATCATTTCCACAAGTATTTAATCAGTGGGGACTGTTTTACGAGTGTTAGGACTCACGTTTTGTTGTCCTCCTTTGCCTTTCTTCCCTCCCTTGCCGCCCTTCGCGTTAGCCACCTTGGCGCGGAAGCTGGAAACGTCGTTGTGGCTCTCTTTGGTATTCCACTTCTTTCCACTCTTCTTGCCTCCGAAGCCAAACCTTTGGTCCTTAAATTTCCTCTTAGCATTGGGGCTGTGAAAACAACCGTTACATTTCAGCCATTTGTGAAACGTGAGGAACTGAAAAATATCGAGCTGGAGATTTATGACTGCCATGTGCAAGACTGAAACCTTACCCCTTCTTGTTCGCTGCTTTCTTGGAGCCTTGACCGGCGTCTTTAGGTTTCTTCTGGTCTCCTTCCAGGAAATCCAGTTTGTCAGTCATTCCTGTAAGAGAAAGAGATTTGAATACACATTATGTAATATGTATGTCTTTCTCAATTCAAATAACAAAAAACAACAACACAAGCTTAAAGACGTCAAGGATCACCTTAGGCTCACATTCTGATTGAGTCACTCTCGGTCTTAAACTTTGTATTCCAGCTTTTTATTTAAGTGGCATATGCCACAAAACTGGCAGCTTCACTTCAGCTGTTCTTTCTGTTCCCTGTTTCCATTAATTTTAGCAAGGCTTTTATTGTGAAATATGTGCAGGACCGGGCAAATCTGTGGCTTCACGCAAAGAATCCTAATATTTTGTTACATAGAGAGAATTTAAAATGTTATTTTCAAAGGCTAACTCTACGGATAACAGCAGCAGCACTGCAAAGTAGATGACGTGTGATTTGAAATGGTCCTTTTCCTTCAATAGAAAAGCTAATTTCTATGGTTCAAAGAGCATTTTGGCAAATGTAAGTACATTAACATAACATTAGTCTTGTTGTTTTACATGTTTAAGGGAACAGTAAGTGCAGAACATTATAACTTCCATCATCACAAGCCTGAAAAACAGAAATCACACTCACCTTTCTGGTATTTCTTTACAGCAGACATCATAGCCTTCTTCTCTTTCTGCCTCTTCTGCATCACTTCTATTTGGACCTGACACACAATGAAAAACACAATATTAACAAGTAATCACTAAACATAGGCGGCTTTTGTAGAGCAATGCATCATAAACATATTATTAGTCTGGCAATTATTTTTGATTATGTCGCTGTATCATTACACACAAGCAGAGTAACGGCAGGTTTCAAAAGTGGGAATTAAAGACTGGACTACCAGACTAAAACAGGGACTCACCTTTTTGCCAAACTTCCTTTGCTCACGCAGCTTCTTGGCCTTCTCCGACCTCTCCATAATCATCTGCTTTGATATGAGCTTTTTCCTGATCTACAAAGAGAAAGAGGAAACATTAATGCTTATTAAACATTTAGGTTTTAGGTCAATGAAAGTCAATCAAAGTTTGTGAGCTTCTGTGTGAGATGAAATATCAAATTAAGAACATGTAAAAAAAGGTTTGCAGTGTCTTTCAGATAAACAAATGAAAAAACAGAATGAGCTTCTTTTTTTTTAGTGTGTCTCTTTTAAAGATTTTTTAAAACGTGAATTTTGATATGAACGATCTTCACATTAAAACTGCACCTGTGATCTTTGCATGATCACTTGCAATGATCTGACTGCTCACCTTCTGCATGTGCTGATCTGTCTTGGCCATCTCTGCAAAGTAATCATCCGGCCTCTTGGTGGCTATGTTGTGTTTCTTTAAGAGGGGCAACGACCCAAGGACCGTAGCTTGAGCTTGACGGTAGCTGTAAGTGGACAAACAAGGAACATAAAAGCTCAGCTGATTAGAACGATTTTACAAACTTTAAGTATTGCCTGATAGCTGCAAAAGGATCATGTGACACTTTATACAACAAAAACACACTTGCAGAAATCAAAATAAACATAATGGCAGTTAATATAGTCAATGTGACACAGACAACAATTACACCAACATCCTGTGTCAAGTGTCTGAACATTTACATTTCTATGACAAATGAGAAACACCATCTGATGAGTATGATCCCATAGCTGAGTCAAAAGCTAATAATGGCGTCTCAGATCTATTCAAAAATATATTTTTTTATATGTTGCACACTTACAAGAACATCTCCCTCTGGAAATCATCATCCGCGTTGATGTCTTCATTGACTCCAGCAGGTGCTTGCCCATCAGCCTTGGAAATAAGGTCTTCAGCTGGTAGGTTGGTCATGTCCAAACTCTCCACCCAGGGAAGGTCTTTACGGAATTCAGCAAGACACTGCTTCAAACCCTCCTGCATCACAACACATGAGTAAAGATGTTAATCAGAGTATGTCCAAATCACAAGTCACACTACTACTCAGATAGGAATTTCAAAATCATAACTATCTACATTATGCTGTCTAAAGGAAGGTCTTCTTACTTACTCTTACTTACAGCTAACTAATCTCACTTTAATGCAGTTGACTCGTTCACTCACCACATTGTTGGTAGACTTTTTGGCTTTGGCCACCAGCACATTCATGCCTGGTTTCAACAGCCCCTTTGCAAAGGCTTCTTGGAGCTAAAGGAGAGTCAATCAAACATTTAAATCAGAAAAAAACTGTCACAACCATAGGAAAAGCTCAGCACACAGTTCAAACAACACAATCTAAATTACGAAACTACTCTCTGGGGTAGTAAATGGGTAAATTTACATCGACATTACATTACATTCGAGTTAAATAACACTGAGGAAAACTATGGAAACACATAAGCAACAGATCAAATATATTCATTATCATGAAATAAACATTACAAGAGATGTGTGCTTAGTAATACATGTGAACACTTATTGAGATATCGATAAATCATACATTTCACATCTTAGGAGCTGGAGACTCGTGTGGGGGCTGAATATGGTCTACAAATTGCATAGGACACGATTCCATTTTACAACTAAAGCACAATAACATACATCAATTATAATAAAGTAACCCCCTCATACGACTGTGTAGACGTCTGTCTCTTCTGTTCAACAGTTTCACAGGCTGGTGTATACGTGAATGTTGTGTATGTAGCACAAAACGAGCTAAACTGACCTCATCGTCTGATAATTCACTCTTCTCCTCGTCAGAGTCGAAGCCGAGCTGTTCCTCCTCCTCTACAAACTCCATGGTGCTGGTACCGAAAACCATAAGATAACAATATGATGCAAGTTTGGGTTTTTTAAGTGGGTAGAAATGTTTCTGCTCCTCACATGTAAGGAGCGATTCACGTGGGGAGGAAATGACGGAAGTTGATGCTCTACCAACACAGTCCCCGGCGGAAACACTGTGAAACCTCAACAGTTCCTACATATATAATAATAATAATAATAAGTAAAAACAATAATAATGATAATAAATAAATAAAATTGAAGAAAAATTGTAACCCTCAACCTTAAATTTCTACGGTAAATAAAAGCATGCAAACTGTGAATCAAGCAGATTTGTAAGGATATCGACATCCGGTTTTCAAAATAAAAACAACGAGCGTACTGTATCTCTGTCTTAGTGCACGTTTGAATTCAAATTTCGAATTAAATGTCTCGCATGTGCACTTTTTAATCGAAATAATTCTAAACTTTGACATTTTATTAAATCTCAAATGATTTGTTCGCTAATGTGCATTTTTTTTCAATCAAAATGTGCCAATGTAAGATTTTTAAATTGAAATGTCTCTAAAATTGTACAGCAAAAATGTCAAATTTACAGTATGCCAGTAGTCATAGATGTCCTGGGATTTTTTTCCCCCTTGGATTTTAGAGGTGCAAAATGTGACACTTTTTATTTGACATTTCTTTTCATTTAAATTAAATGTCTCACTTTTTGGTAATGAAAACACAATTTTCCATAAGTGCTCAGGACATCTATGACTACTAACATGCTGTAAATGTGACATCTACTGTACAGTTTTAGAGAAATTTCTTATTACATCCCAAATAATTAGTTTGATTTAATGTGAGATACTTCAGTTCAAATTTCTCTAAAACTGTACAGTAAACATGTCTAATAATACAATACGCTAGTATAGCCATAGATGCAATATCATGAGTGTGACTCTTTCACTTTGTCAAGTTAGGAACAATCGACATCACTTTTCCAAAGCGCTCCTCCCTGCTCAATTTCTGTCACTTTGATGTGACAAGATTGAGAGAACTGTCTGCAGTGTTGGCCCAGAATCCCTCGCTGTGGCCTATGGGGAGGACCAAGACTACAGTTCTCTGATTATGCTACTTTGATACGTGCACATTCATTTCATGTCCAGTGTTGTTCTTAGGTGCAGAATAATCCCAATTTGAATTAAGAGTATTGGTCTGGGTTTGCCTAATCTAGATCAGATGGATCTATAATTCCGCCCTTGCCCATACTGTAATGTAATTAAGAGCAGAGAGATTTGATCAGCTTTTGGTGGCGTGTGGTGTCCAAGTAATTTCTCTTTTATCTACAATTGAATTGATTTCTGCTTAATGCCTGCAAATTTACCCTCCCCCTATCAGTCTGTTGTCAGCTCACCCTTAACTGCACACATACATTTCTTGTTTTGCCAAGTGAGAGTCTGTGAATGTCATTGGTCCCAGCGTTCCAAACTTGAAGAAAAGTGAGAAGGTCACTGCAGCAAAAAAAAAGTTAAAAAAAAGTGTGAATCCCAATCATTCACTTTTATGTTGACTGAGGACAGTTTGTGTTTATCGTTTGGAGTCACGTAGCAGTCCTGAGAGTGGAGGGCTTGTGTTTAGAGCCAGAATGTACACGTACTGAATGTTAATGATGTGCTTTAGCCAGTGACCATGAAAGTAACTTGAACCAATGCAAAATGTCACTTGAGACAGATTCATCTCAAGTGGTCGAGGCTCTCAGCACAACCAAGGGCTGTATCAAGAGTTGTACATCTGTCCACAGGATTAATGGGGGTTCTTAATTGTCAGGTTGCAAACGAACACGTTATTGGGAAAGATATTTTTTGCTTTGAAATAAAGATGCAATTGTGTCTCTTTGTGAGCAGCAAAACAGGTTTTAATAAAGTCATGTATATTCTGCATATTTGGCAGATACAGTCTCTAATTTCAATGAATTGCTGCTTTTGATACCACCAACGTATCCTTGTCCTATGATGTTACCAGTTTGTTCAACAGTGCTACAATCTCTCATCGTTCAGCACAGCATCTGCCTTGAGTGGGATTGGAGAGATCTTCTTTGGTGTGGAGACATTAATGATGACCACTAGTGCTTTTCCACTACACAGTCCCGGCATGAATCGGCAGGTTTATTTTTTTAGAAAAACCTGGTACTTTTTTGCCCCAGCTCTTGTGAGGTTCCAAGCTCTAGTAATGGAAAACTAAACCAAACCGTGTAGAGTCGAGCCGTGCCGTGCCGTGCCGTGCCTTGCGGAGCTGTGCCGGGACTGTGTTGTGGAAAAGCGCCATAAGAGATGTTTCAACTATAGAGCTGAAGCTATTACTCGATTAATCAATTATTAATCGATTACTAAATTAATTGTCAACTTTTTGATAATCGGTTTGAAGCATTTTTCATGATTAAAAGATTTCTGATTATTTCAGTTTCTTAAATGTGAATATGTTCTGGTTTCTTTGCTCCAGATGACAATTGAAAGTGAATCATTTTGGATTGTGGACAAAACGAGACATTCCAGAACATCATCATTTCCAGATTTGACAAACACTGATCAACATTTTTTTCTGACATTTTATGGACCAAACGATTAATCGATAAATTAAAATAGAGACAAATTTAGGAGGACCAAACAATTTGGCAAATATAGTGCAGTTTTAAAAGCACAAAAAGCGTGTGCTGAGTTCAGATATTTTGAGTCAATTTATTCCAAATGTAAAAGAATAGCTCAAATAGGGAGAAGTTTCTTCTTAAATGCTACGTCTATTCATTTTAGAGCTGAAAAGGCTGGAGACTCACACTGGTAACAGGCAGACACAGAATATTCAGAGTACTGGGGACTGTGCCTGGCGACAACCACTGTTCATTTAAGATGTCATCAGTCTCTCTCTATGGCTTTTCCTGCGAGTCCTCGGAGCAGAAAATGTCTGACTCCCCCTGAGAGTGACTCTATTTCTATTCTAACGGAAATCCATTGTTCCAAATTGTTCTCCCCTGCCTTTAATTTCTCCATCCGCTGCACGGTCAGATTCCCACTCGCTGGTGCCTTCAAAAGGGAAAAAAAGGAGCATAATTTCCATTTCTGTGATTATATTCACTTGCAGGAAGACAGTGTACTTCCCATTTCATTGTCACTTTTCATCTCAGAGAGACAGGACGCTTCCATGGAAATAGGTTGGATTCACTCTGTTAATTCACTCTCCTGGAGTTGTTCCTGTTGCACATGAATGTGTGAGCTGGAGCTGTGTGAGAGGCTTGGCTCCCATGGCGTTCAATCAGCCTGAGGAGCTTCAGTGAAGTCCAAGTAAACAATAGTCTGGATGGATTACTAATGTTGTCTCGAGTCATTTTGATCTGATCGGTCTTCTCTTAAGTGGATGCTCATTCACTCTCCGTCTGTCAAAACATCCACGACGCGACTGCTTAAGAGAGATGGCCTTTAACTCCCGCATTACTCTTGTTTTGGCGAGATTCACTCTGTTGTCTCGGACCTGCCACAAACAGACACATTAACATGCACAACCTCCAAAGACCGGGATGAATGCAAAAGCTCGCGTCGAGCCTTCAGACACGTATTGGAATATGTGCACGGCTGAGTTTAAGACTGGCGTAAGTGCCATTATAAGAGTGGGAATAGTTGTTTTATAGTCGAATCAGCATTCATGAACGGCCCTATAGGTTTCTGGTCTTTCTCGTGGACATTGAATCATGGTGTCATATAAAGTATTATTAGCATGAGTAGTAACGATGATGAAGAGTGGAGACGAGCAGAGAACTTTGAGCTATGAGTGTGTAAGAAATGTATTGTCATAAAATGCCAAAGATTATAGAAACATTAGAAGGAAACTCCGGCTTCACTGACGACAATGGTGCAGCCAGTATATTAACAATTTTAATTTTAATTTACACCCCGAAAATTCTGTTGTTATGTTATGGAAACGGGGTAGAAGTGTAGTTCCTTGTGGCGCCGTCACATACTTTACATATGGCCCCTTTAATATTCACTCTCCTGATATAGTAGCTCACATATATTTCATAGTGTTATGAGTCTGACGCACACTGGGGGAGTTCAGCTACGTTCTTGTGATATTCTGATATTCTTCTTCAGAAAACTTTGTTTTCAAAGATTTCTTTTAGGCACAACTGTTGGCCTTCATTATCAGATGATGTTTGTCCTGTAATATGGTTTAATTATCGTTGCAAGAGTTGAATTCATGAAATGCATCAGATGAAAAGAGGAAAATATGTGAAAATATGCAAGTACGCCTCTAGAGAGAGGGACTTTTTATTGCCAAAATAATCCAATCCAAACATTATTTCCACTGTGAAGGAAGACATTCTCTTACAGATGAGACCAGAGGAAACATCCAAAAGGCTAAATAAATACTTCTTCTCACCAGAAATCAATGTGAGGACACATTTGGTCAAATGACAACTAAAATGTCCTCTGACAAAGTGCAGGTGGTGCAGCCCAGTCTTTCCCTCCGGCTTAATTCAGAATTAAACACGACCCAGTGTTCAGCTCACATCTCCATATTCTCCATATCTCTGTTATTACGTTATTGCCAGAAAACCACCCAGACAGCAGCTAAGTGACAGAATAACACGACGAGGTCGCGGTGGAAAAGAGACAAGAGTAAACTATGGCGAGGTCTGTATGGTATTCAATTACAAGAAATTCACAGCCCTGTCATCCGATCTAATCTAATCCAATCTAAAATAACACACACGCGGGGACACACAGATTCTTGTTAGGAGTCTGCACTACAACATCCGTGTATTTGGACGGCTTGACCACAACATTATCTGACTGTAAAACTTGAACGTGACCACAATTACGGACCAGGACCCCCAGTGATGACTACTGGTCCTGGCATTGTCTGTGTTTATACCAGAGAAGGTTGTTCATTGAGTAGTTCTAAAACTCATGGCCTTTATTTCATCATTAAAACTTCATTGCAACTACAAAAGCATCTAAACACTAAATGGCTGCAATAAGACCTCCTTTAAATCAACGACAAGGCAATGGTGATACTGCATGCATGCAGAAAATCCTTTAACATAGAGGAACACAGCGTCGCGCTTCCTTGCTCCTATTTTGTAGGTTTAAATGTTTTTTTTTGTTGTTTTTTAATCACATTTCATATTATTAAAAACAGCATTCTCTATATGCGCTGTAAAATACCCGTGTAGGGGACGAAATAATGGACAGGTGCTCTGTAGTCTCGCCAAGCCGTTTTGTAGAACAAGCACTTCCGTGACTTTCTAAACTCGCTCCCCTCTCATCATCTGCTTTTTCTTTGTGCAACCGGAGTGAAAATTGCATACTTGCAATCACAGAGCCAGGACACACTGCCAGTCCTGCACGGAAATAACAATACCCCCCGCTTTTTGAGTCTCGGGTTCCTCTTATATCTCATTTTACGTCTTAATTTCGTTTCCTCCCCCCTGTGAGCGAGTCTTCCCCACAGCCACTTGTGTTCCAGTTACAAACCTCTATGAAAATATGAATGTAATATAATTCAATTATTACAAGTACGGTTATTGTTCAGAGACATTTGCATCCGTCATTATGACTGTGTTACAGGAAGGAACAATGTGGTGAAGTGACTGCTGCACTACAGAGGTCATTCAAGCACGCTTTGATCCAAAGAGGTCTCCTGGTAGATTCTAATCAAACGTTTAGAGGCACCGTCCTCTCTTCCACCCTTGCTTTCTTTCTTTCCTCATTTCCTCCTCTCCTCTCCTCCCTCCTTCCATTTCTGCACCCTGCCTCGATCCTGATAGTAATTAGAAGTGAAGAGACAAATTAATCAGGGGAGCACCAGGTTGCCAGCATTCTCTGACAGAGGACATCCACAGAATTTTTAAGGGAAATGCAACGTCAGATTCCATCACTGCTAAAGGGACAGGCTGTGTGTGTGTGTGTGTGTGCAAATGTATGTGTAGGAGCGGTGCAGAGCCCATGCATAATCACCTTATTATATCCCTGTGAATGGAATAGTGAATTGATCTGATTAGAGGTTGGATGAGAAGAGAAGGCAGGAGAAGAGGTCTGGCATGTAGAGCAGCTCCCTCTGAAAGAGGAGTGGATGGAAGGAGGGAAGGGACGAGTGAGAGGACGAGGGAGGGTAATGAGGAGGAAGGGAGGCTGACAGAGAAGATGAGGAGAATGGGTTCTAAAAGAGTGGAGAAGTGTGTTAGGGTGTAAAAAAAAAGGGGGTAATAAGAAATAAAGGCGGGAGGGAGAAGCAGAAGGACAGGACAGGGTTTTCAAGTTGACGTTAGTGGCAAAACAATCTCACCTATGGTCCATTTAATAGCCGCTCTGAAGCTTTTGATTAAATCACACGATGCACCGCAGCAGATGGCTTGCCTAGTTGAATTGGAATTTAGATGTTAAAATTTCCATTTTAATGACCACTTCAAGGACTTTTTTGTCCATTTGTAAAGTCTCGTTTAAAATTGCATTAAAATGTAGTTTTGCTAATGGCCGCAACAAAACAGATTCATGGACCGCGTTAAAGGGTGAGAGACAACTTTTACACACAAGATGCAAAGTCATCCTACGGAGGAAAACATTGGTTTCCATACTTCATTTAGGCGACAGTGTTAGTTTGTGTCTTATTAGGAAACATGGTGCTTGAATCTTGGTCTTTCAGGCAATACACCTGAAAAATGAACATATTTTTACACAAAGGGCCTTGCTCTGTTTGTTGTTATGTACATGCATGAGCACGTAGGCCAATTCCAGTCCTGTCCAACAGACGTAAAGGTGGTAATATGGCACCAAAAAACACCAAAAGAGGGTAAAGTCTCATGAAAGCAGGAAAAAAAGTAGCTTCACGGATGTTTTAAACACACATATACATAATAATACAAGACGTACAATATAACCATGGCATTTTATATTCAAACCCAACACCCCATGTCTACAGCCTCACATCAATATAAGATTTTTATGAACTCCAGCGGGTCATTGAATAATTTGATAGTCCACACAGTTCAGTGGCTTCTGCCATCAACGTTAAGCTGCTTTTTACCTGCTCAACATCCAGTATTAGCCCGTCCTCTTTTCCCTTTGAAAACTTTGGATTGACCACAAAGAAAAAGGCCTGAGCACGCACAAACACAGACAACTCAGCAATTCCCTGGAAGGCTCTGCAGTAGATCATAATTAGAGCCACTCAAAAAAAGAAGCGCACAGCCCGTTACTTGGTCCATCTGGCCATACTTAGGCCTTCTGTGCTTCGCTAACTCCTTCACAGCGGCTAATAGGTCACTTTCATTGATGGCGAATAACTTGAATTAGTTCCTTGGCAGCATCATTTTTTTTAACACATGCAAGGCTTCCAAATGGAGCACACTTCAACAGTAACTCGTGTGAGGACCAAAAAAAGCAGGACATTTTGGTTGGTAGAGCTGACCCAGCTGCCGATAAAGGCTCATGTAAAGTGATGAAAAACGAGCGTTATAAGAAATAAACTACTATTATTTTATCTTTAGTTTCTACCAAATGTAAAATAATCACCTATATTTTATGGACCTGAGTGCTGTTTATGGGGTGAGACCTGATTTTATGGTTAGGGGGTAGGCTAATAGAGTTAGGCATTTATTTGTTGATGGTTAACCCTTCTGTTACCGTCCCGTCGTCAGCTTCTCAGTACCATATTCCTAAATGCTTGAATAACTGCCAGATATCGAAAGTGAAAGTTAACTTGGAAACTCAACTCATTTCAGACATTTTTTCACAATTCTACATCCATAAAATCAAAATAAATACCATGAATACCATGATGAACGTATCGAGTGTCCTCACTAAAATAGCTGTTAGAAAAATGTTTGTTGTGTGTGTGTTACCATCGCTGTCATCTGCAGATTAGGCTGTGTAGAGTGTTATCATATGTTAAGCAGTTCACTGATTGCATTTGACTTGTGGGAGTAACTGATGACATGTTGCGCTCACTCACCTCCGCACCTGTCCTTTAATTTATCACTTCCTGTCTCTGTCTTTGTTTTAATCCTCCCTCTCAGGCACTCTCCGTCTCTCCGTCTGTCACCCTCTCCTCGCCCACTCTCCTCCATTCCACCTCTCCTCCCATCAGTCTGTGCCTCCCCCTCCAAATAATTGCCTTCCTTCCTCACTGACTCATCATCTACTCATTTATCTCCCGTCTCCTTATCTTTCTGATTGCCGCTCTGCAAAAATCAGGTTTCTCCATCCCTGTACACCTACAACTTCTTCCTCTTTTATCTGCTGCAGTTATATGGCCCTGCCTGGCAATCACTAAAGGTCCAGTGTGTATCATTTCAGAGGGTTTATTGCCAGAAAATTAATATTCCTCCCGAGGATTTCCACCACTTATGTTCACAAGAATGTGAACATAAGTGTGTGATTGGTACAAAATGAGAATATACCTCAGAATAAGCCTTTTATATGCACTTTAGGGAAGAGCCTTGTTTTGCAAAGGCTGCCATCTTGTGCTGACATGTTTCTACAGCAGCCCAGACAAAGAATGAGTGCAGGGAGATGTGAAAGAGTGTGTGCATCTTTTTTTGGTATGTGAAGGCCACTGCGGTTCCCCGACGCACTTCAGACGGGGAGGGGTGAGTGGAGGAGCCTCTGCGTTTGTTGTACTCTACAGTCTCACGATTACATGACACACCGGACCTTTAAAGTACCATTTCTAGGTGTCTTAAATGGGACGTACCTTACAGCTCAGGCTTGTGGCTGAAAGTGTAAATCCTATTTTCCTACTCCAAAGTCCAAATCTCCAATTATGAGTGCAGGTAAATGCTCTGCTGCAGCTAATGAGGATTTCTTACCATGAAAACATCCCAGTACAAAATCCCAAAATAGCTTTTGCCTTAGACAAGTGTCCCTGCCTTTTGGAAATACTGGGGATTGTGGGACCACGGGTGAATTCACATTCATCAAAAATATACAGTATATTTCCATGTTTACGAAATTCACAACTTAAATTCAATATCTAAATTGGGCCGGGTATATATTCCAAAAGATGTATCTTTATAGGGAAAAGTGAAAGTGTATCTGACTTCTCTGAGAGGGAAAATGTGGTGAAAAAAGGGATATAAAATTGATTTGAACAACAGCAAAGTCTGTTTAATCAACCTCTTTAAGCAGTGCACCCACGATGGGGGAGACTCCATGGTCGATACGTAAATTGTCCCCAAACTCGACCCATTCATCACAAGCTTTGCTCGAGTCAGATCGTCCATAACAGAGCTCTCTACTGTCTGTTTTTAGATGTGTGTGTGTGTGACAATTTGGCATTTACTCTCAGCAGAAGTCCATGTTTCATCAGCGCCACCGTGCTACTACTGTCCAGCAGATGGAGAGAACTTTACATTCAGTCTGTGCTCCCCGTGTGCGTGTGTGTGAAAAATTGTACATTCACCGCCTTTTCATGAATAAAGATTTTGCTTGTTGTGGTGCAACAGCTGCTGTTCACGCGCGCCGTAGTCAGATTGCTTTTGGGCTGCCTCTAATTACAATCAATTTAAAAAAAAGCACTGCTTACATTTCAGTCAGACTTTATTCATGGAAATGTCCAGATCTGTGCGATAAAAAAAACAAAAAAAACCCAGATATGCGTTATCCTTCTTTGCAAAACAAAGTATTATTTTTCTGCAGCAGAAGAAACAAAATATGC
The DNA here is from genome assembly GCF_019176455.1 of Solea senegalensis. Classification (NCBI taxonomy): domain Eukaryota; kingdom Metazoa; phylum Chordata; class Actinopteri; order Pleuronectiformes; family Soleidae; genus Solea; species Solea senegalensis. Next base: position 12,285,088 of record NC_058034.1, on the reverse strand, counting down.
GTGAAAACAAAGATGGCATTTTATTTCATGATTCTGATCTTTTTTTTTTTTTTTAAAGATAAGAATATAAAGCAGAAATCACATGAATATTTATTATCTCTTCCGATTATAAAAAGAAAAGGTAGGTTGGATTCTGTCAAGGTTATACTACAGGGGAAGAAAAATATCAAATACCAAGAGAAAAGCATCAAAGAGGTAAAACAATTCAAAACAAGAAACACACAGATAAATAAATCCTTTCAGGTGTAAAAGCCCACTGTATAATTAGAACATTTTTATTAAACATTTTATTCCCAGCTGCCTCATGGGAGCAGTCCAGGGAGTGCGACCAGGTAAAATAGTGTGAGTATGTATGATAGCTTTAGAACCTTGTGTGCACGACTTTGCAACTAAGGAACCTTCAAACTTACGGATCTGTTATTCAAGATTGATTGAATTCAAGATGATTGGTGTCCCCTGATGGATTAATGACGAGAGGATGATGGTACTGGATTATGGACATACAGTATGCGAATGCATAGGGTTCCCCAAGCCAACAGGGGGCCCCACAGCTGCATGTTCCTACAAAAATCCCGCTTCACAAAGATAGGATGTTGGAAATGGAAGCAGCATATTCAGTGCTTTTTTTTTGCTGATATGGATATTCTGCTTTCATTTTAATCCAGAACACCGGCAGAGTTGTTCGTCTGAAACATACTTTTAAATCCACTGTCATTTACAATCGCCAGCAGTTGATCAGGTTCGATTGACCTGGTTTGTTCACAAATGGGTTCCGTATCCATTCTTTCGAAGTTTAGCGGTCTTTTGTGGTTGGGAAGTACTGCTCAAACTCTTTTAAAAGCAGAGACAGCGTGTTGTGCACAATTTTCTGACATACTATATCACGTGACCGAAACAACGGATAATCAATCATTCATTTATTTTATTCAGTCTTTCTGATGGCCTGGTACCAAATGACCCACGGACTGGTGGTTGAGGACCTCTGATATAAAGGGTCAGGAATCTCTCCATCAAAGTTTGGTAAACCCCAAACATCATCTTGCATAGGGCCCCCACAAAGCTAGAAACGTCCCTGGGACGACCTCTGCAAGCCAGACATTCACTGGAAAGTGGCTGAATGAATTATTTCTTATATTTATATATAAATGACCATTAAACTAACTGGGAAACATGCATATACATGGGATTCATTCCATGTTAAAGTTCACATCTGTAGTTTTCTGTGTAATACTCGTGTACTATACTGTAGATTTACTATAAGCTAATCTGGAATCACACGGTTGCTGATCTCAAAAAACATATTACACTTTAGATACTAATAATACTTTAGATTAACCTTGAAATACTCTTCCCACCAAGAAAAAAAAACCCTTAAGTGTAGTTTTAAACATCTGAGGGATCATTAGAAAAGAACAAAAACAAACTATTATTGATTAAAAGAAAGAGAGCTCATTTTCTGTTATTGGGCAGGAAAGCTTTCTGCTCTCCTCATAATTGGTGATAGTTTACGCCATCCTGCCAAGTTTGGGTATCTTTAATTTAAATGGAAATGAGACTCTGGACCTTATGGATGGAAGAACAAGTCCCTGATCGCTGCCTGAGCCCGAGTGTGTGTGTGTGTGTGTAATCCATCTTTGTAAATTGAGCTGGTCAGCTGGCGAGTCATCCCTCATAGATGTTTTGAACTTAGTTTTTAAGTCTTTTGTGATGTTTCAGTCTGTTCTTGGGTTAATGTGGTGTCCGCATTGTAATTGCACATCACCGTGTGAGTGAAAATAAATAAAAACAAGTGTAAAAAAGTGTAAACTCAACATAGACCTGGTAAACTGTAACCAGGTTTGTGTTTTATTCAGAACAGCGTGTGTGTGTGTGTGTGTGTGTGTGTGTACATTACTCATGTTGTGGTGGAATGAACATTTTGGGGACAAATGATAGATCATTAAATGTTAAGTTTAAACCATGGTTTAGAATAAAGAACAGACATTTGTTTATAGTTTAAGTCCCCATGGAGTGAATGGGACTCAGGAAGTCCTGTTAAATTATGGAAACAAATAGTGTGTTTGTGTTTGTGTTTGCTGTGAGCAGGAGGCAGGTGCTGGGTGTGAATTTGAACCTCTGCTCATTCGTGTGTGCTGAATGAAGAGTTATTGAAGTGACTGCATTTATTCCTGCGTGCATTAATAACTGCCTCCATAGATCAGTACCCTTGTCCCAGGTCATCTCCCACTGTCTCTCTTCTCTTTAACCAGCTTGAGTTCTAAACACAGGCAAACATATGCTGCTGTTAAACTCTTCAAAATACAGTAAAGTGCACAATTTAACAATGTCTTGGATATTAAGCCTTAGAACACGGAGCATTTCGGCTGCTTTTCTCCATTACTGTGTTTAAACGTACAGTATGTACAGAGGGCATAAGAATGTGCAATATAGAGTGTCTTATATCCTGTTATTTCCAGTTCTCTTGGCTCGTTTCTAATGAGCAAAAAGAAAAGAAAACATGTTGTGACTTCTGCACAAGTATTGCTACTCTATATATCTAATACTAAAAATGCAATATAAAACAAATCATTACTTTGACTCAATGAAACATAAGACGACGACAACCCCCCACATTATTTTAAAGCCTGAATATATGACCTATAAACCTACACCCCCAGGATGTCCATATAAGGAGTTGTATATAAAGGTGCATTATTCCCTCAGCAAATGACCATGGGTGTACCTGTGGCACACCTCTGTGCCACATGAGCACTAATGAGTCTTCTCTCTGCATTTCAGGGATGAAAGTTTTTTTTTTAGTTTTTGTTTTCTTACAAATGTGCGACCACTATTAATTGATTGATTGCAGTAGCCTTCATCTGTCCACATTCCAGCAGTGCTGAAGGTAAAACACAGATGGAGTTTTTCTGCTATAAGGAGCAGCGAGGAGGAAACACGTCAGCTCTGAAATGGAACATCATGGAAAACAAGTTCTGGAGACTTGCAGAATGTCACCTTATTGGCAGGTATTTGCTGTGTTTTATGTCAAAATGTCTTATGTAAATTAGCATGACTATATGAGTGGCGCTACCTGAGGCTAACAGCTTTGTGAAAAGACAGAATGTGCAATAGTCAATAAAATATGCGCAACTCATTATTTGTGTGTACACAACAGAAAACACGACGCACGACTTTGTCCCTGATTTAATTTCATATTTAATACAATGCATTACTGTGAGACTACATCAATAACATTTAGCCTCCCACTGATGTTTTAGCCTTCCTGGGGATGTTTGGTGGCAGCTATTTTAGATTCATTCACCGGTGATATTTGGTCTGCATCAGTGAGAGGGTTCATCATGAAACTGGACAAAAAGAAATCGATAAAAAAAATAAGTAAAAAAAGTAAATAACTGGCCAACACAGTACCTGCGGATGATAAAAAGAAAACATGAAATTATCCATTTGAAATTCGTGTCAAAATGTTAATCCCAAACCCCACAGAGAAATAGGGCACAAGTTAAATGTTAACTCACATTTTGCTGCCGATCAGACAAGGAAGAGCGTCCTCAGTCACAACTTACACAACCGCATGCAGTACATTTGAAATAGACGGAGAGTCTAAAGGTCATGTTATGCTCAAAAAAATAGAATGAGCTCACATCTGCAAAGTGAACTTGCAAAACTCACTACGAACCTCCTAAAATCAACCCGTCTGATATTATAATCTAAATAAATGGTTAATCAGTGGTGTAAGTGCGCATGGAAATAGGGTGTTGTGCAAGTGTACTGGAAACCAAAAACAAACAAAAAGATGAAAAGGGGGTTGGCTCTCTCTGGAGAGGGGGGAGCGATGGCAGGAATGAGACAGAGTGAAGCCATTATAGTTTTGGCTTAAATGGTCTGCAGCAGCAGCAGCAGCAGCAATGGCACAGGTGCTCCAGATCAAGCTGCAATCAACTCCTTGTTCCTCGGAGACAAATAGAAAAGCAGGGATGTCATCCACACACACACACACACACACCTCTGATAGCAGCAGCAGGGGTCGTCACAAAAGTCAAAGACAAACATTAATAAAAGTAGGTTACGAGACGATCAGCACATCACTCTCATCATCAGACTAAGTAAGCATTTATGAGCCCTGTATTAGTGTCATATATCCTGAGTTTATTGAATTTAAAAGACATTTTAAATGTATTCTACACGACAAATACGAATATACAAATCTTTTCAAAGTCCTGATGCTAATGATAATGAGGTGCTGATGTGACAAAAGATTAGTATTTCCTTATTTGAAAAGCCCAAACCAAAATATAACAAAATACTCCGCGTTACCACTTTCTCGCAACATTAAGACTTTATTCTCATAATGTTATGACTTCATTCTTGTTATGTTAAGTCTTTATACTCGTAAGATTACAACTTTAGTTGCATATTTTACGACTTTATTCGCATTATGTTACCACTTTTTTAATAATACGAGTTCATTCTCGCAGTATTGCGACTTTATTCTCATAATATTATTACTTCTTTAATGTTACGAGTTTATTTACATAATATTACAACTTTATTCACATAATATTATAACTTCTTTAATGTTATGAGTTTATTTACATAATATTACAACTTTATTCTCATAATATTATAACTTCTTTAATGTTACGAGTTTATTTACATAATATTACAACTTTATTCTCGAAATATTGAATATTCTTGGTCCTAATACTCTGTGGTGATTCTACAGGTTTATTGTTGTGTTATTTTTTTTACCTTGGTAGTAATAGAGTGTCACTGTGCTACAGAGGAGGTAAAACAATGTGAGCTACTTTTAACGCAGCCAAATAAAATGAATCAATAACGGCCTTTGTGTCAGAGATGCAATGATCAATGTGTGGTGCCATGGGGAGGCTATTTATTACAGGCAGTGATTAAGTGTGACGGCATTTTTCCTCTAAAAAGTTGAGATGGTTTACAGCGTGAATAATCAGCCACACAAATCCATACAGTTCAGTAATGCAGACAATGCAACATACAGAGTTCTCGCACACATACAGTAACATACTATCCGAACAACACGACTCCACGGATCACTTCTCGGTAGCTTTGGTCTATAAATAAGACTTCTCTGTCTGCACATGCCACTCAGTGGTAGCACCACAATCTGCAAGTGACTAACTGTGAATGAAGCACTTGATCTAATTTTGGATTGCCGCCCCGAAGAAAATGAAAATATCAAACCTGGAGTTAAGCGAGGAGAAGGAGGTCTGCGCAAAATGAGGAAGATGATAAATACCATCCAGATTTTGAAGCATCATCAGATGATTTCCTGTATGTTGCTGAGCTGTTGATATTTAGTTATTAATCAGTAGCTCAACAGAAAAGCAATAACTGCTAAGTCATGTCATTTTTCCTGGAGACATTTTTTTGTAAGAATCTGCTTTTCATTGTGATGTGCAAGTAAAAAATATCTTGCAGTTTCTGAGGAAGAATGCATGTCGTTCAAGGTCATTCCCTCGTGAGGTCAAGAAACAAAAGAAAAGAACCAGCATGAACATCAGATTTAAAAGTATAAAGAATAAACAGACTCTCAGGTCTTAAAACTGCTCTTTGACTCATTTGTTTCCTTTTTTGTTCAATTAATCTACTGGGTCAGATATTAACAATGGTGGGCTACTTTTGGCCAACGGGCTGCCAGTTGCTGACCTCTGGTATAGGTCGTATAATAATAATAAGAAGAAAAAGAAGAAAAATCATAACTTAAAGACCCGAGTCTCATCTGAAACACAAAGAAAGGTGTGGACACTGTAGAGTACAGATGAAGAGAACTATAAAAACTGACATTTACACTATAATGACAGCTGGTCAAAATCCACCTGCTGTGTAAAAAGTCATGCTCCTGAGGAGCCACCAAACTGACCCACGGAAGAGGATTAGGGCCAAATGTATAAGAAAAAACTTCTGAGATTCTTTCCCCCCCAAGTCAGAATCTGATATTTTGTGTCTGAGAACTTGAGATCAAAGTCTGAAATCTGACTCTTTTTTTTCAGAATTCTGAGGAAAAGTCTGAATTCTGACTACTTTTTCAATTCTAACTTTTCTTCAGAATTCTGACTTTTCCTCAGATTTCTGTCGTTTTTCAATTCCGACATTTTTTTGTCTCAGAACTTGAGATTAAAGTCAGAATACAGAAGGTTTTTTTATTACAGAATTCTGTCTTTTCTATTTTTAGAATTGTATTTCCAAAAAAGAAAAAGAAAAAAAAGAATCCTCTTCCATATACAGACCTGATGACGAGTCAGGTCAAACAACAACAACAACAACAACAACAACCTTTCTCTCTCTGACTCACAAAGCTGTCAAATATAATGAGTTCAACAGATGCTTTGACCTCAGTGGTAATCAATTATGACCATGTTCATTTCGCATCAATCATCAATAATGAATGTGGAATTTATTGACGAGCCAGTCCACAGTATTTCCTTCATCGGGACAAACCACTTCTGGACAAGCGACCAGCCTGCGCTCATATCACAGTCACACCGTGTGTGTGTGTGTGTGCTTGCGCGTGTGTGTCACCATACCTTCACTTTGTGCCCACGAGGGACCCACGGAGAGTCGATCGACACTCTCTGTCTCCTCCCACCGACGTCCCTGCCTCCGTGCGCGGCCACACCTGCAGTAGAACCAGGAAAGTCCGTCCCGTGCGGAGGCAGAGAGACAGCAGCTCCACTCTCTCTCTCTCTCTCTCACACTCTCACACACACACACACACACACACACAGCGGACAGGCAGGAAGCCGGGCACTGACAGCAGCTCCCATCACATCGCTCCACACCATGAACCTGCTCATATGACCGCGGAGGAGAGGACGAGGACATGAAGGCAAACAGCGACTAGAGCCGCTGACACTCTTCACGTAACCGCGTGCTGGGAGTGAAGATTAAAAAGACGAGGGAGAGGAGCACGTTAATGTGAAGTGAGCGCCCAGGTAAGAAGAGGCTTCTGATAAACACGTCACACACACACACACACACACACAGAGACAGTAACTGACCCCTTCTAACTTTTTTTTTGTATAATTAATATCAAACAGTTTCTTTACCAAACACACGTCTATTATTTCCATCTCATTCCACAGCATTATTAAAGAATGTGCTGCTAAATAAAACAAATAGAATGAATTATTAACATGCCTATATTACTATCGTAACTTAGTGAGTTCCTATTCAACTTCTATATATGTTTGCATTGTCTCTGGAATGTAAGGCTGCAGTGACATGTTTTACCCTAAAGTAAACGTTGTTAAAATCGTTCACAGAACGATTGCTCTGTGTGACCGGATACCACGCTCCTTAACGCTCTCCAAAGTCATCTGCCAAAACTGAAAGGCAGCCTTTGTTGCTCCACTAGGACAAATATGAATAGAGTTTCCAAGGCAGAGCACAAACTCTGAAAACGCACCTGTACCTGTAACTGAATATTAAATCATTGCGAATGAACACGCTGTAAATTACGGGATTCTGCTTCCTCCCCAAAAAGAACAAGCTGCTATTTGTTTCCAATGACAACAGGGAAGTAAAACAGGTTAACGTTGTATCTCACCCTGACCCTTGCACCTCTGGGATGGCCCACAATTGCAGATACTGTAACGACGATGACCTCACTTGCACTGTAGATCATCAATTCATGGGGTTACTGTCATATAGGCAGAGGTCAGTTGAGCTGCATTGTGGAAAATCCATAAACAACATATAGAGGGGAAGGGATGCTGCGTTTGTTACTGGGACTGGACCGGATTATCCACCGTCCGGGCCTGGCCTGACCCCCCGCCCCCCATACTGCTCATACAAATCTGATGTAACTATAGTCTGTTGACCAAAAATCCATCATCATGTCAGGACATTTAAGGCAGCACATTGTTGTTGTTGGTTTATGGAAAAAAAAAACTCTAAAAATCTTTTAAGAAGGCATCAAACGCTGAAAACAACATGTGATAGACCTCATTAGGAAAGAGCCTCGAGTCAACACAAAGCACTGGATGAAAGCAACAGTAGGGGACAAACAACAGATACGCCGAGCAGGCAGTCTAGCTGCATGGGAGCACCTGAGGCTGACCAGTATGTTCGGGCCGCAGCGCCACGTTTTGTTCTTATGTGGCACAAACAGAAGCTCCCCTGCCCTCGATTCTTGATGCAGCGCCACCCTCAGGCGAGGAGGGGAATGCGTTATTGAAGTACAGTACAGAAAGGCTTTCATTCGTGTTGTAATGTTTTAACTGAACCAAGTGTTTGAAGGTCACTTGATTTGTCAGTTTCAACTCGCATCTTTGCATTGACTGTGTTTACCAGTATGTTTACCATGTTGACGATCTTGATTACCATCAGGCTACAAGAAGTACAATGTAGGAGGATGGGAAAGTTATTTGTTTTTGCAGATATCTGCATGAACAGATTGGTTGCCAACAGGAGGTTATTGATCTCGCCTCATAAAAATGTAAATTATAACTTTTTACGTCTCAGTCTAAAACAAAAGACATGATGTGTTGCTTATGCAGATTTTGTTTTGCCTTTTTCTCAGCGTTTCCAGTCTTTGTGCTGGGTGACGGTGAAGATAACTGGCAACAGAGCGAATTAAAATGATATGAAGGCCAAAACCCTTGGCTGCAAGCGTTTGTGGTTAAAATGGAAAACTGAGAAATCAACTGCTTCCAATGTAAAGTGTAATAGTGCAATTTTGTGAAGTCAGTCTGCTGAGTTACTGCTCATATATCCATTTTTGTTAGTTTCTTGTTAGACAGCCAAACAAAAATGTAATAGTGAGTGAAACATATTAACCAGCAGTCACTTTCAAGTCAACTGAACGAGAAGAACAGGGTTATTGTGCGTTCCTACAACATTCTAGGTTGACCTTGTGTCCCAACCAGGAAACCAAGACATGGTCATTTTAGGTTATGTTAGTTAAACATAGAGTAAAATCTGTTTTTTTTTAAATTTATAATTGAAATTTACTAAACAGATGTATAACGACAAAAAATTAGTGACCTCATGTTTCTGTTTAGAACCAGATTTTAGTATTTACAGGTCAGTGAATGCAACACATCCATGGTGGATGTTTGTCCTTTTCCTCCACAACGACTTATTATGTAAATAGTTATCAGCTGTTAAAATTCAACAAGAGATGACAAAGGATGGTCGTTGAAATTTTATTATACTCATAAATGCTGCTGATAACGCGTAAGGTGTAGCTTCAGTTTACTCTGACTGTGTCTGACTCCAAAAACAAAAAAAAACATATCAGGTTCAGGGCGGGATAGGACGAAAATTATGGGATGTCTATCGGGTTTGGACCAGGTACGGTCAATATTCACTCAGGCTTGGTCGGGTTTGGACAGAATTTTTACTCCGTTTCACTTTCCATTCCAACAAGAGACCAAAACAATAATATGTAGGGGCCACTGTGCTCACGGGCTGATGATCTCATGTACATAACACGGACCTGAGCAAACCTGTGTAAATACACAGAAAGTATTAAATCAGCCTAAAGGCCCTGGTATACTATAACCAACAGGCACCATAAGCATGTAACTGCGTCATCAACATGCAACACGTAGGCTGCGCGTGAGACGCTCAAACCAGACGTGTCACAGGAAGCTGTAGCAGCTTTCGCTTCTTCTTTGGTATAGGAAAGCGATGGTGAAGTGGCATACTACGGGACCCTGACACGCGAGTAGACCAGGGTCTGCGATATGCAACGTGTGTTCGCGAACACAAGCGAGGCGCAACTGTAATGCCAGTAAATGCCCCTTGATGCCGTAATTGAAGCTATTAATTCCACTTCATGTTAAACGATATGATCGTCATGTTAGTAGGACTTTAGGATGGTTCAATACAATGTTTATAACCTTGAGATCATAACCTTGAGTACCTAGCGATTGTGTTAGTACAAAATGACACTCATCTGTTTTCTTTTAAAAACATGCCCTCTCACATGATCACTGGAGACATCTGCAATCCTCTTTTATTGCTGTGCTTCGTTAAGTATTTATATTATATTTCTTTTTCCGATAGCCAATCCAATTTTGACCAGCATCGCACAAATACCGAATATGGTTTGGGCTCATCCCTTATAGGGCTGGTCCCGTTGTGGTCCAGTCAGTGGAACACGACTGTGAGTGCATATATCGTTTCAATAGCAAAAGAAAAGACAAACACCAGATCCGTCTGCCTGAAGTGCTGCTGCAATAGATGTGTCAGCTCACAGAGACAGCCACATACTGAGCCAGTCATCTCATTCACCACAGTCATTACCACTAGTCAGCCCAAATCAAATTAGAATATGCTGGATGTCACCTCTGAACCTCAAAAAGGAGAGAGCTAGTTAAAAACAAAGACTGGAACAAAAAAACGAAAAGGTAGCCTATTTTCCGTCGTCAGCAGGAGTGAAGTACTGTAGAAGGGGAGCAGCATGTTAATTGGTGATTTCATTAGTGTTTTATTATTGCAGCTGTGCACAGCAAAGAAAACCCTCAGCCTGCTCACAGGTTTTGCTTTTTTTATTTTTCTAATCAACAGTCACTCCTTCAATGCAGGGGGACTCGGGCGTTACCACAGTGACTCCTCATCTCGCCTGTCATTCACTTCTTTTCCCTCCAGTTTTCAAAAGAGGGAAAATAGTGTCTGTACTTTTGTTATTTGTAATGAAGAGCTTTTGATAAGCAGGGATATTCTATTTGGAATTGGGCTAAGCATCCAAGAAAGAGGCACATTTTGGGGGGAATCGAAGAGTGGCTTATATACTGTAGGCTCCACAGTCTGTACGAGGCTGAACTAGACTGAGCTGGGTTACACTGTTGTCAGCGGCAGAATGCATCACCACTGAGAGGAGGATGCTCTATTTTAAGAGAGGGGGAATTTGCATTATGTCATATTAGATTACTGAAAAAGTTTCTGGTCACTGTTGTGTATCATGCATTGATTACCTGGACATGATAATGTGTGTTTATGTGTGCTATGTGCATTTTACAGAGGCTGATGCATAGGTGTATTTTCAGAGCTGGGAAATAACAGGAATGGCTGAATGAGAGGGTAATAACATTCCACTGAGGAAATAATGTACACACCGGTGTCGCACAATGTATATGCATGTAGAAGCATGCATGCTGCAGGGGTTTCGTGTCAGGTTCAGTCTCTTTTACATGGACCTGGGGGCGGGGGGGATCTTTGCTAAAGACAATTAATACCCACATCCTGTGCAAACATCTCTCTTCCCTAACACCAAAATGCCAGAGCACAAAAGCAGACGGGAGAAATGAGAAGCGTCGATGGTGAGACAGGGGAGAAGAGGAGAAGGGAGGAGTAAGTAATGTGTGAAGGACAGGGGATATATATATATATATAAAAAGTGTAGATAGGAAGACAGATAGAGATGAGAGTCTGTACCTGTATGCGGAGAAGTTGTCAGGGGGCCAGGTTTGGTTGATCGTGCAGGTTGGGGGTGAGAAATGAGCTCAGACGGCGATGGTGGGATTAAACCATCTGCAAGGAACCAGAGAGGAAACATAAAGGGAAGGGTCAGTTTAATTCTCCAGAGGTTCCAATGGCTGTGAACAATAAGAGTCAACAACTGAGCTTGCATGGAAAATGCTAACACGCTCACAATGACTGTGCTGATGCAGGTCAAATCTTGACCTAGTTGACCCCTTCAGTGATGGGGAAGCATTAGCTTGGATTTCAATGTAAAAAAAAAAAAACCTCACTGTGTCAAATTCAGAGGATTATCAAAGGAGTACAATTCCTCCTGAGGAGAACATGATTGATCTAGACAAAGTTGTGGTCATCACAGTTATCTGGACTCCTCACTCAAAAACACAATTTCAATCTGATGGCAGTCCTAGAACAAAGTCAGGGGGTCTTCAGTATTATTATGGTTAATTTTCTGTCTTTGCAATAAGTTATAGGCCCCATTCAGACCTGATAATAACATCTGTCCTCTGAAATCTGATCACAAGTGGACAAGTACTAATGTCCACACTTGGCATTGGATGACTTCATTGGTGGCAACATCCATCCATCTTCTCAACTGAGATTGGCACGGCGCGATACACCAACCGCGTTGCCCAAATCTTAAAACAAGCAGAAGAAAATGACCTGTGATCGGATTTCACTTCCCTCACTGCATGCAAATACACACGGACATTGCCTCTATTCACGAGGCCAAAATGTGTTTTGACTGTGTCTGCATGAATGACAGGTAGAGAACACCGCACTCGTCACACTGCTGTAAGTACACTGTGGAGTTGCAGCGGGTTACAGGAGGTGGTTTTGTGATCAGATTTGTGGAGTTGGTGAGTTCACATCTGTACTTAGAGCCGTCGACATGTGATACCAGGTCTGCACGGGACAACGCTTTGTATTTAATTGTAGAATAAAGTGGAGGACCATAGGACCAATCACAAATCTACTTCCAATTGTGTTTCGAGAGTCCTGGTACGGTGGTGACTAAAATGAGATCACTGTTTATGGAGGAAAGAGGTTATGTCTGCAGCATCTGAATGATTCTAGTTCAAGGGCCACATCTGTGCGCCCCCTCCCTTATTCATGTGGCTGACTTTGATTAAGCTTGTAAATCAGGACGATAATCACACAACACTTTCTAGAGATGCGAGTGCGAGTCTGAGGTGTGAGCTTTAAAGATGAGCTGCACAAGATGAAATACACTGGCAGAACAAAAGCAGGGAAGAATTACAGAAATACTAACGCTCGCGTGAGCCGCTGTGTGGGGAATTTACAAGACAATATGTGCAGGTGATGTAAAGGTCTGCCTTGTCTCATTTAGGCTCTGAGGTTTTTCTTGGGATGTCAGACCGAGGACAGTGACAACACAGTGAGGCTCTCTGGGTGCATCAGCGGTCCTCTGTGACTGTAGACAACAAAAAGAAAGATCCAGCTTGTCTGTATAAAGACCTATTCAGCTATTTCTTTTTCTTTGCAAGCCACCAAAACCAAAGAACAGCAGTGAAGGCTTAGCACAACCTTACCCAAAGCCCTTCCCTCCATCCTGCTCCTCAAACCCCTGTATCCCTATTCCAGTCTCCAGCCACTTCCCTCTTTCCAAGTCTTGCTTCAGCCTCTGTCCCATTCAGAGTCCCAGATGACAGCTCAGAAACATCCGTCACACTCCCCACACCACACAAGCCTTCTTTCCTCTCCCTCCAGTCCCCGTGGCGCTTGGCACCAACGCCATTCACATAGACAGATGGAGCCGACCCTGACCCCTCTCCTTGCCCTTGGGGACATAAAAAAGAACCAACGTCTGACTACAGGAGAAGCGGGTGAATGTCATTGAGAGCAGTCAGGAAGAGAGAAGAGAGTATTGCTCTTTCATCACAGTCTCTCCCATGGCACAGCAGGGAAGTCAGCGGCAGGCCCGGGATCTTTATCCATTGACAAAATTCTAAATACAGTAAAACATTTGAAAGCTACAGGGAGGCAAAAGACCGCAGCTCTAAAAATTGCTGACGAGAAAAAAAACCTGCCGCCACATTCTAATGTTGCTGAGGTTTTTATCTGAACGCCACAAAAGTCGCATTTTATCCCCTCCGCGGTGATCTAAATGAATTACAGCAATAAAAACTGCAGGTGCTGTCAAAGATATTGCCCTTTTAACATGCAATAAGAGTAGGCAGTCTGCTTTTCCTCGCCCGTGCTTTCCTCTTCTAAACAAAGCACAAAAAGCCTTGCGCTCAAAGTAAAACACAAAATACATATGGGACCCGAGACAAAGTTGCCCTCGACCGTGCATGCGTGTGTACACACGTCTGAGCTGTTGTCGTATTCACCGCACCTCTGCCGACCGGTCAAACTAAATCTTTGCAAGGGTCGCGAGAAGCGAGATTTCTAACCCGGCTCTGCTGACCGGCACGCTGATCAACATATGACAGACAACCAGTTTTTAAAAGGAGCCGTGCATCGACAATAAAACGAGACACTAATGGCTGGAGAAATGAATTCAGTGGGCCAACATAACAGAGGGGGGAATACCGTTGTCCCAGAGCTTCCCAGGTAATTGGAGTGCAGTATAGTGTGTGTGTGCGTGCATGCTTTTTAACTCTGCACACAGCCACAGCTCCTCTCTCTTGACCTTGCAGACTGAAAACTTGGAGGAGGCAGAGACGCAGACACAAAGAGAGAGAGAAAATTACAGAGTGTGTCCAAGGTTTACAATTATCTTTGTGATTTCTCTTCATTACTCAGGGCGCATTAGCATAACAATGAATGTCTGGACTGTCAGCGTCTCATTTAAGTTTTCAATGCGTCCCGGACACGCTTAAACATTCCTGTCACTTACAAGCACCCTGTTTGAGAAAAAAAGTTATCTAAAAAATAAATATACATATACATACACACACACACACACATATATATATACACACACACACACGTATATACATGTATAGACATATATATACTGTATATAAGTTGAATTCTGAATCCCCCAACTGGAGTAAAGAAAGGGGATACAGTGGATCATCAGTAATGCAGTTTTCACTTGTTTTCACTGTCAGGTATATTATATATTATGTGAGCATCCATCTTTAAGTAATATGCACAGAGGGTGGGAGAAGTGTGAAACTTCACAGCTGTGGCGTGAAGATTCGTCATGAGCTGTGACGTACTTATTGTAAGTTGCTTTGGATAAATAAATCGCTGCTAAATGACATGTAATGTAACGTAACATAGAGTAGGATCGTGAAGGTTCCTGGTGCACAGGTGTGACAGACCAAGAGGTTTAATTAACGAGGATCATGCACGTTCACTGCATGTGATGCTACCGTTTCTGAAACGGGTTGTTTGCGAGCCTTCCGTAACCTGTTTTCTTTTACTTAAGAAGAGGCCGGGGCAGAGTCAGCAAGCAGTGAGTCAGTGCTTTCGTAAAGATATTTATGAGCCTGGTATGACACGACTGATATGGAGTCCAGAGGTCATGTAAGTGATAGAAGAGGAAAGGCAGACGCAGTCCGTCAGTTCTCTCCCTCTCTCTGTCTGTGTGTGTGTGTGAGTGGAGCACAACAAAGATGTACTGGAGTCATTAAAGGTTCGATTTCATCTCATGATCTTTGTTGAATGCCTTCGTCTCTTCCCTTTATCACCCAGTTGTTTCCCTGTCACGCTTTACGACGCGCCGCCGTCTAAATCAGACGATGATCTCTGACTGTGCGGTCGGACGCTGTATGAAGATGATCTTTTATGTTTTTTATCACCTTTGGTGTTCAGCCTCAGACACACACACACACGGATACACAACTAAATTATTGTGCTATTTCTGTAGCACTACCTGTCAGTGACACTGTGCTCAGACCAGCTGGGATTAATTAGTGACTCAACACACACACACACAAAACCTGCCTCATTAGTGAGTAAACACACATGTGCTACCATGAGCTTCACCTTTTAGTTGGCCTTATTTAAAGTGTTCACTCTAGAAACACACACACACAATCATCCATCAGAGACAGAATGTGAAAAGCTTCCAGAACAGCATGTTGCCAATAAACACCCCTCCTCCTCCTCCTCCTGCTGTAATTACCTCACTCTTCTTTTCACACCTTGTGCATGCACCTCATATCTTTTCCATGTCATGGTGATAATGCTCTGCACTCGACACACGACGCCCTGCGCACACGGACACAAAATGTCACCTCGCGTTTAGTTCAAACACATTTCCGTTACTGGTTTTTTTTAAAAAAAGTTGTTGTTTTTTTAAATGATTTCTAGGAGGTTGCTGCGAGTTAGAAACACGACGATCTCTGGGACTACATGTGAAACCACGCAATACTTGCTCACTGTGACACATTTCATTATACCAAACAGTGTTTGTGTTCGCAGAATCCTTCCACCCAGTGTGGACAAGCTGTGAATCCTGTCAGCTTGTGTCGGTGTGTGTGTGTGTGTGTGTGTGGGCTTGTGCCACGCACTGCTGATTTTGATAGAAATAAAGCCGCTGACAGGTTTTTAAAGACAAGCTGTCAACAGCCATAACCTTGAGGATGATTGTTTGTGTGTGACTGTGTTTGTGTGTATATGCAGTTTATGTTTACATGCTCGTGTTATGGGGGTGTGATGAGGTTACAAACTACAGTAGAGAGTCAATATGCTGATGTAAGGGAAAAGAATGAGGAGACGATGGGGAATTAAAGTGAATTTACCGGCTATAATTAGCCTCTGGCTCATATGTGGCAGAACATGTAGCCAATGTACACACACACACACACACGAGGTTACAAAAAAAAAATGAACTGAGCTCAAGGTAGTGGACAGTTGAAATGGGAGAATTCATCAAGTGAACTACTGTGGGTGTGTTAAAGTGAAAAGAGTGGGAGAAAATTTACATTTGCACAGTGGCTGTTTGATTGTGGGTGTGTGTGTGTGTGTGTGGGGATGGGCATTATTTATTCTATCGGCAGCTGATGCTTGTTTTATTTCATCCACTCGCCTCTGCAGTGGAAACTCATTAGTATAGTGATAATGAAAGATAGAAAAAGGTTGCCAGTGTCAGCACACAAACTTTTTTTTTTTTTTACACGGTCAAAACTGAATTTTTGTGTGCGTGTGTGTGTGTGCGTGTGTCTATTCCACTCACAACTTTAATTTGATGGATTTTTATACCCCAGCTTCTGCAAACAAAGTTGGAATTTTAAAGACGAACCAGAGCTGAATGACACATTGTTACTGCCTCACGTGTGTTTCCACCCAGCCTGTTTTTATGTGCATTTTCCATTTGCACATTAAAAAAAAAAAGCTGAATGAAAAAAATGAATCAATTAGACAAAATCTTGAAATTCCACACAGTATTATACAATTGGCTGATTGATTAAAGATAAATGTGAATTAGTGCAATGGAAACAGATTCAGCAAAAACAGGAGGAACGTGTGGACTGACGAAAGCGTAACATTCCTCAACTTAGTGCAAGAAGTAAACATGAAGCCATGAAACAGTCCATCTACAGGAACTGCTGCTTTTCATTTATGTCGTAAAGTGGTAAACAGACTTGATATTTTGCTTTTCTTGTGCACTTACACAAAAAGCCTTCTGCAGTTCTACATCACTAGCCAAATACTATTTGACTTCACAATCTTTCAACATGTTTTTTTTTTTTTTTTTTTACAGACTGGCATTTATTTATTTCCTTTTCCGTCTTAACCATATCCTGACTCTTGACATTGGCAGTTATCGTCTTCCCTGTAAACCAATTGCTTTATTTATTTTAATCTTATATGACCATGACTATACTTTTTATTCCATGTTGTTACTTTTGTTTGCTTCTTGTCTGTCGTCATTTTAATGGTCCCAACAAAGCAAGTTAAAGGTTAACACATGGAACTTGAAGTGACGGAGCTTGAGAGTGAAACTGGCTCGGTTAACAGTTTCTGATAGCTAATAAATAGCACAAATAGCTTATAAATTATTACCAATTTAGTACCATGAAATGCACTACACCATCTTGTTACATTTCTTAAAGGTTCAGTGTGCCTCTCCAGTGCTCATTCTGTTTTAAAGTGGGAAAAAACCCACTTATGAAAGCATAATTACAAATATATCACATAAATGACTTTCTATTTCCTGCTTATTGAGTTCCCTCAGACAAATCTCTTTTGAACCAGCAAAGTCGCTGCGGGCAAATAAACTTGGCATGTACAAACCCTGTTACATCATCTGTCTTCTCTTCCAGATAACTGCTGCCACTCTGCAAAACCAAACTGGAAAGTTTGCACGTTTGGATTCTTTGCTTTGGATGCTGATCAGCGGTTTCATTCAAAAAGGAGCACAGACCCTGAACTGATTTATCTGCCGTAGAACCAGGACGGATAAACTCTGTACCCTGGACGACCCACACTTCTCTTATATGGAGCAGCTTCCCAAAACATCTGGAGTTTAGGGCTGATCCGTACACGCTGGTGGAAGTCTAAGAACTTAAAAAGATTACTGACTGGATGACGTGGTGGCGGCTTCTCTACTCAGCAGGCTGGGAGTGGCATTAAAATGCCTGAACTGCATCACTTTCCCCCCGTGAGAGAGAACAGTGTCCCTGAACTGGGTTTAAATGAACCGGCAAACCCAGCTCAGATTCAGCACAGCATCCTGGAGGAGCAGGTGGAGCTGTGGTGGTTCAGGGATCCCGGGAAGTCCCTGCTCTGCTACTGTGTGTCTGTGCTTCTCATCCTGGGCTGTGGGCTGGGCGGAGTTGGACTTCTCTCCACCACCACGAGTGTCTCGAGTGAATGGCGGCTGGGCGTGGGCACGGCCCTCTGCCTGCTCGCCCTGGGAGTCCTGCTCAAACAGCTGCTGAGCTCGGCCGTGCAGGACATGAACTGCATTCGGAGCCGGCAGCGAATTGACATGCTAAAAAGCGGCGGTTTATCCGACCTCCTTGTGGTTTTCATTACTGGCCTGTCGCTGTTAATTTGTGGAGGGGTCCTGCTGCATCTGGCCCTGGCTAACCACATGCCCAAGCCCGGTCAAGCCCTTAATGACATGTACATCTCTGGAGTGGTTTTGCTGGCAGGAGGGGGGGCCGCAGTCGTGGGTGTCGGGATTTACTCCGTTGTGATTATCCTGCTGGAGAGAACGAGACACGGACGGCGGTTGGTGGACCGGGTTTGGAATATTTTCACCGTTTCCGGGCGCATGGAGCACCAGGCTCGCAGAGAGACTACGTCCAGTCTGGCTAATCTCATATGAGACGTAACCAGATTAAGACTGTGTATGTTTGCCTCATGCTCGTGTTAAATTAATCACAGCCATGACTTATGTTAGAGTTTTAGGGACACATGTAGAAAAAAAAATTGAAAGAAGGAAAAAAAAAAACACAATTTTTTTCTCAGAATTCTAATTTTAATCTCAGAACTCGGGCGACTTTTTCTTTAATCTCAGAATTCTGACTTGAATCTCAGAATTCTGACTTGAATCTCAGAATTCTGACTTTTTCTTTAATCTCAGAATTCTGACTTCTTTTTTTTCCCACAGAATTGTTTTCTCTCAAATATTTTTTTGTGTGGCCCTAATACTCCATCATAATTCAAACACTCTACATGTTTCATCTTTTCACCACCTCAGTGTGTGTATGAGATAAAAAAAACAAAAACCTGTGAGAGTTTGCAGATGTTATTAATAGCTCCCAGATTACAGCTGCAGAATGAAAAGACTGAAGAGTAGCACAACGACAAAGAACGGATTAACTATAGTGTGATGCTCACAATCTCAATTCACATGAGCGGTTTACAAGCGAGAGGGATTTCAAAGTTAAAATCAATTAACATTCTGTAATTAATACACCACGAGGACCACATGAGACTAAAAGCGATGCTGCCTGTGGCAGCAGGACCGAGGCACGTCACCGACGAGAAGAGCTGTGGATTTGTATGTTATTTTTTAAATGAAAAGCACATATTTTTAATGCTGGTCGCTGTTAGTTTCACCAGTATG
Source organism: Solea senegalensis (assembly GCF_019176455.1). Taxonomy (NCBI): domain Eukaryota; kingdom Metazoa; phylum Chordata; class Actinopteri; order Pleuronectiformes; family Soleidae; genus Solea; species Solea senegalensis. Next base: position 12,265,626 of record NC_058034.1, on the reverse strand, counting down.
GAATTAAATACACCGATCATGTTAGCATAACATGCCATGGTTCCATGTGACTCCTGAAATAATCTTATGTATTGTATAAACAAAATGTGAATAATTTATCTATTATAAATGTTTATCCCTGACCATACATTGGACCGCACTTGCTTCTCTCATCGTAGAAGTGTCATGGGTATAAAGAACCACGTGAAAATGTAAATAGTAACCACAAAAACATGTAATATATGGGTAAACTAATGTAAAGTTTCCTAATTTGTATTGCTTATACCATCCTCACCTTGTGTATGTTCACATGAACGTATGCAAATTTACAGCCGACAATGTGACCGCGGATAAAAACCGAACCTCGACAATAGGCGAGATTTAACGTGGGTTAAACCTCATTTAGTTTAAATTACTTTCATCTACTCAGTTGATAATGATTGTGTCCTTAAACTCCATGCAGCGAGACTGGTGTTTTGAGACAGACATGTCAAAAACTTCATTGCAATATTGGGCTGAATCAAAACGTGGTTGTTGGAGAATTATAATAACAAAGCACTTTAGACTGTATGAATAAATATGGAATATTTGGGTGTTTGTTTGTTTTTTTTTAAATTGTCCATCCACACAGTATTTATGTAGCACCTTGTGTTCTTCTATATTGTTTTATATTAAACTGAATCAATTGACTTTGTGTAATGTAAAGTGGACGCTCGATGCATGAGTCGTGCTTTATTCAGACTTTGGGGTTTATGCTGACTCATCTGTTTTTTTATGCTTTGGATGTCATTTTATCACGAATCCCTGTGGACGATAAGCTCAGATAAACCGAATGTGCATCACCTATTAAACAGACAATTTGGTTGAATTTGATGAAGCAGTCACTTAACCTTTTCAAGAAGTTTGCTCAATTAAGTGTGTTTTTCTCAGGGGCTTGAGGGGAATTAAAACAAAAGAATAAAGAGAGGGTGAATGCTGTACTTACATTCTTCAGATGAGCAGAAATGCTGCACTGTATGATATGATGAATGTAGTCCACTCTCACACGTATTCACAGTTTCTTGTTTGACCTCCCAAAGCCCAAAATGACAACTATGGACTCAAATGCATGACTCACAGTCACAGGCTTACAGAGTGACTGTTACAGAGGCTATCATTCGGCGCACAGGAGAGGCTGAGTGACAGGCAAAGATACAGGATCATGTGGCTAAAGGGAAAAAAAGTCCAAAAATCGAATATAGCAGGAGAACAAGAGGAGAAACTCTGACACTAGGAACTATAGTGACAATGTTGAGAGAGTCTTTCATCAGGTGGAGAGGTGATTGAACACAGGTGAAACAAATTAGAGCAGAGCAGGTAATCAGGGCGGGGGCAGGAAGTGAGGTCACATGAAGCTAAATGAAACAGGAAGTGGCCGTTGAATTCCAAATTCCAGGGCTGTAACTTAGTTTTGGGGTGCATACTGGTTTACTGTCACACTGTTGTTAATGCCGTCAGTAACACCGGTGATTTTACTGCTAAAATGTGTCAAAATGGCTGCTGTGCAAAGGGCCCGTGGAACCCCCAAAAACTGTGGCCATCAGTTCTTGTTTTTTTTCCTTTTTTTTTTTTTAAAGCAATGTAAGAGAAAATAGATGTTGGAGATGTCTTTAGGGCTTTCTTGCAATGTTTAAAACAAAAGGAAATGGCATGGAACTGTCTTACCTGCAGGTGAAAGCAAATGACCCAAAACAACAAAAAAGCTAGTTGTAGATGACGCTTCGGTTCCACACATGGCTCTTCTTTCTGCCTCCTGCTGAATAAAAGTCCATTAATGCAGCGATAAGAATGTTAGCAACCAAGAAAGACGAGACATTTACCAAAGAGTAACTTCACGTCTGTGAAATAAACATTTTTATACGCTTATTTTATTTCAGTTGAAGAATCCCAGTAGAGCTCTCTCACAATGATTATTATTCATTATTTTAATCCTGATTCTGCAGTCGGAGATGACAGTCGCATAGTGAGTACTTATTATTCTCTGTGAGGCAGAGAAGGAGCGAAAAAAAAAATCCATTACATCAACATAGACAGTCATTGAATTTCAGTGTGCTTGCAAAAGTTTGAAGTGGGTTGTCAATATGCTTAATCATCTTTCATGGAATGGAACTGTTGGCATTGAGTCTTGCTTCCAGGTAAGGTGTTAGAAAACTGACTGTTAAATGCAAAAAACCCCAAAAACCCAACGTTATTTCTGTTAGAGAAATCATCATTGACACTTATGAGATGCAGTGTGACAAATCATTTGATGTGAAATGTAAATGTTACCAGAGATTTCAAGAGAAAAAAAATCCTCACATAGTGTCAGAGAAGAAACTCAGAACAGGTCCTGCACTGAGTCTCATTTGTGTGTGCGTGTGTGTGGTGTGTGTGTGAGAGTCACGCCTCTTTATCTGTCTGCACATACACACACACACACAAACAGGCCTCTCTCGCCTTGAGACGGGGGTCACACAGTTAACCATTGTTGGGTTTGATGATAGACAGCAAAGTGAAGGCACAATGCACAAGGCAGCAATCTGTCGGGGCTGGTATAGACTAGTACCACTTTCCTCCCTCTGTCCACTGCATATACACACAGCAAAAAAAAAAACAAGGTTAATGCCGCATTTTACAGACAACTCATAAATCCTGTAATCCTAAGTTTACAGTAGTGTTGCAGCGTGTGTGTCCATGCATGACAGCGAGAGGTGAGGGGAAGATGGTGGAGAGAGAAACAGGAGTGTGGGAGGAGAGGAGTCACAGACAGATGAAGACGGTGAAAATTATCTGAGCACAACCAACACGAAGCAGACATGTGTCCTGCTACAGTGTAGTGTGTGTCCTAATCAACATTAAAACACATTTCTCCCAAATTGTGACGATGTAGGAAGTGTACACCGGGGGTTTAAAATGCATGTTTTTCTACCTTTGACACGGTTATTTTTGGCTTGGTCATTAATCTGCTGTCGTCATATCGTGAACTCATACACCTTCACATTTTTCCACTTGAGTCATGATCTGGTCTGCTCTGTGTCAGGATTACTGTGACCACACCCATGCCTGATTTGGAGAATGAAAGATTAACTACTGGTGGGGCATCTTCTTTAACCCTTAAGAGTTCCTATAGGGACATCTTCTGCCATTCTGTGTTTTATTGTTAAGCCATTTTGGCTGAGTTGAATGAATATAGCTCAAATTAGCTGGATATTCATTTTTGGTAAACTTTAGAACTGTGAGTCTCAGTTCCTTAACTGAGCCTAAAATGGCTAGACTACGCAAAAAGCTTACTCTTTGGTTCCTAGCGGCATAAAATGTCAGTATGTTTATGAATTAGTCAGTTGGTTTTTTTTGTTTGTTTTTAAACACTGCAAGAAACAACAACAATGCATCAAAATCAATGTTTCTGCCAATCATTGATCCATTTCAGCACCTAATGTATTTTATGGAAATTATCGTATTTGTTTTCTTATTTTTTAAGTGGTGTTGAGTAAAGATACTGGCCTTTAAAGGGTTAAAATCTCAAAAATATAATTAATATTTGATATGTATATTTCAGGCTGAAGTAGTTTTACAAGATTGACTCATTTAAAGTGGAAAAAAAAAACGTATGTACATTATTTTTCCAGCCATTTTTGGGAAGGTGACATTTTCTGCCGCTAGGAACAAATTAGTCAGCTTTTCAGGAACTCTTAAGGGTTAAGATTACTTATTTTCAGCTTTCCCAAGTATCAATTCTCAAACGATAATGCACAATTGTATTTTAATGTAACATTAGACGTTTTCAAAGTTCTTTTGTATTACTGGTTAAACATTTGTATAGCTGTGTCTACAATTTGTTCTGCATTTCCAGGTATTTTATTATTCATCGACCACAATCTGACACAAAAGACGTGAGATACAACACAGAAGATTCTCTCACAAACTGGATTTCAAAACAAGATACAAAAAAAATGGTTTATTTCCAAATATATCCCTTTGTTTCCAATGGACAAACAGCAGTTGATAAATTAACGATGCCTCCTGCAAAGGTCCACATATAAAAAGTAACCAGTCAAGAAAAAAAAAAATCACGATTACCTCAACATACTGTCAGTGTTCTGAGATTCTGCAAAGAAACAAATCCCTTAAGGTGATTTTACCTTTGTCTTACCGCCCTACCTGATCCTACCTTTCTTGCCTTTCTGAGCATTTTCCACAGGAGACACACAACTATAGTGCAATATAAACATATACAGATAACAATATGACAAAAATGTCTGCTGCGTAATCTTTCAGTGTGTTCGTCAGAGCTGCATGCTGATTTTTCGAGCACAAGGACAAGGTTACAGGCCCCACGGGAGTGTGTCGACAATATTACGGTACACCGCCAACGCCTCTGACATTATTGTGCCTTATTAATCATTGATTTGGTCACTGGTGTTGAGCTTCATTGCACCGGGGGATTATGCTCACAGTTCTAAAGGTGATGATACATAGGTTTTTTTTTATTTATTTTTTTAAGGCAATGAACGTGTATAATGTAGCAGTTATGCAATATGATCTGCTCTGCATGTTCCACATATTATAACTATATTAAATGTCCAGGGCGTAGCATTTAAAACAGGGGTGTCAAACTCATTTTTGTTCAGGGGTCACATATAGCACAATTTGAAGTGGGCCGGACCAGTAAAAATAGTAAAATAATATTTTCCTTTGTTTTACATTTAATGAAGGATATTTTTTACAAAACATGAAATTTCTTGAGTGAAATTTCAACAATATCATGCCTAAATTTACTATTAAATGACTAAATGTTTGTGCCTTTATAGATCCAGTATGATGTGTAACACTAGACTGCATTTGACATTACGTTTAAATTGTAACCTTAGTGTGAAATTGTTAACAAGACCCTCTGGCGGGCCAGTTCTGGCCCTCGGGCCGTATGTTTGACACCCCTGATTTAAAAGGGCTTATTAGCACATAATTGAACATTAAATTTAAAATAAAAATGTTTGGTTTTTGTAGCGTTCGAAATAAAAACATATGTTTTGCATTTTGAAGTGGAATCTTACAACAAAAACAAACCACAACGTCCTCTCTGGTATGACATACTTGGGAAAGGGAGGACGTGAGTGGAGGTGAGTGGAACTCTGCAGTCTGACCACCGGATGGCACTAATTCTTACACACTGGCCCTTTTTGTTTCTCAAATTCACTTAATTGACCTTGTGGGATATTAAAACAAATGGGCTGGACAGAACCATAGGGCGTGTCACCACGTTAACAGTTCAGCATTAACTTTTACTTGAGTCCTGAGGAACCTTTAAAAAAAAAAAAAAAAATCACAGGTCAAAGGTTACGCAACAGCTTTTCCCGTTTGTGCGGAGTTTGGAAGAGCTGGTGATGATGTCTGGTTTCCGCTCACAGTGGGTAGAAAATGTCATGTGTCCTCCTGCACATGTCCTCTGCTGTCCATTAGAGCAGGAGAGGAGAGGAGGGAAGAGGGGAGGAGAGACAAGAAGACGAGAGGAGAAAAGAGGAGAGATACAGCAGGAGAATCCATTCGTCTAGCAGCATCTGTGCCCTTTAGTTTGTCCGGAGCTGGTAATCTGCCAAAAAAGTAGCAGAGCATTAACACAGCTTTCTTCCACTCACCACCGCTCCACATCACATCACTGCCAAAGTGAGGCTGATTAAATCCCCAAACAAGATGTGAACAAATACCAATATACAAATCTAATATACTAACTTAGTGAAATATGAGACTCTCGAAATGGAAATGGAAATGTTCAGCTTTGTTGCAAATAATTGAGCGTTTAGAGTTCCAGCATGTTTCATCACAACAGTGACTCTGGGCTTTAAGGCGAAGTTACTGAAGGTTCCTCTGTGCTTTATTCTGGGGACAAAATAAATAAAACCTTGTGGAAAAGCACAGTCATTTGTGATAACAAAGCTAACTAAAAACCCAGCCTTGGGACTTTTTATTACCACAATGGTAATGATTCTTGATTCTCTTTAATTTTTTAAACATTTTCATTGAAATGTTGTTGTTTATTTGTGGAAGTCAGAGCTTCATCCATCTCTATATTGCATGTTTTTAGACTACGAGAGGAAACCAGAAAACCTGGAAAAAACCCATGCACACACAGGGAGAACATGCAAACTCGATGCAGAAAGGCTCTTGTTGTGAACCTGGGTCTTCTTGCAGCAAAGGCAAGAGTGCTAACCACTACACCAACCGTGTGGTTTAATCTCACGATACTCATGTTTGCCCAGCTTATAGATACTATCTACCACTCTGACTATGAATACATTGTGAACATATCAGCAATCTCAAAATCACATTACATCAAATACTATTAAGCAAAGATCAGTCCCACGTGATCATTTTCAGCCCATAATTATGACCGTTTACTATCGCTGAGCAGCTGCACCGCGATGCAGGCCGATCATATCATCCTTGTGACAATGAAGTCATCACTCAATGCTGTACAGAACGGCCGCGAAGTGCATGTTCATCGCACATTAATAAGTCAGTGTACAGTACGGGGCCATTGTTTAATCAGTGTGAGTGTGTCTGTGTGGAATGCTGACTGAAATGTGATCATCTCCACCTCACCCCACCTCACCCCTCCGCACTGCTGATAGCAACAATAAGCGAAAGGTGATAGCCTCCTCTCCAGTCGCCCCGACTTCATCACTCTTTTCTATCCCCCCCCTCTCTCTCTCTCTCTCTTTCCATCTCCCTCTACTTTGCTTCCTTGCTGATGTTAAAGCAAAGGCAACAGTAACCTTGGCATTTGCTGAGTGCCACCCTGAGAGCCTCCTGGCACTCAGTGGCATCATTCAACCTCTGCAGCCCCAGACTTGTATCTGACAAATCCAGGTAATGGATATGAGTGATGTGACTGAGCCAGGACAATCCCTTGTGTGTCAGGCAGGTATGAAATGTAAAGGTTCGGTGGAGGTGTTGGAGCTTCAATCTCCATATTTTCATATTTCCATTAGCTCCCCGATGAGACGATTTTGCTGTGGTTTCATCAATATACTGTAGCTTTTACTGTGGCAATAAGGCGCGATCGGTCTGAAAACCAAGTGTGCAGTGGGTTGATGAAACTTCAAAGCTCACAAACGTGAGTCTGATGAATGTGATGAAGACGTATTCATTCCCATTTTCAATTCAAGATCCCAGGTGCTGGCTTAGTGGACCACATTTGACTGACTCTGCTTGACTTTACAGCTGAATTCAAATTTAGACAACACGCACGTAACCCCAGCCTGAACTAAGAAATCTATGCCAGCAGCCAGAATCCCTGATAGAGGTTTTCTATCCGTGGCATCCTGTGTGGTGTCAGTCTGAGCCCCTGAGGCCGTGGCTCATGGTGATAGAGCCAGGTAATGGATATGATGGATGATTCGCAGCTGGGTTCATTCCTGGGGCACACACTGAATAGTGATGTAGATAGACAGACTTTAACACCGCTCGCACAAGGAAAACATTGCATTTAACCTCAGGGTAAGCTCCGATGTGCCGGCGAAGGCTTTGGACTGACGCTCATAAGACGCAAGAACTCTTAAACTGTGTTTTGTAAAGCATCTGTCAAATGAATTGAACATTTAGTTTCATTCAACTTCAACTTTAAGTGCTTCAAATTAAGTGATGCTTTGATTTGACATATCTATATTAAAGTCATCATAGGTTATACTGTTATTCAATCACATGATGCCTTCAACTTTGATTTAAAATAAAACAACCCACAATAACTTCCACATATTGAAATACAAAGATTTTAGATTTGGAAAGACAGCTGAAATTATTAGGGGAAGAAAATACACTGCATCACTAAATTCTGATTGTGTTAAGTCTATTCCAGTGTGTTATTTTCTCACCTCCACTTTGTGTAATGTAGCGCACCCATGGTAATGCCTGGTAACCGCTCTTCTCTATGATCTTTAGGTATCGCACCTGAGGGACACAGACGGGTCAAAAATAGACACGGCGGTTATTTCAGTGTTGATACACAAACACATACTGGCTTCTAATCTACAGTTAAGTCATTTTCAAAGAATATTTAAATTCCTTAAATATAGAACTATTATAGTACTCTCAGGTCTTTGCAAAGCTGCAAAAAGGCTGTTTCAATGATTTTTGGAAACTCTTATGATTAATTCATAAATAATCCATTCATACAAACTTAACAATTTGCAAAGCAACATCTTAAAATTTATAATAAATATTTATGGAACCCGAAGCTTAATAATATTGACGCAGAAAATTAAAAAGTCCCGGCCTGCTTTAGTCAATATTGTGTGTGCTTCACTGTGTTCCCAGTTCCCAAAGGTAAATGATCTGTATTCATGAAACAACTTTCTATTCTCGACGACCACTCACAGTTGTTTTACACTGCAGCCGCTAACATTCGCCCATTCACAGCACGCACTTTCATTCATAAATGACTGCTCTATGGGCCGTTGTATCGCTCCTTGGGGACAAATAAAGTTTATTTAACTGACTTGAACTGAATTGGAATACAGTGCATGTACATGTGGTGCCTTTTCTATCACATAATAACCACACCCGTTCACAAGCTGCTGGCAGTCTGGGGTTCAGCATCATGTCCATGGACATGTGAGCATGCAGCGTGGAGGAGCTGGGGATCAAACCACCAACCTCCTGAGCCCCAGCTCACTTAGATAAACTTTGTTCATTTTTTTAAAGTAAATTGGATTATAAGGACAAACTAACAGGTTTAATTTGGGATTTTACGGAGCAGCGATAAAACGAGTAAAAGATAAAAAACCAAAGCATTCCAAGTTTCTAACACTGCCATGGGGGTCAGCTATAAAATCATTTGCAGCCTATTTAATATCCTATTTGCCATTATCATTTAATGGCAGCCCTGCATCATTTTAGGATTTACAGTGTAGCACAGTGGAGCTGTGACAAAGTGAGTGAGGTGATTTTTAAACAACAGGAACTTCCTTGATGGTGACAAGACTTGATCTATTTATTCTCTTATTATAACAATTGAACACTGCCCTGGTGAAAAAAAGGAAGTGGCATTTAAAAATGACGAGTGGTTGTTAATGAAAGCACCAACCTGAATTCCAGACACAGTGAAATAGGGGATCTCAAAGTTGACTGTGATTGGCCGCTTCCCTTCCAGTTCCTCGCTCTCCACACTGGGCAGCCCAAAGTGTGCCCGCATGATGTACTCTTTACCACCCTGCACATACACAAAATGACACGACGTTGTTATTTGACTCAGATAAGACAACTTTATTTGTCCAACAACAGGGGGTTGCTTTGTTCAAAAGCAAAACAAACTCTATATTCTTGGCAGCGCAGACAACTCTTATGTTACATCAAGGTGAATCTGACATCCATTTACCCAGGCCATAAAAACATAAAAACAGGTTAATCATTCTTGGTACCAGAGACTGGGTGTGTGTTAGTTTACACTCTGATTTTACTCGCTGAAAATCCTTGTGTTTTTGTGTGACGGCACTCTTTTCCAACCCAGCGCAGTCTTCTTTAAACACAGGCAGAATATTGTTTCTTTATGTCGGGCAGTCACTGGTTTAGAACCATGCTTAGAACCACTTAAATACAAACCCATGCTCACTTAAGTACAGATAAAACAATTTTTGTGGAAAAGCTTATCATTCCTTCTCTTGCCTTTTGTGCACCCATGCACAATAAATGAGGAATCCATATAGATTTATGCTTCATAATTTAGCGTCATTTCTTAAAACTTAGTACAAAAACACCCTGTTACGGATGCTCATGTTGAGAATTGTGAAGAACTGAACTATGGACTAGTGTGTTTCTCACAAAAAAAACCAACTGCTTGTTGTTTGTTTTACTTTTTATCTCATTAAACATTTGACAGTGACACAGAGAAAAAAAAACTCTTCATCCTTTAAAGACTTTATCCTCAGTCCTTTTTAACCCGGCTGAGAGGTGGTAAGGTTTACTGAATTAATGAGCAGATATTTAAACATGACAGATAAAAATAAAGTAACTTAATTCCTGACACGTTTTTTCCTCAAAGGCAATGACCTTTTCTTTAATAGAGATTTTACTTGGTGACAGCAGAGACTCACTCAAACTGCCACAGGAACAGTAAAAGAGAAAGTGTGTGTGTACGTGTGTGTTGTACTTGATCATAATGTGATGATAAATTATAAATGGCTCCTGCCTAATATCACAACACATTAGAGCAGTTTCAAGCTAGATTTAGGTTATTATTTAGGGCTACAGCCCTTTTCTTTAATATAAACAAGTTACTTAGTGACTTTTAGCTTCTTGAATGTGAATATTTCTGCATTTCTTTGCTTATCTATGTTTGAAAACTGAACATCTGTGATTGTCTTATTTTGAGGTTTTAAGTTGTTTGAATTTCTTACATTATACCAATCAATAATTAATTCATACAGAAAAAAAAAGGACTGAGAATAATCATTAGTTGTAGCCCTAAAGTTCTATTTTTCCCTAAATATAAGCAAATGTCTGATAGATTCAAACCGTTGTCAAAAGAGTTCACACAACGCTGATAAAGTCTATCAGCTCCACACGACTCTCTCTATGTGTGTGTGTCAGCATAGATTTCATGCCGCCTGATGACATTCCTGCGCTGCGGACAGGAAGTGATTTGTTGTGTATCAAGAAAGATGGGGGCGACGACGGTAACGTTGTGCGAGTAAAGTGAGACAGCTGCAAATGAGTCGGGAGAATGATTGAAAACACAACGCACCACACACACACAAACACGCGACCAAAATCTAAGACGTGAAAGCAGTTTGACTGGATAAACACTTCTTGCCCCCATCTGACCCTGCACTATCTGTGTATACACACACACACACACACACACACGCTCTCCCTCACTCAGGTCTGACAGTATTGCTTAACACAGCCTGTGTTCAGATGTCAGACACCGTGTATGAATTGTGTTACATCGGTTCTGTTCAAAAAGACCAAACAGAGCCCGCATAGTAACACCGACAATAAAAATCCCCATGTACTACATGTATTGTATGTTTTCAATCTTCATTTATGTGACATACTTACAGGGAAAGACTTGATGTTCCACTGCACAACGCTCTTCTCAGGAACCCACTTGGCACTGCCCGTGCTGGTCTTGAACTTGGGTGAATCAGCATCACTGGGCACTGGAACCATAATGGCCACATTGTTGGCCGTGGACCGACTCTTAAACTGACTGCGAGCCTGCGGACAGTGACAGAGGACAGAGTTCCAATGTCATACGGCACCTTTACAACAGAGAGGAGCACATGCATCCAAAAAAAGGAGGTCTTTGTGATTATATGCAGCAGTGCAGCTTGTTGTTTCGAGTCTGCACGGCCATCACCGCCTCAAACAGATGGCGAGCCGCAATACGCCTGAGACACGTGTGTCATAAACACTAAAGACGCGTCAGTGATGGCACTATAGACAGGCGAATGGGGGCAGAACATGATGTAGTGTGAGTGCGAGTGTTTATCTTTGTGTGTCACTCATCATTACCTTCACCTTGATCTCCACACGACTGTGTGAATACTTCTCAATCACACTCTCGATCCATATGAGAGGCTTCACCTGCCAGAGAGAGAGAGAGAGAGGACAAGGTCAGCGGTGTGCGTAAAGAGTAAGTGCATCACAGTTACACTCCTCTAGAGGGACACAGTGGGTGAAAGACATATAGTGTATGTAGGACACAGTGACCTTTATCACTGCTCTTATTCCTCAGGTAATACTAGTCAGCAGTTAGCAGTTAGTTAATGCTACTAACCTGCTACAAAAGCTATGTTTCTTCTAGAACCATCATTTGTCATTACTACTTTAACTATTTCACCTGCTACCATCACAACAACTTCTGCATGTGCGATCAATACCAACACCAACAATTTTTAAAACAAAAAATATTACTTTTTTTTTCATGAACAACATCACTGATATTGGAAAATCTAAAAAGAAAAATATGTACTTTTTGTGCACAGACATTTAGACCTGCAATATTTGTGTGGTCTAGATGCAGAAGAGTGAACAAACACCGACTTAGCATCACCTTTGATGTGTATAAACTTTGCTGACATAGCATAATGTCAGATGTATTGGGAAGCATTTATACATCAAACAGAGTGCAGCTACATTATCCTTCATTTGAAGCTGTGCTGAGCAGTTGAGTTAACAACAATAACATATTATAAAAGGGAAAGTACTGCAAACAAATATTCTAAAGTAGAAACACAGATGAACAGGAAAAAGTAGGCCTTTAAACATAAAGATACAAAACTGTGATGAGCCACAATTTGTCATTCTTTCTGCTCCATTATGTGTGCACACTGTGTAAATATAAATATGCATGCTACATGTGAGTAAAATATTAGGTAAAATAGCATTCTGGGCTGAGATAAGATAAAACTCAATTGCTACAACTAGGAAGAGTTGTTATGTGGCAGTGTGTGTGTGTGTGTGTGTGTGTGTTTGTTTACATGCATCCCACTCACTGTAGTGTTAAGGCGGTAGGACATGAGCTCACTCTCGCCATCAGGTGGGATGAAGGAAATGGTGCGGTCGTTCTCGAAACGTGACAGGCGGACACACTGGTGAAACTTCACGTCCTCCAGCTCCACTGTCTTACTCTTCTCTCCTGACACACACACACAAACACACAAAACCATGAGAGCTTTCCACACAGCCTTGGGGTAATCAAGGTCAAGATAATGATGACTGACACACACACACACACACACACACACACACACAAACTGCAACTTCCCCATCCACCTGCCCTTGTCTTTTCACTCACTGAACAATTATTAAGCTGCCACAAAAGCACAAACTCATACACGTGCCCTTAAAAATACACCCACACAAGAACAAACAAGAGACGTTTGTACTATCCTCCAGAAACAACACTTTAGACACAAATATATGAAATGTATAATTTATTGAATTACTCCTTCTGCTACACAAATGTCTTTATTCTAGGCTTATTTATACGTACATGGAGATGATACTGTCTTGTTTTGTCCATAACAGCTTTGTTAAATGGAACAAAGACCCCAGAAAATATTCACATTTAAGAAGCTACTACTTATATTGTATCACTAAATAATCTGTTGTTTACTGTAGTATAATGTAGTCCTGTGGAAACAACCCAAAATTCACAATTTCCCATAGGTTAAGGTTAATCCCAAGATTACCTAGTACAATTTGATTTAAAATTATACAAAATATTTTTTTAAATAATACAAAAACTCATGTGCAAGTGTGCAGTGAGAGCATTGTTCCATTTATATGCTGATCAACTACTGATCATCAAAGAACTGCTCGACCTTTTGACCTCTATCTGTTCTACACAGGCTGTTACAGAGGAAACTCGGCATCTTGGGTCACTAGATAATTTTCTTCCACGTGAACAACATTTCTTACAGGGTGAGGCAGAAATGTAGCGCACAGTAAAAAATGCAACCTTTTTTAATAAAGGTATCTATAGACTGCTGGAGAAAACGTCATCTCCTCTTGCTCTGTATTTAATGGAGAGTGCTGACTGCTGGAAAACTACTGAAATGACTGCGGGCCGTCAGCTTAATCCCCTATTCAATATTTCACCTGCTCAGAGCGTCACCCTGGTCTGAACCTGTCTGAGAGTGTCTGTATTTATATTAGCTACCTTCTGTGTGTATATGCATATTGTGTTTACAGATGTGTGTGTGCGCTTCTCCCTTTGTGAGTGCGGGCGTCTTCGTGTGACACTTTCTCATGCGTGAGCAAAGCCCGGCTAAGGTCAGGTCTGGAGAGAGAGTACAACATTCCCAAACGGGTTAACTTGAGGAAGAACTCTTTAGAAATGCTCCCGCTCTTTCTATGTGTCACTAACACACACACAGTTTGCGCGAAGTGTTATCTCGGCAAGACACGGAAAAAAGGTCAAATGGGACACTCTGTCACTGCTGGGACCCATGGGGGCTGGATGCGGAGACAGGTGCGCTGTGCAAATTCATGTGTGTGGACATGTTAAGAGTGGAGTGAAGATGCTGCCGTGTCCCCTGTGGTTCGCCTTAACCCTCGCTCTCACCTGCGTCTGTGCTTTTAATGCACGGCTCAAGACTGGAGGGATCTTATCAGCTTTTCGAGTAAAAAATGACTTATTTCTGTACTAAAGCACTTTCTTCTCCTCTTTTTTGTCTTTAGTTCAAAGCATCTTATTGTGTTTTTGGGACAATCAAATATACATTTCTCAGCCTTTTCTGCGAAGGTTCTCAGTGAACCAGGTAATTCAAGAATATAGATACTGTAAAAGGCTGTAGAGGCGTTTTCAAACAGAATCAGGTTTGAGTGTACTGTATCTAGTAGAGTTATAATAATCTGAGAATAATCTGCAACCATTTAGTCATCTTTCAAGCAAAAATATCAAATATTTCCTGGCTGCACCTACTGTTTATTCTCCAATTTACATAATGAAAATATAATTTCTGATTATGGTGAGACAAAAGTGTTTCAAAGTGATTCTTTGGACAATAAATGTAACAAAAAAAAACAAAAAACAACTCCATTTACAATTCTAAAAGCAACTCGTAAGCTCATACTGTTCAACTAAAGGTGGACAACACATTCAATATGAAAAAGAGTTTGTGAGTAGATGTGGACACTCATCTGTTAAAGATAAATGAATATAAACAAAGATAGAAAGACGGACTTTTACATGGCTAAGAAAATGACTAAAACCCTATTTAATGAGATGTATAATTTATGGTACTGGCTTTCACAAAAACAAGAAAGTAACTTAGGTTCTATACAGTGGCAATAATAGTCTACTGCCAGCAGAGGGCAGTGTTTAAACACTTTTGTCAGCATCCATCCGACATCAAAACAATATGTAGATCATGCGAATATGATAATCATCCAGAAACTAGGAAATGATATGTAGAAAGTGCAAACTGCTGAGGCTCAAAGTGAAAAACAGCATTTTAACGTTTGTATTAAAGTGGGTGTTTGTGTCTCTGTATCTGACTGCTTGCTTGTTTGATCAAAACTTCTGATCATGATTCCCGTGGATATGTTATTTCCCAGACTGAAACACACAGCGGGGGATGCGAGGGCTGCAAATTCAGGATAACCACAGTCCCTCACCTTTCAACTTCAGGGATGTAGCCTGGGGTGAGGATTAACTCATGAGCAAAGAGACTAGACAGTGATGGAGCCTTTTCCCTTCAGTAAGGAGCTGTAGGGGGAAAGAAATGCAGGGAAGTGGAAGGGAGGAAAGGAAGGGAAGGAGAAGAGGAGGAGGAGGAGGAGGAGGAGGATGGCACAAAGATAGGCACCCGCAGGATACCTTATTGGAGAAATTGAGAGGAAAGGGAGGACGTGGAAGGATGAAAGCTAAGCCGAATGTGGGATTGTGGGTATAACAGGTTAAGACTTACGGAGGAGCTGAAGGTTAATGAATTAGGGGTGAGTTTGTGGTGAGTTGTGAGTGAAAACCTAAGTACTCGACTATTGTTGGTGAATTATTGTGTTACAGTTGGGTACTATTTTAACCATGACTTAAAGCTGCAGTGCAGAAGTTCTGACGATGTTAGGTTGCTGCATCATCCCACTGAAAATGAGCTCTGTCAAGTAATACTATCAGACCTGCCTGAGGGAGTGTTTGCAGTAGCAGCCCATGGCTTCCTGGAGCTACACTCACTTTCACTTTTCTGCCACCAGGGAGCTCCAGGGGGCTCCAGGGGGCTCCAGGGGGCTCCATCCACTCCCCTATCTCCACCCCTGCATGGACACAAGATTCCCATGCACTCCTTAGGCTCCCTGGAGCTCCACATGGTCACTTTTCTGCCATTCAAACTGCTGAACTAATTTGAAGGCTTCTCTCTTTACTTTGCACAATACCGCTGTTGCCTCTGTCTTTTTTACATAAAACAAACTTTGCAGGAATGTCGCCAGGTGACAACAGACTGACAGTAAATGCTGTTATATTGAAAAACACAGAGAGAGTTGTGTGGAGCTGATTGACTTTATCAGCATTATATTAATTCATTTGACAATGGTTTGAATCTAACAGACATTCAAAGTTACACACTAAAATTTTAAAAACAGTAATAGCTGGATATGACTATAAACTAGTTTAGGACATGAACTTTCACAAGACGGTTACTTTTCAAACATCATAGCAGGTGCCTGTATGTAGATTAAAGTATACGGGAGCTCAACTGACAGAGCCTTTGGAAAAAGGGTTGGGAAATATTGACCGGGGTAGACCAACAATATGTCAAACAATTATTATACAGACATTTTGTAAACACATGCCGCTCAAAGCACAAAGCATGGCAACTTCCCCTTTTATACTTCTTATCAAATGTGCCTCAGGTAATGCACACTGTGCAAACACGATTCACTTTGCTTCCACAATTGTGATTCAACACATAGAATATAATCAAGAGTAGGCACAAACAGTGACTCATCATTACTTACTGCCTGTGATTTCAAACAGCACTTTGTCATTGAGGCCCAGTCTGAGTTCAGGCATCCCCGACAGGACGACTTTGAGCTTAATGCTGCCCAGTATTTCACTGCGCAGGACGCTGCCGTTGGCACTCACCTACAGCAAGAGGAGCAAAGGATTACATTTCACATAAGCCATGTTCATTTTAATAATTTGCAGGTATCTTTAAAGGTTATGGTATCAGCTTTTCAGCCAGATTTGCTGAACTGGGTTATGATGAAAGATCGCCTCAATGTACTCTGGTTTCAGTGTAGAAATGACTGAACTCAACTAAACAACGCTTTATCAGATATAAACAGACGGAGAGACGTGACTGAAGTACTCTCAGCATGTGGTGTGAGAAATGTAAGCAAAGCACTTGGATGAAAGATGTTGACGATGCTCTGAAAACATCTGGATAAACTCTGGTCACAGAAAAGGGAGCTGTAACTGCGGTTAAATACCTTCACCTTATCGCTCTCTCCTTGACTCATTAAGACCAGCAGAGGAGAGTCTTCTCTTTTATTTTGTAGTTTAAAAACAGCATGCTCTGTTTCCTGCTCTCCATAATAAGAAATCTGAAATTATTCTTTAGTTTACTTTATTATGTGGCTTAAAAACACTGAGGGATATGTGCAATCTATCAATCAATCTGACCTTAACAATCAATCTTAATTAAAAATTAAAGATAAACATAAATAATTATATATACATAATTACTATTTTTCATTTTGGACAACCATGTTTATTACAATAGCCCACAAAAGACAAACTAATCTTTTGTTTCTCGGTGTTAACTGAAGGCTACATACAGTTTCTTCAACACCCTTAGGAGGGAAGGGTGAGGTGAGGGATATTCAGCTGGAACATGCAACTTCTCTTCATAAATGATTGATTTTACACACTGCATCTTTAATATAATCACAGTGTTCATTCAACTCAAACCATGCAAAGCGACATTACACTACACGCTTACAAGTGATACGCTTTGCGGCAGTTTCAGCATCAAAGCTGAAATTATGTTTATTCGATTTTTCACTCTGTCTTGCCGAGAAAAGAAAACATGATGTACCCAGTACCTCGATGTGACAAGTGAGTCACTCCTCACTGCAGTCTGCACAATGGAGAAACATTAAATATGACAACATGCAACACTGAAATAGAACGAAGGGCTTTCGATATGAGAAAACGTTTCCTTTTACAACTGAATTCAAGGAAAGAGTCCGAGGAGTCAAAACATATCAAGGTTGTGACAAATGCGATTTTAGCAATGATAGAACCACTTAGCTGCACTACAAACACTGTGCTCTTATTTATTTAACATGAACATTTTCTGATGACGGACACAGAATGAAGAACTAATGATGTTATAGAACTTTTGGAGCCATCAGGCATCATGACACAAATATATTAGTCCTCAGACAGTCGTCAGTTTCTCACAGTTCACCAGTTTACATTGAAGTTCTTCCTTATTCTTAACGCGCAGCTTAAATTATGGCTGCACAGCTTCTTAAAGGTCACACGTCCAAAGGTTCTGGGCCGCTTTAAATGAAGCTCACACGCAAAAACCCCAGTCATTCCATTTCATTTTATGTGTCCTTGTGGCACTTTTGAGGTTAGTTTTCGAATAACATTGCAATGCTGCAATGTTTTGGATTGGGAATGCAATACTGGTTTAATATTAGCATCCCCCCCAAAAAAACCTAAATATGAACTGTGGATCGGATTGTTAAATATGACAAACTCAGTTTTTATGATTTTGTTCACACATGCAAAGAGGGTCCTCACCAGTAGATTTACAGACTCAATGACGTCCATGAAAACTTCGTTCTTCCTGTACTTGATGCCCTCTGACCGCCAGGACACTGCGTTAGTGACGGTGGCAGGAGGTCGAGGAGCACCGACCTCTAATTTATGACCCTGCTGTGTGATGTACCTGAAGGGAGACAGAGAAGGAGGCAGAGATAAGTTTGAGATTAATTCCAAATGGAATTTAAAATTTAATTTGCAGAAGGGATTAATATCTTTGTAGTAAAAAAAAAAACCAGTTACTTATAAATGGGAAGTGTTTATCTTGCATCATGAACCAAAACTCTCTTATAGAGGGTTCATTTTAGAATATTCTGTATTAATCAAGCGTCATCACTAAAGTAAATGATTGTGGAGTGAACAAATTAAACATGCTTGTGTTGTGTGAAGATTATTCATGGATGTAATTGGAAAAATGGAGATTTACATAAAACCCGCTGATAAAACTACCACATTCATTTATTGGTGGAAAATCTTCCGTCACTGTGTAATTGGGTTAAATGTGACGCCTGCAATGCAATATTTTTATGTGTCATTCATTGCTCACAATTAAGGGAACAATATTGTACAAAGGTGGATTGAATCTCTCTTTATGTTCAGCTACATTTGCTAACTCTGCCTGTGACTGGCTGGGCAGGAGGTGTTGAGTGGCTTCATCACGCATCGCCGCAGACCTGAACCTGGAAACGATGCAGGTGCAACGAGAGTCAACCAAGGCTTTAAAAACCACAACAAGAATCATCAGGAGACGACAAATCCCCACGGCACATGTATATCACAGTTACCTGCAGACCTTACTCTTCTTCACTACTTCACAACATCTAATTATTTATCAACTTACATATGTTCATACAATGATTATAGACGGATATAGTGATCATATACAGATTTAATACCGAGGGGATAAAAAATTTAATTGCCATATGCTCCACTTAATTAGATCCAGCACTGCTTGTAGAAGAAAAAAAAAATCAATTTACCCCATCTGTACAGTGCATCAGTGGCATTAATAGTAATAATGTTCTGCCCATCTGTTGATCTATCCAATAACTGTGCACTCGCTTGCCTCTTAGTTTCTTGGTTTACGAGCTTGGGAGCAGGGTTGTGTTTTGCGTCCGGGGAAATGTAATGACTTGTCATGAGAATAAAGAGGAGCTGTACAACGATAAACAACACGTGACCACGCCTGTTTTTACACCAGTATTTCTAATATGTATGTATTCATCGAGATAATGAAAATGTCTTCATATATTGTATCAAAATACTTTAATGTTGTGTACTTTTGTATTTTTAAAATACACAAAACACTGGGTGCTTCCACAGATTGGACTACATGGTGTCGACTTTAATTTGCCCAGACCTGCTGAGATCAGACATGAAGTTGATACAATGCATAATGTAGCTAGTTTAATTTAATAATGCATTAGTCTCAACCATGAATCACTCTCATTCTAAACACGTTCCTGTTCAGTGTAGGTAGGTGTTCTTTAGAGAAGGTAGGTTCATTAATCCTTGATTTTTAAAGTTATTATTGCTATGACACTACTGTACATGCTCTGCAATGTCATTCACGATTGTGCTGCAACAGCAACATGAGAGATTAACAATCCCACGCTCTACCACAACTGGTAGACCTGGTTTATATTATGGGTTATTTAAGCTAATTCTCTTTAGAAATTTCTCCAAATAAGGTTGTGCTCTTCATTGTCTTGACTTGACAGTAGACTATGTGCCTGCGACACACATTCTCTATTTCAGTATTTTGAAAATGTTATTTTGCACCATGGTGTGGCTGCTGTATTTTGTAGTTTATTTTGATACATTTATTTCTTGGGTATTTTATTTTAAAATACATTTTGATGTATTTTTGCTCATGCATGCATCACTTTTTGTGTATCACTGGGCCTATTTCTAGTATATAGTCAACTGCGCCTACTTTTTGACACCAATGTTCTTGGCAGTTGACGTGTAAGACAAACAAATAACATGTATTTATAGTTAATCAATGATTTTTCTTTAGCACCATTTAAAAACAGCCACATAACTTCCCAATGAAGTACATACTGATAAGCAGACGGACATTTCTCGACAACATATGGTGTTTTAGACTCTTTGTTTTTAACACTCTTTTTTTTGCACAAAATGACATTTCCTGACATTTTACTGTCCAAACAACTAAATTGATGAACCCAGAAAATGATCGATGGCCGAATCGATCATGAAAATGATCGTTTGGCTCTTCTGTACACCTCTACTAATCTAACTTGAGCCAAATGTCATGAGACATGAGGGCAGACAAAAGACTACTGAACAGACACAAATCAAAGCATCGTGATTCAGTTCAACTTCTAATCTAACTCCAGCAACAAATAAAAACAGGATTCAGAATGACTGATAGATTGAGGCAAAAACATAAATACATTTCCCTCAATTTATGCCCCAGTTCCTTCCACCTCGAGGGTCCTAAATATATGATGACATATACTTGTCTGCGAAAAAGTGCTTAGAGATAAAAGGCAGTGACGAGAAAGCTTGGGGTCGATGTTTGCGCTGTTTCACCTGATTTCTCCTCAGAAATGTTATTGAAAGGATGTGGAAGCAAGAAGCAGGCTTGGCAGCAAAAGTGATAGATTAGCATAACAACAGCAATTATAACACACAGCACAAAAATGCACACACACAAAGGTTTGTATGAAAGCTAACACATGAAGCCAAGAATATGCATCTCTGCAGTCCAGCTTGCTCGGTCTCTTGCTTCCACCCACACATCCTACTCTCAACAGGTTCATGTGGCTATAGTCTAAGAGGAAAAGGGGCCGTTCTTGTGGCTGGGGCATGAAAAGGTCAGAGGAATTGAACAGCCTCCAGATGTAGAGTGGGGCAGTGTGTGCGTACACATGTGTGTATGTGCGTGAGGGAGATTACATTTTTGAGCGTCTCCTTGGAGCTGAGTTTTTCTCTCAAAGTCGTGTGTTTCCATCTGATGCTGTCATTGTGTTTTAATAATGGGAGCCAATCAGCCCTATTCAGACACCCAAACATAAACACACACACATGTGATTGAAGTGTTTGTGTGTGTTTACGTTTGGGTATTATTGATCCCATTTCCAGCAAGACCCAAGTGCGTGTAAGTCAGGAAAACAGTACAAAAATAGATATGCAAACAGGAGCTCTCTATTGCTAATTTAACAGGCAAAGCTGATTAACGTGCACACTGAACTTATGTTGTCATGGCTGTGGAGTCTTACTAAAGCATGAATGTTGAACTTTTTCCAAGAAACAAACACGTATCAAAAGGTTCCAAGTGAAGGGAAAAGCAAAACAACCCCTCAGTATACTTACAATGCAGAAAACTTGTGGGACAGAGAACAGTGACTAAGGCTCATGGAGCACACATCACCCTCTGAGATGAACGTGTTACGTACAAGTTTTGTTCTCTTGTTTTCCTTAGTTTTAGCGTCTGAGTTGCTGCGGTGTGATGAAATGCTAGATATGCATTTTATCAACAGGTTACTATGGCTAGAATTATTAGAAAATCCACGTTGTGCTATTTGTAGTTTATAGACCACATATAAAATAAGGTGTAGCTGGTGGTTCTGGTTTGACAGCACTGTAATAGGCAGGTTCACAGGTGAGTTTACACGTGTGTTTCACTCATACAGTTGCCATTTGAGTATATAATTGTTGAAAAAGTTGTAAAAAAAAACCTACCAATTTCTTAATAAAGTTTGTTCCAATCATCCACCCTCTCAGAGCTATGTGTTTCTGCACATTAACGCAATAGAAACTTATCATAGGTTTAGTTTTCTTACTCTTGTAGGATCTTGCTGTCAGTTGTCTGAGGAAAGCCAAAGTCCATGACCTCGTCCATCAGCTCGTACACAGTCACAAAGTTGTCGCGGATGCTCTCCTCCTCGAGCTCTTTGAAATATTCCGTAAACACCTGCACGCATAAACAAAGATTATACTTTGAGACATATTTTGAGTATATACTATTCAAATGTAGTACCTTGACACAGATCCTCACCAGACACAATTTAACTGGCTTTTAAAGTCTTTCAACACAAAGAACATGAAGGCATTATTACAACTCTTCCTTTTGCAGGCAGTAAAATTGAAAATCAGCAGTGGTGCTGCTGCCCGCTTTCCACAAGGACATCCATCCATCTTCTACCGCTTTATCCTCCACATGAGGGTCACAGGAGGTGCTGTGCCAATCCCAGCTGACATTGGGTGAAACATATGGAGACAAACAACCCTCCACTGTCACACTCACACCTACAGTCAATTTAGAGTGTCCAATTTACCTATTGCATGTTTTTGGACTGTGAGAGGAAACCTGAGAACCTGGAGAAAACTCCACAAGGACAAATTGTTTTAATGTAAATGCATAAATACTCATTGTAGATAGTTCATTTTTGCATGTAGTATGTTAATTTTCAGTGATAGTAATTACTGTCACACTGATATTAATGATCACATGAAATTGAAATCTATCAATAATTAGCAGCACACCACTGCTGAATTTCCACTGCCCAGTTTTTTGCCCGGAGACAGATTCAGCATTTTTTTTGTTGTTTTGTTTAACAATAGGTAACTTTGCGAAGTGTATCTACACTGTAGGAAGCTGCAGCCATAAACCTCCTAGATAAGCCAGGCATAAAGAGCAGAAACGTGGGGGGAAACAACCAATCTGCTCCAGCCCAAGGATAAAACAAAGTGCTTAACACATCCAAGTACCTCTCAAGCTCACTATCATGTGTGAAAAAAACTGGGCAGGAGGCAAAATGTAAAATTTATACAGCTTAATAGACTGTACCTGGACTATTTTGTAAAGAAAAGAGTACACAAGAGCAGCGTTGGAATTCTTCTTGGTCATCGCCACCACTGCAGAAAAGACGGTTAAGGTAGAAAAAGGTGGGTGTGATTCTGGGCTGAAAGCTGACAGTATCTAAAGGTCAAATAGAAACAGAGAAGTTGCCCACAGGAGGTGAAGGTCTCCTTAGGTGCTGTGAGTTTCCATAATTCAGTACACGCTTGGATTTCAGACCATGGTCACAAGGCAGTAAATAAAAAAATTCAGTTGTCTGCTGCAGTGCGCTGGGAATACAACTTGCTCACAACTGCAATATTATGATACATTTATAAGGACGTTTGACTGCACCAATCTCACAATGAAAAAGTGCTTAGTACATCACAGTGGATATACTGATGCTGCACAGACCAGAGTGTTGTCTCTTAGACAGCATGCAGTTTTTAGTAGATGCTCCAAATCTCTGCAGCACTGCATATTTGTGAATGCCTATGGCTGATGGTAAGGTTGTGACACTGGTGTGGAAAACAGGCACGCAGGAACTTTACTAAGATAAATCACTGCAGATTGTGTTGATATAGCAAATGCATCTCATCTTAAAAGGATACAATAAAGGTTGCTGTGTTTGATCCACATAAAGTGTGAAGAGCCATGGCAGACCACCGGTGACATCTCAGCCTCTTCCTCCCTCTTCATCAGAATGGGCATGAAGTGGTCAATCTCGTTCATGTCCATGTTCCCCATGTAGTTACGGCAGATCAGCACCTGGGGCACATCACAGAGAGCACACAGGTATAATATCACTGTTGTTGAGGCACTACCTCCGCATAAAATTTTAACTGTTTTTGGCAGAGTTACCAAAATGGAGCACTCAACCTTGAAGATGCTTCAAGAACCACTGGCTGACTACAAAACCTTCACCTCGTGGATGGACCCAATACCCTTTTCATGAGTTAAACCGCTGAGGAAATGGAGCTTATGTAGACCTAGAGGACTGTCAAGCTTGAAATCATATCAAAGGTGATGTTAAGTTAAGTGTTTTATTCTATTAAGTGTTATTTTTAAACACAATATCACAATGCCTACAATGTCAGTTTACCATATTTGGCTCTGATATTTGTTCTACCTTCTCTTATGTGTATAATTCCCTCATCTTCTGTAAAATATAATAAAAGTAAGACTGTGTTTGATTGTGACCTTCCAAAAATACTTAACAGCCTTTTATGTTTACACACTTGTAACACTAAATGTCAACAGAGATCCGGATATTTCTGCCTTTTCATTAGTACTTCATTATGACACGCTGACATTCACTAAACATTCAGACGCACCGTCTTCTGTACAAACTCTATTGTGGACATGTGAAACATAATACAGCGCATCAAGCGGAACCATTAACACATGAACAAAAGACAACCAAGAAACTCAGGTTACACTGCCAATATTTAGTCTGAAAAGAGTCTCTGCCAAGCAAAACTATCAGACCTGACTGAGGGAGCTTTTTCTGTGTTTACAGAGACAGGACATGGGGTGATGATGATGAGGCCAACGAGCTATCCTGTAAAAACTGCTGAACCAGCAGGGTTTTTGCTTTACTAGGGCAACAACGCTGTTGCCTCCATCTGTTCCGACATAAAACTAATCACACTGAGACAGTGGTTTGATTGTAACAGGAATTTGTTGATGTTTAAAAATTCTGCACTACAGCTCTGGGTGATAATATTACAGCTCTTAACAATGAATTATATTTTTATGCTTTTTTTTGGGTGTGATGTGTAATAAGAGCAGTGACCGAGAGAGAGGAAAAGTATCAGTAGTTTACATGCCATATAAGTCACAAGCGTGACTGCTGCAGCATTTCTAATTAACACTCTGCTATAGCTCTATGAAACCACACCACACCTCCTGATTTTAACACTGAACAATGTGAGTCAGCAGTCTTGCAGGAGACCAAACACACAGAATGAGGAGAAGAAAGAGATCAAAGCTATATACGCTTGAGGGAACTAGATGATACACACACACACACACACATACACAGAGAGAGAGAGCACAGAGCCCCTTCCCCTGCAGAAGGGGTCACACAGGACCAGATACAACAAAGACAGGAGGAAATAAGAAATAAAAGAAGGGAAATTCCACAAACATAAAGTAATCTGGAGGAGAATAGGGATATGAACAGCCCACTGCTCCACTTCTATGAGATGAGATGGAAACCACGGAGCGTAGAGTTCGCAGGTCAGAGAATGACATACAAACACATCTTTGTATCACTGGAAGTCAACCAATATGGGCTGTTTCCTGTGGCTCATGCCGATTTTTAGAAATCAGGGCAGAACAACAGATGGTAATTGATGCGGATCTGATGAAATATAACTGTTAATGAAAATAAATAATCGAAACAAAATTGCATAACTACAGTTACCGATTATTTAAAATCACTGAATATATAATAATACATTTCCTGCCAATTGATAACACAGGCACAACATGAAGGTGTTCATATTAAATATTAAAAGTGTAAAAATTTGTCAAATTGTCATCTTTTATAAGGGATTGGTCAGAAAAACGAAGTCATGTCGCAACATTAACATTGACTTCTGAAATTCTGACTAAATAATCTAACAATTATTCCACGTTTCTAGCCACTCAAAGCACATCATACTTCTGTTTTTCCATTCCCACCCACATTCATACAGTGCATCTACAATATTATGTCATCTATCACACACCCATTCACACCCATTCACACATACACTGCCTGCACAGCTGCCAAGGGAGAATTAAAGTTAAGTGTCTTGCACAAGGACAGATCAGCATGCAGATCAGCTGAGGATTGAACTGCCAACCTTCAGGTGAGAAGACAGCCACAGCCACCCATATTAATAAATGCTATAGCACATTATTAAAGGGAGCACAGATACGTCAAAGTCCAAACCAACAACGCCTTCCTGTATAAACCAGACTACTAAATCATATCCTAAAGCAAATGGCAACAGTATTTGTCATAAAGATCAGGGCACAAACACAGCAGTGCAAGCACCTCTTAGTAACAACTGTCAAAAACATGGTTCATATCTTTATTTCTTTCACTTGAGAAAATCTATGAATGAATCATTGAGTAGCATTATCTCTCCGGTCTATATTTCCATTCACCCCTGTGGTTAAAGTTCAGTCACCCCTGACAACCTTATGTTTGTATTCAAAAGTCATGTCGTGTTTCGATAAAACTCAAAGGAAAACTAAAAAGGAAATAGTAGTTTACACAGTATTCTGTCAAAGAAGGCCACATTAAATAAAAATACCTCAGAGTGCTGCAATTTCATTATCCAGGTCAAGGGAAAACTTGTTAGTATGTAAGGTGAACTATCGTCCTGTCGTCTTTTACAAATATGTCTTACAAATGTTTTCATATCTCCATCCTGACACCTGATTATACCATTCATATATACGGTAACATGCAGCTCAGAGTCCTTTGTACAAACAGAGCCAAGTGTGAAAGACTATGAGATTGAGAAAGAAAAAACAAACAGAGAAATGACAAAATGAAGTCAGACAGACACACTTTTATAAAATGCACTATGAAGAACAGAATGTTTTTCTGCTGTCATATGTAGGACAGGTTCTTACATGTGACGATGAATACATCTAAAGGGAATAAACATTTCTGATGTTTTAAACATTAAAAAAAATAACGTTATCCATTGAAACCACTGATATCATCAGGGGAAATCTCTACAGGGAATTAGGGAAAGTTTGATATAGGGACACAGAAGGCAATGAGTGTCTGAGGGAAATCAATAGGAACTGCTGCTGCTGTTGCTGACCTCTAAAGCCAAATGGCAAACCCTCAAAGGAGTGAGTGTCTCACTACAGTGTATCTCTGTGAGGCAAACAGCGGGAATAGAAAAGGGTCTAACAAGCAGTTTGTTTCACCATCAACAACAATCATATCACAATTATAATAGCATTACAAAAACTGCATTTACACCAAGAACATTATAGCTGACAAACAGTAGCTTTCTTGTAGATGGACACATGGCACACTGAAGACGCCACCGAGTAAGTCCATCAATTGCAACCATTTATCATTGTGCACCGTCACAGTGTCTCTTTATATTAACAGCGCAATGGAACCACAGTCGTCTCCTCCTGAGAAATAAATCGATAAATACTGATAAAACAGCTGTAAATTAGTTACTGCTTTTAATATCAGTGTATAAAATTGTGGCGAACTGAGCGCACACTGCGGTCGTGCGGAACTTTCGAATACAGACAAATGTCACAATCACAACACTGTGTTCACACAGTGATAATTAAGCCTCGTTAGCTCATCAGCTCCTCCGCATCTGTATTTCTCAGTATAGTGGTGGTGTTTAGATGTCATGTTGCCCAGCAACATTCCTGCACCACACACAGGAAGTGATTTGTTCTATGTCACGGCAGACATACGGAGGCAACAGCAGCTACTGTGTCAGGAATGTGATACAGCTGCAAACAGGTTGGAGTATGACTGAAAACACAAAGTGTCCTTATGACGGAACTCATTTTACATTGTTCCTGTTCATTGGAGATTCAACAGAGGAAGAATAATAACTCAACAACAAAATAAAAACCCTAGTGTAGCTTTAAATCTACTTATTGGAGGCACTAGAAGAAAGAGTACCATAAATGTCTGCACCATATTGATTGACATTTATCAAAAACATTCAACGTTAGGTGTTTAAAAACTGTACTGAACATGTCGACATGTTTTTCCTTGACCATCAGTTGTTCGAATAATCTCTCCGTCGTAAGACCACAATCCTTCCTTTGTCAAATTTGACATATCCAGCTGATACAGTATGAGAATAGTGTCTCTGTGGGTGCAAATCCCCAAAACTGTGTTTAACATAATCAGTTTGGGGGAAAAGTAAAAAGAACAAAATTACTCCATGCTGATTTCAAAGAACCTGACATTTGAGTCAATAGCAGGTTCCAGCAACCTTCACCGTGCAGTCCGGTGCCCAGGAGCCACAACTTAGCGAAAAGGTGGAGAGAAGGGCTTTAAAGGACAGTAGCTGTGTGTTTTCAAGTGTCGCTCCTGGCATGATCCCTTGATACAGGACCGTCTCTTTTTAGACAATTGTTTTTAGAGAATTAAAACAATAGTTTTCTCTTCCACAATCCTCATATTTCGCTTGACGCACGGACACAGCTGAAAGTAGCAGTTGCCAATTTCCTTCAAGCACTGTTCGAAAATCTATTTATCAGTGTTAAAAAAACCAAAAAACATTTGTCAGTTTCATTTGAAGCATGTTCATTTGAAGGCTCACAGATGCACTCATTTTATTTATGATTCATTTTAGCCCAGGAGTTGATCTTATTTTCTTACAGCACTATCTCAGAAAACACAGACTAAGCAAAGCCAAAATAATATTTTATGTTCTACGAGGCTTTATTGTTTTTTGTATTTATTTTATCAATAGCAGTGTCAGCTAAATGTAGCAGTTAAAAAAAATAAATTTTATTGTATAATGTTATGTACCACTGCCCCACTGACTAACGTAAATGTTAGACTGACTGACAGACATGCACTGTGCGGTGATTTCTATTAACATAACTCATGGGTTATTATTATCTCAGGAACTGATGGTTTAAGGAGTAGTTAATAAAATTGCAAAACTTGTTGAATCACAAAAGAGATCTAACTGGAAGCCAAGAACTGTGATCGAATGGATTTGGGACAAAAGCATTACAGTCCCAGCCCTACTGTACTGTATAATTATATTATATATTATCAAGCTGTACCCATAATTCTTCATTGTGTAATTGTGTCCTGGTGGAGTTTTGTGATATGTATTTTAGCGTATTGTGTAATGTAGCTTTAGCATGTTTCAAACCTTATTGTCCCAATAATGTATATAGAGCTGAAACAATTACTCGATTAATTGATTATTAATCAATGACTAAATTAATCGTCAAATATTTTGATAATCGATGAATCGGTTTGAAGCTTTTTTTCCATTATTAAAACAAGATTTTTGATTGTTTTAGCTTCTTAGATGTGAATTTGTTCTCCGTTTATTTCCTCCATATTACAAAGAAATCATTAAAAGTGACAAAACAAGACATTCGAGAACATCATTACCAGGTTTGAAAAAACACTGATCTACATTTTTTAACATTTTCTGACATTCTGACACGAGGGACAAGACTTGAGCATCGTATTCTACTAATCCACTGTATAATGTTTTTATGTAGTGCATCAATTACTGAAGGAACAATAAAAAACATTCACCATCCTTTTCTACATCTATCATCTGTCTGGTGAGAACAGAGGGAGACAGAGGGAGACAGAGGACAGAAGGTGAAGAGTTACTGACTTGCCCCGGGGCAAAGATAGACAGATGCAGAAGGAGAGAGCAGGAGGAAAACCTTTAATCTGCACAATCAGACGTATAGGCTGTGTGGAACTGATACTTTCTCCCTCATGGATACAGTCTCGTATGTAAAGCTTCTCCAGCAAACTCCCTTTCTTCCCGGGAAATAAATTAACCCTGTGAGGTTAAGATGGGGAAAAAAAGGGAGGGTCAGTCACTTCTTTTTACTCCTTCCATACTGCTCTTTAGAGTACTGTATAATGCCTACAAATCCTAGCTTTTCAAATACAGTGTTACATTTAATCTGTCAAAGTGCTTGTTTTGACTAGTTATTATGTTTGTGACTCATTATTAACCTGAATAACAATTGATGAATCTTGTAATTAATTGATTGAGTAGTTCTTTCAATTAAAAATACACAATTTGTATTGGTTTTTCATGTGTCAAAACATGAAGATTTGACACTTGTTTTAATCAAAATGAATACATCGGTGAAAGTAAACTGTATCTTGTACATTTGAGAATGACATTTTCCACCATTTCCTGACATTTCATGTACCAAACAACTAGTTCATTGAGAAAGTGAGTGATGAATTAATCAATTATGAAAATAATCATTAGTTGCTTCCTTATTGTCCACCAATCAACCATTTTTACTGTAGCTCTAAACATTTTATAGCCTATTGTTTCCCCTATAAGTGTGCTTTCTTCATTTCTGACAATATTCATTTCAATATTCTTGATCATTTGGGTCTGTAAACACTGCACTGTGTTTATGGGGGTATCGTATTGTGGTGCTACAAGGTAGAGTATTCAACTTAGAAATGGGACACATCACAAACAATATAGGTTGCATGGCTGCACAAGAACAAGCCTCTGTCTGTGTGTGTGTGTGTGTGTGTGTGTGTGTGTGTGTGTGTGTGTGTTAGAGGTAAAATGTGAACTGTGGTTGAGTTAAGGTTGTATTTTCTACAGGTTATGGATTATTCACGCTTTGTTTAAGATGTCCAAATGAATGAAAATGAATGTGTCCTAAGAAGAATAGTGTGTGTGTGTGTGTGTGTGTGTGTGTGTGTGTGTGTAGGCAACACAGAAACATTGGTGTAACGAGTTTGGCCAGTTGAGCCTCTTAATAGCAGCTGTGTGTGTGTGTGTCTTGCATGAGGATTAGAAGGACACGTATGTGTACGTACAGTGAGTGAGTGAGTGAGTAAGTGAGTGAGTGAGCCTTTGTCAGGAAATACAAGTCAAACATGTCACTTTCCGAGTTACAGTCACCGAAATATAATTCACTATCTGTTATCTCTAATGTATAAAAGTATACGTCTTTTTTCTTTATACATATGCCGACAAATACTTTACTTGTAGCAGGTGCTTCGCTCACAGTCCTGCTGTCAACTTCCTCACCAACAACAAGTCGCTACAAACTTACCTTTCCCTTCAAGTCGAGGATAAATATCGCCGACGCCGACATCTTGGTGGAGTAAAACCCTCGAGTACAGGAACCGCCCTGGTTAAAAAAGTGGGTCTACAGTAAAATGTTTGTCACTTAAGAGCAGAAATGTTCACTGTTGCCGTTGCTGCTGCTGCTGCTGCCATCATCTTCCTTCCTTCCTCCTCCTCTCCTCCACTCTCTCCCTCAGTCTTCACCCGCTCACACTGCAATTCCCCTGCTTCTCCAGACCCAGCGTCAAGTTGGTTTTAATGAACAGTAAGTGCTTCCGGTAGAAGGAACAGTGCAGGGCTTATGCAGGGCGTCACCTCACACATTCAGCAACAGTTAAACGAGAGAATACGTTCCAAATAACCAGATGAAATATGGTTACAAAGTAGGTTTGTTTGATTTATTTTATTCAGAATTTCTGCTACTTGCATATTCATTTATTTCAACATACATTCATGGACAATGTTTCAATGCTTATGAACTCATATGTGAAAGATCTGACTTCATAAATGCATGTATAAAGCTTAAGTATTCCCAAAATTATGTAAAACAGGGGTCTCAAACTCTAATGACACTGAGTGTCTGTAGTTAGAGGGGCATTCAGGTGAAAAAAGTCACCACTTTTTGAGAAAAAGATAGCAAAATAATAATATCTATGATGATATTTTCACATCATTTCAAAATAAAAGTGTTTATTTTGATATGAAATGATAAATAGTTCACATTGTAAACGCATTTATGATGCAAAATGATACAGAAATAACACATTATAACTTGATATTAAGAGACGGGCTGCATGAAATTGATTGGGGCCACAAGTTTGAGACCACTGATCTAAAAGCTGTTTCAACTGAGAGAAAGATATGAGAAAGTTATTACCTGAGGTTTAACATGATTATTTAATGAACGAATTAGTGAAAACTATTGGCAGTTTATTTTATTGCAAATGTTTAATATATACTGTATTTATGTGAAAGGACATGCTTTTCTTTCATCAATATTGTTGATTGTAGCTACACTACTACAAATGATTATAGAAATTTGGGATCTTATGTTTCCCTCCCAGTAAGAGTCACATGTCAAATTGAGATTCTCACACATTATAAGCTTACAAAACATTTGCATTATCATACCCAATATGTAAAAATATGTCAAATCAAACTACTGTACATTATTAAATAATGTACACGATTGAGACTCTGGAGTTTTATTTTGAAGTCAGAATCGACATTGTTCCGGTTTCTCTCCTGCTCGTCTACGTGAACTTGGTTCTCTGTGTTTCCGGGTATAGTCGCTCCTTGTCCTGACAGGCAGTCTCACACACACACGCACACACACACACACACAGACACACACAGACCTGTCAGGCTGCTCCCTTCATCATCACCACAGCTTCCACGACGCTCCAGGGCTGTGTCAGGCTTCAGCTCTGCTCTTCATCTTCCAGTGTTTGTGAAGTTTAAAAAGTAAGGTAAGTATTGCTGGCTCTACTCTGTGACTGGTGAGAGTCAAACAGAGCCAAACAAATGGACTTTGTCCTTTCTTTCATTCATTCATTCATTCATTCATTCATTCATTCATTCATTCATTCATTCAATTATGGGCCTGATTTCTCCTCCTGGGAAGTCATGAATTTATGCTCATTTCCTCCCTATTGTTACTGTCCTTAAAAATAGCAGCATAAATAATTACATCCTCACACATGACAGCTGCCATTTAACCCTGTTTTTTCTGTTGTCTTACCTGCAAAAGGAATGATTTAACCTTGCAGTATACCATTAAAAATGTAGGTTAATGCAAATATATTAAAACTAGTACGTATTGACCCAGGCTAACAGGATTTTTAGCTTCAGCCTATAAACAGCTAATCAATCAGTTTAAATAGATTGTTTAAATATAAGGATTTTAATTATAAGAAATAATTTAAGTTTACCTCAAGCTTTTTAATTGCAGCCCATGGTTTGTATAAATCAATGCACATGTTGCTGTTTTTCACTCAGCACATTTGAGGTCATCCTCAAACATATTTTCCATGTCCCATGTCTACGTTATAATCAAAACAATCAAACATTGAGAAACTGTTAACATATACAGCTACAGAAGGAGAATATGTCTGTTTCAAGACACAACTTTATCCCTTTGATTCATACAAAGTCACATATAAATCACTGT
The DNA here is from genome assembly GCF_019176455.1 of Solea senegalensis. Lineage (NCBI taxonomy): Eukaryota > Metazoa > Chordata > Actinopteri > Pleuronectiformes > Soleidae > Solea > Solea senegalensis. Next base: position 12,232,558 of record NC_058034.1, on the reverse strand, counting down.
CACCGATGTTGATAAATACACCACACATAGCTTAAATATTAATTGTCCTGTGTATAAAATGCACATTAGTGGAGACCTAAAATATAAACCACATGTTGAAAATGTGTAGAATAATAATTCACCCTCTGTGGGTGTAAAGAAAAGATGATTATAGAGTGGGAGTGGAATTGATGGTTGGCGGTGTAGAGAGACTATGCAATGGAAAATTCAATCTCATCCATCTCCTCTTCGGTGTCCTCCATGATTTCTGCCGCTCTCTCAGCCCGCGCTCTCTCCATGGCTGGGATGTAGTTGTCCTCGATGAAGCCGTCGTCATCCTCCTCACTCATGGACGAGATGGAGTGAGGGCTCATTCCACGTCCGTTTTGGACGTTAAACTCCACCTCTAGGCCTGGAAGCATTCATGAAAACAAAACATGGACTGAATTATCAATAAAGAAATTGAGATCTATGTATAATTTTATGTATCCTATGGAAAAATAGATGCTGTGATCGAGGCCTTCATGTGTACAAAGTACTCATATGTCATCACTGACAGGCATTATAGCCACTGCCCAGAAAATAAAATAAATGGATGCCAAGTGTTTCATTTTAGGGGACAAATGGACAAACAATCATTTTTGATTGAAGGACATGTCAGTGTGCCTGTTTTTCAAAGATACAGAAGAAAAAAGAGCCAATCATAAGTGAATTTTCTGCTGGTAAAATGCAGCTAAACTGGATAAGTCAGAAGGACAACATGTGTTTGACACTCATTACTGGTGATCACCAGTGAAACAGCAATGACATTAATGCTACACACATTTATGTAATACGTTTATTTATGGTAAACAAACAAACACACAAACCTGAGGGCTCACACTGGCTCACAGTGTCCGTCTCCCTCAGCCGTGTGTGGCGGTAACTCGCCAGGTAACGGCGGACCACCTGGCATTTAGCCAGAAGGGTGATGAGGATGGAGATGGAGATGGCTGTGACCAGGACGGCCACCAGGAACTCCCAGTTGTGAGAGGCAGTTTTGTCTGTCTGTCCTGTGACTGTAGGAGGAAGAAGGAAAAAGAAGCACTTGGTCAGTCTATCGCAGGTGTGGAAAGCAGATAAAGGCTCCCAAAATGACCAAATATTTAATTTAATAAATCTCACCATTTTGTGCTATTGTTGGAGCTGCAGAGAATGTGTCATTTGATGAGATCTCCATCTTGCTTTGCTCTTCCTGGTCGGCCTTTTTTTCGTGCGAGTGACTTTTCCCGCGTGGCTCAATTTGCTTCTTATTTGCAAACTGACACAGTTAACTGTTGCTCACAGCCGTGGATCATGTCCCGCGTGCATGTGCTTATACATCAGAGGGAGAACACTCTCTTTCTGCCTCATCCAGGCACTTCTGTGACGTAAAGCTGGAGAGGAAAGTTTTAAACCCTTCACCAAACGATGCAGCCTGTTTTGTTGTCTTTAGCAGGTAAAAATGAGGTGGAACTGAGGGAAAGGTTGCAGAGCAGGCATTCCCCCAGATGAGGGAGGTAGTTGTGTGTGTGATATTCCTCTTGTCCAGCAGTGGGTTTAACCTTCACAGCTCCACCAGGTGGCAAGGTTGAGTGATAGGTTCAGCATTTTCACTCCATGTGTGAGTGGAAATATTAAAAACAGACTCCTCTTGCTCCGTGGAACGAGGCCTTTAAAAGAAAAATGTGGCAAACTGAATGAGAGAAATCATTAGAATCTTTTCATTTCAGCTCTCAACAATCACTGTGGCCCACACACCCCCATGTGCATTGTAGCTTTGAATGCTTTGGTTTCTTGTAAATGCATAATTTATAAGCGAGTCATACAAAGGAATACGAACAATCAGATGACCTAAATATTTCACAGCATATCTGTGAAACGTTTGAGAGTCATTCTAAACAAAAAAAAAAAAGGACACGCCGCCTGAAGTCATGTTTGAGTGTGATGAGCTGTCAGGAACTCATCCACAACAGGACACGTGTGTAGTAAACAGGAAGTCCCACATACTGTAGGACCTTCCTCTGTAGGTCTAGCATAACACTGGCAAAGTCACAAGTGTGTGTAAGAACCTGATAATGTACTTCACAGCTTCCTACAATACATAAACCACACACTTTATGGTTCTCAGAGGGGAAAACACAAAAGAAAGTCCACATTATTTGTGCCGTTTGTTTAGAACAATATCATGTGAAAGTTTATAAGGCCGTAAAACATTGACATTCAGTGTAAAAGCAGTGCAGACTGAACGTGTCCTCACATACTGTTTGTCCATCATTAGGTTTTATCGGCAAAGTTAAAAACATTTTTGAGAAATGCTAATCCATTATTTTTGGCAAGAGAGAGACATGTTTTTTTTAATTCGTTCTGCACAGAGATCACGCAAAAACACCTTCATCGCCCCCCGGTGGCTGCAGTATAGGTCATAAATTCAAAATCATTTTGATTTATATGCAATTTTTCAACTGTGGATGCCAGGCCAGATGTTTCCATTCTCTGCAGTAATATAATAATAATATGTTAGCGGTATTATTTATCGTTTCTTTTAACTCTCCTAAACAAGGCCCATATTGTATTTCCTAAAGAAATAGCGTAGTATTTACTACGATAATGAGCAGATCGTCAAACACACACAATTATTTTGTCCCCTTCTATTATGTGAATGATCCGTCGCTTTACTGTACATATTAATGTAACATTTCACAACATCAATAGCTCCTTGATTCAACTGATGCAAATATGAAAATGTTTGAAAGAAAGACGACGTTTCAGTGCAGTTGTTTGCACATTTGCCAGATATTTGCATGCACAGGGTTGGCTGGCTCTGTGTTTGTTAGCTGTGAAGTTGTTGTCCATGACCTGTGTTAGTAACATATGATGTGTTGTGTTTGAAATGCCTGAATTGTTGACCTGTAATTTATTTTTATTTTTTTTTCAAATCATGACATGTTCCAGGCAAGGATTGTGAAGTAAATAGTAGACATATGTTGCTCAATTCCTGCCTCCCCCTTTCACTCATCATAACATTGCATGATGCAAGTTGTTTTGCAACAGCGTTCTGTAGCTCACCTAAAACTCGTACCAAGTAAACTGATCTTAAGTCAGTGTATCAGTGTATTTATCAGCCACTGTTGTGTTCAGTAGTCCTGAAGCTGTAGACTTTGGGGCAGCAGCCATTAGGCCACTTCCCCTTCTTCTACGGCTATTCTCTTCAGAGGTGTTAGCTGTAAACACAGCAGCACGGCTGCCTTTATCTCTTCCTGTTCTGTCCTCACACAGGCAACCAAATATACACACCAAGCATAATAAGATGAGAAGAACAGGCAGTGAGAAACCATTGTGTGTGTGTGTCACTTGTTTGCCTTGTTTGCTACTGTGCAGTCATTTGTATTTTGTATGTGAACACGCATGCAAAAGGGCTACATTTGCATCTCGGTGTTTGGAAGCAGGAGGCGGTCATTTTTCATAGTCTTCCTTTGTTTCCGCGTCCCACACCGTGAGTTGAGCAACGGTTCATGGTTGGAGTGTCTGACCACTAGATTTTATTAAAAAAAATGGGTTTAGTCTTCTAGTTTGCTGATTAAGGCCAACCAGAATGTAGCTTTGCTGGTTGCAAAAACTCGATTTATAACATCATTAAACATCTCCCTGAATAGTTAAAGTTGTCAACTGCCAGTTCCACGTCTTCCTCAACACATCAGTGTTGTAAATTTAGTTCCCATTTCGAGGGAAAATTGAGGAAAAAGCACAACAGGGCCCCGGACAATCTTCAAAAATCCTTCTTATGCATGACATCACAAGCGGTTGCTACTTATGCAATCAAACTGAATTAAACATCGAAATGATATTCTGACCGAGGGCCTTTCTGTGTGGAGTTTGCATGTTCTTTCCGTGTGTATGGGTTTTCTCCAGCTTCTTTACACAGTCCAAAAACATGCAGAGGTTAATTGGACACTCCAAATTGCCCATACGTAGGTGTGAGTGTGTGAGAGTGGATGGTTGTTTGTGTCTATGTCTGGCGACCTGTCCCTGCTTTACCCCGCCTTGTGACCTACAGAATGTCAGCTGGGATTGGCTCCAGCACCCCCGCGACCCTCATGCAGAGGATGAAGCAGTAGAGGATGAGTGAGTGAGTGAGTGAGTGAGATAACTCAGCATCAGCTATTTGAAACTGAGAGCTCCAGTCAAATTAAAAAAAAACTTCAAAGTGCACGTGAACTCTGCTCACCACAACGTGCATTTGGTTTCTATCACAAATTATACTTGACAGGCAAACATCTCTCTCTGTCTCTCTCGCGCTCGCCTGAAATAATCACAGATAATCATTCTTCACAGATAATAACAGAGGCGTCCTTCAGTTGACCCTCACCCCACTCATCCGCAGAGCAGCATGCGAGCCTCCCTCTATGCCTCTTATCCCACTGCCAAGTTCTGTATTTTTGAAAATGTGTAAAGGAGTCAGCTGGTGCCATTGTTTGTCGGGTTCAAGGTTTAAGGTCTGGTGGAGCAAGTTATGGTGAGAGAGTGCTGGCGTGATGGTAAATTAACTCACAGAGTGTGCCTGTTAATATACAACCCAGTATTTATGTATGCACTATGAATGATGACTTATGGATTGTGCTTTTGTTTTGAAGCAAGGCCATTATGTATAGTTTATGTGCCTTTAAAATGTCACGCTTGGTGTCTGCCTGTCAGTCCTGCAATAACGTCAACAGAGTAACCACAGCAATACAGCACGTGAAAAACTAGACCTGTGAACTGCATATTTTTCTTATTTAAAAATGAGCTTTGGCTCCTTGCGTCATTATTAAATCACTAGTTGAATGTTGAATGCATTTTTTGGAGGAATAAGAAATAAGTCATATTTTGGGTGAAAATATGAAGTGGCCAGCATCAACATGGGGTATGTAACAAAGAAGGCGCCATAAGGACAAATTGATAAATTGATATTTTATATTAGACGTAATAATAAATGTATGTAAATCATGTGTGTATGAAGACATTTATGTGAGGTTCAGACAATGGTTTGGCTGCATCGCTGAAAGACACTCAATGGCAAAAATAACACTGCAGTGGCTGCAATATTGGACATTTTATGTTACAATTTCTATTGTCATATTACTCAGGATTATATCAATGTCTTATGGAGAGATTTTCCTGGCAAAGTGGTTTACAGGCACTTTCCAGCCAACGTAAATCCACATTTACTACATGATTTGACAATAATTACTTTACAGTCAAAAAATGATCACATGATCATTTCGCGGCATTAAGCAGAGACTTTAGAAGACCATTTTGAGTCTTACCTGGTCACCTGTCTGCATTTGTCCCTGCTCTCCGTGCTCTCACGTGTCACATTTGCTGAAGCTTTACATTTTGTTTTCTCTTTTGTCCTTCTTTGCAAAACGCAGCAATGTTGTGCAAAGGTTGAGCAAGGTGTGCTGTGTAGCTGCTGCCCAGAAGGACGGGTTAATGGGTAACTTTGTTACTAAGGTGTGCTGCCTCCCTCCCTCCCTCCCTCCCACTCTTCCCACTCTCTGTCCAATGGCACAGCAGACCTGGTCACTGGCAATGTTGTCACAGCAGTGCCAAATCAAGAAGAAGTAAAAGACTTGTGTGTCACACTCTGTGTTGTCTCGGTCAAATGCAAATGCGTTCACAAGCAAAACTATAAACATCCAAAATAAAGGTACTGTTTTTGTATATATAGTTCCAACTAACAGTCAAATAAGCTTGTTTGATATCTGCTTTGTCAGGTGCCACACCTTTGTGAATACTTTGTTAAAGGGATAGAACACACACGTTATAGTTATTCAATTAAAGGGTCATCTGTTAAATTGCATGACTGCTGTTTCTGACTGGAAACTTCTGATTTGGATATGGCTCAAAGTCTATAGAGAAAATCTCCATTGTTTATTACTTGCCTGCTGCTTTGTTTGGTCATTTTGTGTTTGGCAAATGTGAACAAAGTATTTTAAACACCAATGACAAACTTGCATATTGGAACTTACTGATGGAGGCAGTGAATCAACAACTCTGTGGACTGGTGTGGGAGAGTGAACGCCTCAACAATGAAACCAACTTTAACTTTTATGTTAGAAAAAGCTGCGTGATGGCGTAACAAAGCACCTTTTTAAGACGTTAGATTTAAGCAGGCAAACACTTTCTGTGTTCCTTGTGTTGTGCCCATGTTGTCAGTGGGTGAGAGTGAACTTCCGTGTTTCAGGCTTGTTTTTGACGACAGTGGCGCTCAGTGAAGATGTTGCTGACAAACTATCATTTTAAACTGAACTCCTACAGAAGGAGGAAATCGGACCAGATAAAGTTTATGATGACAAGGACGTTTGTCTTTTATTTAAGATGTCCAGTCTGAGGGGGATGAGTCCAGACCTCTGGTGGCTGTGAAAAGGAAAAGCGAGGGGACCCTGAAAACAATAGGACGACTTCCTGATCACTTGGCAGTACACTCACACTGCACATCTTTACATCTCCCCCACTCTTCCTCCCTCTCTCTTTCCCTCCCTCCCTCTTTCCCTCCCTCCTTTCCCCCCTGGATGTTCCAGGATGCTTCAGCTGCTTGTCTTGGGGCAGATGGCAGGGACGAGGATGGGCAGGGATGATAAAATGATAACTCAGCGTCAGCTGAACGACACAGGAGGGGTTTCCCAAAGTAAATACAAGGGCCTGTTTGCTTTTGGTTGACTGCTGGACTTTGAAAGATCGTGCCATATACCTTATACGTTCATGATAAAGCCATGTCTGGGTATTGATTATGTTCAACAAAGCTGCTGCTGTGAGTGTAATTGCAGTTAGTAACTTTAAACATATTTTCATATGCAATTTTTTAAATAAACTTAGGAAACAGAGTTAAGAGAAAGTGAATTGAAGCAGAAATATGATTTGTTTTTTTTAATTTAACTGTTTTTTATTTATAATCTAATTGATTTATTTTCTGATTTTGTTTTCCTCTTGATTTGTAAACACAAGGTCAAGACCATTGATGGCACCAGCAGAGTTCTCTGTGTCTGGAGTTTTGGAGCAGATGAGGGGTTTTCCTCACTTTTGCTACAGTGGGATGTTTACTGTTTGTCCTCTCAGTGGAGTTGCGGGGGTCTGAGGTCACGGCCTCGTCTGTGGTGAAGATTGCCTTGAAAAGTCTCTTCAGAGGGGGGAAATAACAACACGTGTCGGCCCTGTGTGTGTCTGTAACAATGGACAGTTGCTCTTGTGGAGGAAGAACTATGTGACAAACAAGCCTCCCACTGGACGTTAAGCATCACATTGAGACAATCCTCCGCACTCTGCATGGTGCAGGGATTGTTACTTTCTTTACTTTCCACATTTTCTTGTCTCTCACAAAATTCCTTGTCATCACCCACACAGTCTGCCACAACCACAGTGTCAATTTTGTATGACCTTTATCTAGAAAATATAATAACTTGAGTTGGACTCTCCACACCTCTGCATCAGAAGCTATGAATAAAACAGCCGCAGTTTTATATGAATTTTGCATTATTCTCTGACTGCAGAGAATGATATACAGGCACAGTTGCCGTTCAAGCTCTCAGGGAACCAAGACTTTTTCACGTCAGTAAAGTTCCACCACCCTGTCATCAACGGCAGGTTATGTTTGATTCACAACCTGAGTGGAACCAAACGCGACAGTGTAAATTAAGCGGATCCCAGTGATGCTCGACAGTTTGTCTTAAAATTCAGGGGACAAATTGCCACCAAACATTTTGTCTCTTTCGGATACCACTGCATGTTCTTAGTTTCCTTTGCCATTTTCACCAGCACGTTGTCCTTCCGTCCTCTTCTTGTCCTCTGATGACGTGGTTTCAAGCCAATTCATTTTCAGTATGAAACATGAAACAAAATGAGTCCAGGAACTTTGATTGACTGTCCCAGAGCCTCGCCAGTGTGAAAGGGCCACGAGTTGTCTTGTTATAACTCATATTAAATTAGACACTTGATATCAGGGCTCAGATTTCTTTAATCTAAGCTGTGGCGATGCATGTAAATGGCGCCCTTTCATCTTTCACTTGGCTGTGGTGGTGATGACCCAGTTTCAGTGCAGCAGAGGTTGTTTAGCTTCATCTAATTGAATCTACAACCTAAGAGTTTCCTGAACCTTCACACACTCATTGTTCTGACATTAGACGATACACCTCAGCGGCACCAACATACAGAGTCTGTATCTGTTTAAATCCTGCCACCATTTGCAAGTCTAAAATGTCACATGGATGGATACTGGATACTGGAATGACTGCTTATTAAATCACCTACTGTTTAAAACACAGGGCTGAATTTTTAACATCTTGCTTAATGGTCCCTTGAATGCATTCAGGTCCACGTTGTGCATTAATCAGTGGTTTCTATTACATGTGAATATAACACAGTTGTGTGGCTAACATTGTTGCCTCACAATTGTGAAACTTTAATTTTCAAAGTGCAACAAAAACCACTCCTAAGAGGGAAAAACTAACAAAAACAGCTAAAGCCAACAAACAAAATCACTCTTTTGAGGAAAGTTAAGAAACAAAAAACACTCTTTCAAGGGAAAAAAACTACTAGAAAAAACAAGGGCTTGACAAAGTAGCGAACAAAAGCACAAAAACCTGAAGAGACAGTTGCACAGAGTAAATACTGATCATTTCTGACAAGACAAAGACACAGGAGTTACTCTGGTTCTCTGGAAGACAAGACGAACTGGCAACAGGCGAAAGGCAGACACAGACCATAATATACACACGGTAATGGGGAACAGGTGGAAACAATCAGGGAGGGGCAGACAATCAGACTGGCAGGAAAACACAAGGGGAAGGGGCAGGTTACCTGAAACGAGAGGAGAGAGAAACTTCAAAATAAAACAGGAACCACAAGACAACAACTACTACTAACAATAATAATCAAAACAATAATAATAATAATAATACATTTTATTTAATTTTATTTACTAAACACCACCAGCTTTCTTGGTCATGACAGTCTGCATGCTCTCCCCGTGTGCAGGGGTTCTCTCTGGGTGCTCCGGCTTCCTCCAAAAACATGCAGATTAGACTATTTGGACTGTGTGAGTGAGAAAGTGAAGGTTGTTCGTCTCTGTACGGTGGCCCTGTGTCAACTAAAATTGGCTCCAGCCGCCCCGTGACCCTCATGTGGAAGACAAAAAAAGCAGTAGAAAATGAATGAATGAATGAATGAATGAATAATAAACCTGCTGATGCAGAAACAGAAACAGCCTCTGAGCAACACTGCTTTAAAAAGTGTCAGCGTGGTCCCTGCACTGTACCTCCGCCTGATCACGTAGACCCGATACATTTAATGCACGGAAAAGTCGACTACGTTTAAAAGATACGATCCAACCGTGCATTTTTCTAATCCCACCGTGAAGCTGTGAGAATGTTTATGCGAAAAGTGAGAGTGCTTCGGGATGGTTCGGAGTGGAATTTGCGTTTCACGTGTCTCATGTGGTGCCCATGAGTATCAGAGTCATACCACTAGTGTTTTTTTTTGGTTCAGCCTGGAGGAATGATCTGTTTCTGCAACTCCTTCTGCAGTCGTCCAGTGAGAAATTTATTTTTGGAGAACATTCTGCAATATTGGGTTATTGTTATGGAGGCCACAAGAAAGCATAGAAAACAAGATTATTAGAGTTATTAGGAGTTTATTATTAAAAAAAGGGATCTAATGAAATTTGAGAAGCCCATGTTCAATGTTTTGGCATCAGCAAGTGATCTGGGAAAGGAAACCACAAAACCTTGAATTTGTAAATGTTTATTATATTATATCATATATTATACATTATATCAAATCATTTTAGCAAGGACATTCACAAATCTGATTCCTAAAACAATGTGTCTTCACACACAAAGTCCCGCTGAGATTAAAGTCCACTTTAACCCACATTGAAATACTTAGAAATTAAAAATTGGAGGACTAGACTTATTTTACTTTTGTTACATTTTTCAAAATAAAGTGAGAGAAACATTATGCAGGACACCTGTACTGCATGTGTTTGATGTTTCCTGAGTTTTTGAGATAATGCTGTAGATGCAGGAGAAGACTGAGCCGCATGACTGTACTTTGTTGCCTTTTGGAACTGTTTTAGATGTCTGCAGATGTGACCAGATATAGTTCTATGCACGATGAAGGGCTTAAAGTTGCAAAATAATGCTGTGAAACGTGAGCCTCCTACAATAGCATACAACAACGGCAACACCTTCTTTGGTGAATTTCAATGCATGCACGCTTTGCAATCACAAGCCATCCATCTCACACTTGCCGTGTCCTTCCTATGCAATGGGTTATGGGAACAAGAAGCCTGCAGAGCTGTGTGACCATGTCTGTGTATGTGTATGTATAGTGGTGTGTGTTGAGCAAATAGCCATCAGACAGAAGCCCAGAGAGCTTCCATCTCCACCCCCGCCATCACCTCCACAGGCCTTTCCTGCCTGTAGGGTGATTCCTGCCCCTGTGCTCCCTCCACTTCCTTCACACACATATCAGCCTCCAGCAGGAGTGCCTCTTCCTGAATGTGGCTCAAGTTCTCTGGACACTGTGGACAAGCAACAGTCCATCTCTCTTTCTCTGCTCCCTCAGGTCCTCATGTTGTTCGGAGTGAGTGAGTGGTTTTTTTGATTGTATGTCAAATAAAGTTCAGTGTTAGTATTGCAACGCTTAACCTGCAAAGACAAGCTCGCAGATCGTATTCAGCAACGTGATCTTTAAAATTAGCCGTGGTCATGGTCAGAACTTCCACGTGTTCTCGATGTTGCAGCGGTCGCCACCATCAACCATATCTCCACAATGGCCACCGTCTTCTCTTGCACGGTTTGGTGTCTTGAAAATGCCCCTAAATAGTTTTTTTATCTAATTTATCTGTCATTTTATTTTCCCTAAACTTTCCTATATGCAGTCTTCCGCTCTCGCATATGCAACCACAGCTGAACACATTCCCCTGAGGAGTGTTAATGCAGTGTGTCTTGTTGATCTTGCAGGTAAAAATAAGTCAATAAGTGAAGACAAGTTAGCTGTGCTATTTTTCCTTTGGACCTGGACACTGTTGAACTGCAGAGAGTCAATGATCACGGGGGGTTTCCTCCTGGAAACAACCAGAGATTTGTCATCACTGACTCACACCACTGTTTACACTTATCAGTTCTAATTCTTTTCAAGTTGTTTTTCTAACCAACCTACAGTGGTTGGTAGATTACAATAATATATCACCTGCAGATGACCTGTTTGTCCTGTCTTGCATCATTTAGAAAACAAATCTGATGGCAGACCGACACATGCTCCACGGAGATGTAGGAGAATGGAAATGTAAGCCTGCACTGGTGTAAAGGTAGAAAGGTGCGAGTTATGGCACCATTCAATTGTTCCCTGGTTAACCTAAATCATTTTAATTTCCTCATAATACACTGTTGAATCGCACTGTCACATCTGCACAATATCTCTGCTCTTGCCTTTTTTTTCTGCCTGTCATCACAGAAGTCCAAGGGTGTGATTCAACTTCCTTAAAACAAAAAAAAACAAAAACAAAAAAAAAACAACGCCTATTCCAGAGACATGTTGACTGAATTCAGTGCCCCTCCCTTTACGCAGATATCCGTGTTCCATTGGGACACACTGGATTCAATTTCTATATTTATGATATAATAGCAGAGATGAAAACAATAGTGGCCATTTCTGACAAAGTAAAGTCAGACAAAGTCGTGTCATATTTATAAAAAAGGCCTCAAGAAGCAAGACAATAACTACAAGAACTATGATCACCCTCTCACCCTCCGTATCTCGCCGTGTCTGCTGACTCTCGAAAATCATGTTGTCCCACATGATCTTGCACTGGGAGGAAATCCAGCACTTTTTCACACTCGAGGTCGACTACATGCTGTTATGATTAGGGTTTCCTTTGTCTGATCAGGTTTTCCATAACACCTTAATGAGGTGTTTCTGTGTGTGTATGTGTGTACATGTTTTTGTTCCCTCGTTAGGACCTTGTCTGGCTTAAACATTGAATGAGGCAGAACCTCATATTTGAGTAACCAGTTAAGTTCAGGGCTAAGATTTTTAAATTGTGGTTAACTGCTCATGGTTAAGGCTTTGTTTAGGCTGCCAATTCAACGTCCTGAGAAGAATAGCTGCACAAACCCGTGTGTGTCTGTACTGTATATGTACCTGTGTGAGGTCAGCGAGGGTTTCAACGTCAACATCCATCAACATCCTGACAGTATGGAGAGTTTATTTGGTGTCAGACTGGAGGGTCACACTGTTCCACATGTGTTGACAGACCCAGATCACTAAATTCTCTTTTTAAGTGGCCCAGTCTCACCTCCACACCAGTTTTGGAGACTGGTGGGGGTGTTGGTGTTAGGTCACTATTTTCTTTCCAGTCTGGGTTGTGATGAATTGAATAGACAGGTAGATAAAGGTTATAAACAAATATTGAAATTTACGTCTGTGTAAGTGCATGCATGTGTTGTGCAGAGTATACGGTTACAGTGCGAGAGTCCTGCTCAGTGTTGGCCAAGTGTATTATCTGATCTAACGTATATCAGATCCCAATTCTTCTTCTATATGAAATAAAAATGAACTAGGAAATGTAACTGTTTTTGGCTGCAAGTTTACTAGACGAGGGGTGTCCAAACCTTTTCTAAGGACCGCCAGATTCGATAATGATGTGAAAATCCCCGGGGGCCAATAATACCTTCAGATCTTTTTCTTTTTCTTTTTTTTCTCTTTTTTTTAACAGTTTTATAGTTACTTTACTTTCATTGTCACAAGTATAATTTTTTTTAACCAAAATTAAGCCACGCAGGAGTCGACAAATGAAAAAATATCAGATTTTCTGTCCCACTCCGTCCCCAGCTACAGCTTTCTAAAAGGAACTACAACTTGTTCTTTATTACAACTACTTTCTTTCTACATTGATTTCAATATCTCACCACCTCATTCATGTTTCAGGGAACTGGTGATAATTCCTTAACCTAAGGTTTGCTGCTGTGTTGCTTTACTAGCACATCTATTATGCTTCTGCCTTCCCAGTCCATCAGTCATGATCACTCTGTGTCACCACAGCTAACAGCAGCATGCAACAAAAGCCAAGAATAATTGTCAAATTGCAATCATTTAAAAAATAGCCATCATGGACGTTGCAGCCCTTGTATTATCTGAAATATAACAGCTAAGCTGCCAATCTGCCCAAAGCTCATGGTATTTACACCATTTTATCCCTAAATAAAAGAAGTAAATAAAACATCCTTTAAATGTAGTCGTATTGGTGACATTTCCGTCACTGCTTTGTGGAATGAAATTAGGGTTCCTGTGTCTCGTCTTCTAAGACCTCTCTTCCGATTAAACTGATTTATATATTTTTTGATCAAATGGCCTCAAACTCATGTCCATGTCACAGAGCCAGTGCAAAGACGCACCGAGGCAGGAAACAGACGGAGAATTATGCAAGAAATCAAATCAGTTTCATCGTACAAGCGGTTTCAATGTTACTAAAACATAATCTTATCTGTTGTTTATATGTTACATTTGTGTGGTCATTGCCCTCTTATCTCTTATAGATATCAGTCTGTTTTTATCCTCATTTTATAAAGGAAATATAAACACAATTTAATTAGGACACAGGGTCATGATTTAAGCTGAAGATAATATACTGCATACTGTAAGTAGTTGTTTAGAAGTGAACATTAGCCTCCAACAGCACAAAGTATTTGTGCATGTTCTCAAAGCCAGAGTTCCAACATTTACAGTATAAATTTGGCAGGTGACGTGATGTGAAGTGAACACATAAATGTCTCAAAATGATCAAGTGGTCCTTTGAGCACAGGCACAGTTTTATGAAGATGGGAAGGTAAACTTCTATCATTTATCCTCGCTTCATATCTCAATCCTGACTCTTTTGTCTATCAGAGAGAAAGCTCTGTGAAAATTACACTTTTTTTTTCCTCAGCTCTCAAAGCATGAATGCTGTAGGACTTGATGCACCTCAGAGTTACATGATGGATTGTCATGGGAGCGGAATATTTTACGCATTTGCTTATGAACGCAGCTGAATATTTACTCCCACTGCACAGATTGGTGTGAGAAATCGTTTTGAATCAGACACATGAATTTAGTAAACAGCTGTGCAGTGGGGAAGCGCTGCTGCCAGCAGTGTTGAGCCATCACAAGTGCTGCTAGCTACTGACAGTTCTGTGGATCTAAAGGCCAACTTCACATTCAATTGGATTGTTTTTGGCGTCACAGTTACTTATTATTTAATGTCATTAACGTGTTGACTCTTAATCATTTGGTTAGATAAGTATTTAAATTGATCCCAGACCCTCTCTTTTCAATTTTTCATGAGTCTTGCTCCAGAAACCTTTTATGACTATATGTGAAGTGGTCTCATCAGGGCCAAGCCAAGCCTTTATGGGGCCCAAAGCTGAATTTGATTTGGGGGGACCCCCCTCCAACCACCTCAGAGTAGCCAGTGTTTGACTATTCTTGATACCAACTGCATCAACTTTAAATTGCATACATTATAGTTGCTCTATTTGCACTTTTGTATTCAGAGTGAAGAACTAAGTGCGTCGATACTGAACGTGAATTAAACAACTAAAGCAGTTTACTCTTTTTTTAAATTTAGGAAAGATGAGCAAATGTGAATTAAATTGTCAACTCCAATATAAGACCAAATAACTTAAGCACGACATTATTTAGATGTCTGAATATATCTAAGAAAGTTAAAATGTTTGTTTTTTTCCCCACACTACTGGGGGGGGGCATCACCGGGGCATCAAGCAGCTGCTTAATTTGCATATACTTTGAGCCAGCTCTGGGTCTCATAATCAAATTTTAATTTTCACATTTTGAGATGAATTACCTGCATGTTACTGATGTAAATCACATATTTAAGTGATTACAATGTGTGGATATGACTTTCCAGTGTGCATACAGCATATTGCAAATGAGCAGTTAAATGTGAGCTGGTTCTGTGAGCGACACGAGCATCGGCATACATGGTCATGTTTGAAAGAGCTGCAGTTATTTCTGAGGATTCCTGCTGTCAAAATAATTTGGTTCTATTGTTATGCTGTCAACACCAAATCCACAATGGTTGGATAGTAATACAGTCCTCACCTACTGATTGTCTGACGGCGCCAAAACTATTTGGCAAGTGAGTGTCTTCATGGTGTAATTCTGTCTTCTTTTTTTTTTGACTTGGCCCATGTTGTCATGGGGATGTGAGATTGCTGGTGGAGCCAGAGGAAATGGGAGGGAGGGATGGAAGGGAAGGGAATTCTTGGATATTACAACCCGATTCATGACGACATAAAACCTGTCAGTATCACTGTCCCATAATTCAGTTTCTTATGTCTATGGAAAAGAGCTTAGGGCGTTGTACATATCTGTAGGACGCAATATTACTAATATCATCTTATAGAGAAAAAAAGAAAGATGACATGACAGCTCCACAACTTGTGTGTCTTATCTGCCATGCACATCCTGCTCACCCTGTGGCCACCGCTGTCACTGTGAGTTCTCTACCTTGTCAAATCCCTTCCCATCACTTCATGTGTCAGTCCAGCTGGTATAGAGGAATGTTTGCCCTTAAGGGTTACTTAAATGGCGGCTCTTCTTGTGAGAAAGGGCACAGTGGAAAGTGACAGGAAATGTGGGAGACGAAGGCTCATGTCTTCATATTCTTGGTCATCAAGAAATAATTTGCATGTATTTTAATGGGAAAATATAAAAGACATGTTTGAGAAGAAAGATCAGAGTCACTAGAGTCATTTTCGGGCAAACAAACAAAACAATAGTTGCTATTCATTTTCACTCTTATAAGGATTTTTAATTGATTCCACAAACCCACGATCTGTGGTCACCAATTGCATCAGCATCTGGCCCAGTGAGCTCAGAGCTTTTATTCTGGAAAAAATATGAACTTATTCATAAAGATTCTATTTTGTGAGAATTGACATTTAACTCAAATTAAATGTTTGGTTTGAAAAATAAAAATAATGACACTGTTAACAGCCAGGTTTGGGGAGTAAATGTCCATAAAATGACTACTTGCATGTGCTCAGGCTCAAAGAAGAAGCAGTAATTCTTAAAATTGAAACGATGCACAATAAATATCAACAGTACAATGCTTACACAAGTAACAAGCTGCTGATTAAAGACAACATCCACATTATTGTTAGCTTCAGGCACCAAACGTGGGTTTTTGTTTCTGGCTGAAGACGATGTTTTGGCCCCAATATTCAATTGCTTGAAAAGATTGGTGCTCAACCACATTTACTAGCTGATCCCTACTCTAGATGTTTGTTAGTGGAAGAGCATGTCATTTTTCTATTTTCACTTAACTTGTTGTGATGTTGTTGCATTTATTGGTCACTAAATCTTAGTCATGTCCCTATAGGACCAACACTGGATTGTGTAACAATGCACAGATATTCAAGTCATGTGACGCCAGCTGACCCATAAAGATTTGCACATTTCTGTGAAGAGGTCCTCTTACATCACAGTGCATCAGCAAATTATTATAGGCTAGCTGTGGATGTATGGTGTCAGCAGGAATAAATGAGATGTTGTTTTAGAACATAGTATCCAATTATAATTAATCCGTGGTCTCAACAGAGCAACAGAACAATACAAAGTGTCTGCACTGATCTTTGAATGATTTGTCAAGGGGAATATTGGATATTTTGTGGAATTAGTGGCTCTTCGGTTTATTATTATAAAAATTAAAGGCCAGACGATATTCAGCAGTTTATTTAACTGAGTGAAGCAGGAAAATTACCTCAGATAATAGTTAGTAGACCTGTCACGGTCATTGTGTAGTGTTGAAAGTCTCTTTGCTTTTACAAAAACAGCTGACAGTATCAGTGAGTAAACACATTCAGACACAGTGCTGGCGAATGAGGGTGTTTTTTTATAGCTGTTTATCTGAAGGGAAATCCGACTTTGTAAGATGGGGTCTTTAAATTTGACTTGTAACGCTTGCACACATGCCCTATCTCAACATCTGTCTCGGTGTCTTTCGCCATCTCGTTCGCTCACTTAAGGCACCTTCATCTCACTCACTCATGCAATCACGCCTTGAAGCAAAAAGCGTCACTCCATTGGAGTTTCTGGGGATCTGCATGACGCAGGAGGTGGAGGTTAGGGGTTTGTAACTGCAGTTGGGGGAAAGGATCTGGGCGGGGGGTGCAGAGGTTGTTATGTTGAGGTTGTGCGAGGTGTGAGTGACAATCTTGCTTAGACTCCCAGGGCCCGGCAGGATCAGTGCGTGTGGAGCCAGGCCAGCTCGCCACACAATGAGGGGAAATGGGAATTTAATACAAACTTTCTCACAAAGTCTCAGAGACCTCCCGCCTCTGCTGCCGTTCTCACTTCCAGACACACACAACCTCCCCCCCCACCCCACGGCACCATTGCTGCCTCCTTCACTACAACCACAACAACATGTCAGAAACCACTAAACCATGTTCAGGAGCGTGCTGCTATCAATTTATCGCTTAGTTAAGGCGGCACTGGAATGACTTCTCTACAAGGAGGAGACTGTGAGGAAAAAAATGACTATGACTGCCGTTGTAAACTGTAGCAGGAGATACATAAAAGATTTTTCCTTTCTTTCATTGCAAACTTGGCCTGTGGATACACTACACTGAGCAATGTTCCTTTTTGACGGATGGTGTCATAAAGCGAGTGGTCATCACTCTTACAACAAACACTTGTGCATACAACACTCCTAGGAGCGCAGTGTGTCCTCCGCCCTTAAGACATATACACACACTCACACACACATAAACGGACTCTGCATTCTACATGCATAGTACACAGTTTCAATAAACACACACAGTAAATGTCGATAGATGTCAATTCAAGACAGTGCACATTACCGAAGATTCTCGTAGATGCACGAGAATTAGCCAATTGGCTCTTTTCTCATCTGTAGTCCTCGGACAGACGTTATAGAGTCATCCTCAAAAGCAGAAAATAAATATTACAGTCACTCAATATGTTTAATGTCTTACATATGTGACTTAAAACCTAACACAACTGAAATGCAGCCAAACTGTCCAGAATCCCTCTTGGAGTCATCATCGTTCTGTCCGTTTGTCTTTTTGCTTATTGTTTCTTTTCATTTTTCTGCTCATTCTGCCTGTCTTTGTTTCTGTTTTATTTATTTCTTCTTGCCATGCTGTCACATAACCTGTCTAGGTCCACACTAAATTTGTGAAAACAGCTAACATGCGTTCATGCACACCACCCAATTGGTTTATGCCACAGCTGCCTTACATTAACAGCATTGGTAATTATCAAAAAAAAAAAAAACATCAAAAATGGTTAACACACTGGTATGTAAGTTATTTAATAAAAATTATATTTTTAATCCTAAAATATCATTATTATTGGCGTCCATGACTTTTCAAATGTACTGTTTTACATAAAAACACAGAAAAAAATAGTAAAGTACATAATTATTTCATGATTAAGATGCCAAATTATAGTTCTTTACTTGCATCCCTGAACAAAGAAGTGTTTTTGAATATTATGCTTCATTCATTTCTGACTTCTCAGAGAAGAAGCCCAGTGAGCCGGCTCACATGTGGCTATAAATCGGTGAATTCAGTTTATTATTAGCCAAATAAATAAATTGTTTTTGAAATAGCTATCTATGTTTATGACAGGTGGTCTAATAAGTATGTGAAGCACTGTAGATATGTTGTTTACACATCTCCCTGCACTTACACTGACATGCTCTCATTCCTGGTGTTTGGCTGCTAACAGCTTTACCGGAGCCAGAGGCTGAAGAAACTTTGTTGATCCAGCCTTTGTGCTTTTCCCCTTTGACTTCCTCTAGGCTCCACCAAGCTGCCTGCAACACACAACAGTGCAACACTATTTTTGCTCATCTGCCTTCGCTCTGCTCCTCTGTACATGTATCTTCCCCAGAAGTGCAAAAACCTGCAATAATCATCAGAAAACCGTGTCAGCGTGTAGAGCCATTTAAAAGCAGCTTGTCCATCACTGTTACTTGTATAATGTATAATGTTATACTGTAGAAAATGGGGTTGCGATGTAAACACAGGGAGCGCTGCAGCTTTAACTGTGCCACAGTCTGTTTTCAAGAGACAGTTCAGTGCCCTCGCTTTTGAAGTGTTTGCCGAGGAAATAAAAGGATCTTTTAAAAGATGCAGCTCTGGCTTCTGGGCTACACAGGTCACACTAACAGGTCAAAAGAACCTACAGACGCGAGCCAACTGTAGGCGCCAGGACCCCTTTGTATGCCAAGAGCAGAAATGGAAACACTTTGATTTGTAGACCAAACATTACGCAGCCTGGGTGTATTTAATTATTTATTTTTGCCTCAGCTAATTGAACAATGGTATGAACCTGTACTTATGGATTTTACTTATTGTTATTTTGCCGTAGTGGATATGACGGGAATTCAGTTATTGTGACTAATATATTACAAACATACAAAACTAATGTTTTATCAATTACTGCATTCATGAAAACATAGACTACCTAATCTGTGGTGCATCTATATCACATGGTGGTAGCAGCAGCAGCAGCAAGTATTCAGTTAGTGGACTTCATGTGTGTTTGAAAATTTAGGAGATTTATTGAATGCATCTTGAAGCTGCTCCTCTAATTTTAACACGCTGTAGCTCCATTAGATTAAATAAATTTACCAGGGTCATTGAATGCACCTCAATAACTGTTCCCATTAGCTCAACACATGGTGAACACTTACTTTTACTACCTCTCATGCACTGGAGTTAAAAATAAAAAGCATTTGACAATCAATATCCTTTATTTTATTTTTATGTATTTATTTTGAGAATCCAGCAGAGTGAATATTACCTCTCACACTAAAGAACAGCCGAGCAAAAACAGGAAATTTCAAACAATAAGACGTTGAGTCAACTTCAAGTTGATTGTCTGGAGCCACAAGGAAATGTAAAGAAAACATCGGATCAGTCTGAGAGCTTTTGTGAAGAAACTGAGAAAAGGCGTGGTGTGTGGGGGTATTTTTTCAAATGGACGTTTCAAAGTGAGCACTTTTTAAATGCTGGTGCAGAAATGAAATGACAGAATAGACACAACAAGCATATTGTTCATCATTTCCCGAGGCTGACTGATTGTAACATTGAGGGAAAAGGGGGGGAGGCTGAGCATAAAAGCTGCATGGATTGTGTGCAACTCACTGAAGTGAGAGAACAAAGCTGTTGTATTTGGCAAAACATGACACCAGCTGCTGTTGCATTTGGTTTTTCTACATGTCTCTACATATACAGGGTCAAAATGAGAGGTCAAATACAATGTAAGGATGTGTGCAGCGTGCACATCATGTTTATCCTGCCACTTTTAGGGTGAGGTACACATGAAGTAGTGCTTCGATGGAAAGTATTTATTTTTTGCAACATTTCTTGGTGAAGTTGCATCTGGCAGCTGATTTTCCCTCACCTCACCTCTCCCTTCCAAACATGTCGGAGAGTCTATGTAGCCTTCATTTAGCATCACAACTCAAAACATGTTTAGTTTTTCCAAGGTGGTCCAAAAATGCAGCTGAACCAGCTCTTGGTATAAATATAAAAGGCTCGGTCTGAGGTAATGAAAAAACAATTCATAAACATTTTACAATTTTACAAATATAGTGTATAAAGCTGAATTATTTTATCTCTAATATATGCAAATTATTGTACTGACATTTTACACACAGGACCTTGAAAACTGCATTGCATATTTATTTATTTATTTTTAACATAAACAAATGTCCATATATGCATATGTGCACTATAGAATAGAATAGTCTTTATTGTCATTGTACTGGTACAACGGAACGTAAGGAGTGCTCCCACAGAGCCACCATGCACCACAAAAAGACAAACAATGATTAACAACACAAGGGACACCATTAACAACGCAGGGGGGCATAAGGCTGATTAAAAAGAGGCATTCTCTTAAAATAGAGACCTAAAAGTGCGAAAAGTGTAAAAAGAACTGTGGAAACCATTGTTGGTTAACTATATCAGCTCCACATGTATTGTGGTACTTGGATCTTGTGTTGCCCCAGTGATACGACTACAAGCAGGTGAGTATGACTGAAAACACCACGAAACAGCTGCCCTGCCACTGTATACATACCAATGCCCAGTCAGGGCTGATAGTATTGCTTGACAGATGAAGGACACACAGAGTGGTACAAGATGGAGGCCAATGTAAAGGTCTAATAGAACAAAAGCTTATTCTAAGGCTTCCAAAACAAAATGTCTTTTATTTTAAAACAATTGTACACTTGTATAATGTTACACACTGTGTGTATATACTATTAATGTTTCTGTAAATCCTGGTGTTATTCAGGTATATTATGCTCTTTCTTTTACTGTATGTTTTTTATCATTATTAGTATTAGTAGTATTAGTTTAATTATTGTTATTATTATAATACAGTACTTTATTATTTTGTAGACACAATCATGGTGAGTTTCATTCTTTGGAGACGAAAAGTGACGAAAAGTTGAAACTCATAAATACATTAATCCTATCGGGGAGGCTTGGAGCGCCAGTAATCCTCCACTGTCTGGTGACGCTCTTCCTTCCTTTCCCACACACACACACACACACACACACTCACACATAGAGAGGGAGAGGGAGAGAGGAGTTTTACCGAAAGTCAGACTCTGTTCCATAATTTGAAGGACAGTAATCTCATCTCCCGGAGCGAAGAAGTCGTTTTTTTAACTAAAAATAAGATTTTTTTTTCCACACCTGAAAACTGGAGCCTTGGATGAAGTTATGCGTAAAAAAGCGCACCGCTCGTCGTGACGCTGCGTCACCGTCCTGGATGTAAAGCTGTGCCTGTAAATCCAAACTGGCAGTTGGCTGTTTCAGTGCAGAACTTCTCCCCCCACCACACACACACACACACACTTGATGCGGAGTGTGTCTATCATGAGGATTTTGTGTGTGTTTGTGTTGTGCTTCATTGATTTGTCAGGTAAGCAGCAGGAACGTTACATTTTAATGGCTGTTACATTTGTGATCCACGTGTCATTTTTCAAGGAGTTTGATGAATATAAATATTTTTTAAGTAAGGAGAGTTTGTCACATTGTTATAATGAGAGTGATAACTTTATTACTTTATCTGTTGTGGCGTTTCATAAATGTTAGAACCCTCAAAAATCTGTGAACCCTCAGGGAAAAAGGAGCATCCATGTTTCCTGCCATTGTTCTTTGGATCTGGGGGCTCAAATACCAGGGAGAGGGAATGCTGGGCAAACTGAAATGTGTTGTGCTTGGCACTTTTTCCAAAATAGCTACATTACTTGAGGCTACTTTGGTTTTTGAACCAATATCACTAAATATGGGGCGATTATGTCAACCTTGTGTGGGGCGTTTCGGGAAGAGTGTAAGGTTTTGTTGGATTTGTTGATGTGGTCTATGGGATTGTCACCCTGCTGCAGGAACAGATATTTGTGGGTTAAAAATAATTGTTTGATTCTGTACTTTATGTTTTAAAATAGAACACAGCGCGGTTGTGTGGTAACAGTCTCAACATGCCTGAAATGAGTCATGATTTAATCCAGAGGTAAAACACACTTGCACCAGATTAGATGTGAGCTAAACTGCTGTTGTGGAGCTGTGTGTAAGTGGGATTACTATACTAGAATATGACAATTTCTATTGAAGTCTACATTGAATATTTTACAATTGGAGTAGGGCTTCACTGTATGAACTCTGTTGCTGCTCTGTTGTTCCTTGTCTGAACTGAGGGAATAAATCCACTAGACACACTGAAAAGTGCAGTAAGACCAACCCATTCCTATCAGTTAGGGCAGAGCAGAATGCACTTAAATCAAAAGTCAAAAGAGCTACAGCTTGGTGTAATAAATAGATCAAACTCAGGTTATTGAAGAAGAAGAGACTAATAAGTCGTCTTACAGATGCTGTGATCGACTTGGCCATGATATCCACCGCGGAGGTCACCAGCGTCAATCACTTCAGTATCTCTTGTATCAATGGAGAGCACAGTCCTGCCCAGGTGGAGCTGGACATCAAGAAGGACAACAAAATTCTCTTAACGCCCAAGAAGCCAACGTTTAAAGTGCACAAGGTCAGGACCAAGGAGGTGGCGGCCAAAGAGTTCCGTGAGCTGGAGCATATCGGTATCTTCTACTGTGAATCCTCTCAGGAGGTTCCTCCGCTTGAAACTGTCACAATGATCAACAACTTTGGCAGAGGTGTGTGTGCAGCCATCATATCCTGATTATTTAACACATTACTGTTTTGATTACGCGTGGAAAATAACTGTGTGTTTCTTTGGGCCTTGCAGCTAATTTTATTCCAAGTCATCTCACTCTGACAGTTAACAAAGAAGAAACTGTTCACCTCAGCATGGAGCTGCTCAGCTCCCAGAAGAGAGATGTGACCTGGAAGTACAATGGTAGGCTACGACTCAGATTAGATGAATCATTCACCCATAATTGGTATCTTTATGAAGGTTCTTTAGCATATACGTATACAGGGCTACTGTTTGACACACTGGAAACTGTGTTTTTATGTCTTTTATATGTGTTTTCTGTGCAGGAAATTACTATTACATGACTCACTGGAATGATGTGATTAATCGCACTGCTGTGCTGACAGTGGAGAATGCAGCTTTTGCCAATCAGGGCATCTACAGTGCCAGCTACGTGGGGGACAGCCCGCTTCAGGGAGCGTGGATGAGGCTCATTGTCAGAGGTTTGTTGAATCTTGACATTCACACACTTACTGAGGTTGGTGCAGCTATTCTTCTCAGGACATTTTAAAAAGTGTCCCCCTTAACCTTAACCATAATCACTTAATGCCTAACCCTCACTTTAACCTAATTACTATTCAAATATTAGGCCCTATCTTATCCAGTTACTTGAGGTTCTGCCTCATTAGGGCCAGGTTTTGGTCCTTTTTGAGGACTAATGGTCTTGACAAGGCCAGTATTTATGGCAAGAACAATAATACTAATCAATGTACAACTGTACAACCAACAAGCAAGTGACACTAGGACTAGTTGCAGCTTTTTCACAATAATGTTATTGCGGTGTCCTGTAAAAAGCCAATCATATTAATCATAAAACTCAGCCTGGGGCCCCCAGGCAGTTGCCTGCTTTGCCTACCTGTTGCTACACCCCTGTTTGTTCAGGCTGTACCTTATTTTATGTTTGTTTTGCTTTCTGCAGACTGTCCCAGTAAGAAATGGGGTCCAAACTGTGATAAGGCCTGTCCAGAATGTCTCAATGGTGGAGTCTGTCACGATGTGGATGGAGACTGTGTCTGTCCTCCGGGATTCATGGGAACACGTTGTGAGACAGGTTTGTACATAATACCAACAGTTATCCTCCGTATAGTGTAAGTACATCACCGCTCATAAATCATTGTACCAGCAAGAATCTTCTTCAGCTACAGTACAAGCTTTAGTTTCACTGCTTCAATTATGGAGCTCACAGGTGCAAATTAGTTTCAGCGCCACGGACGATTCTTTGTGACACATCCACTCGCAGTGAGCAAATATCCATGAACCGCATTTCAGACACATTTGGGTTGTTGAGCCGAGTGATCCTCATTCATATTCATTCAGCATTACTCTAATTCAACCACGGAGCATGGGGCTGCCGTGGGTTTTAAAAATGTCAAGTTTAAATACATGACATTTTTAATTAAAGTGTCTGCACCAAAACAGGTGATATCTAGAGCTGCAACTAACGATCATTAAATGATGAAATGATGATGTTCTCTTTTAAGGATTTCTTTGTTATCCAGAGCAAAGCAATTAAGAAAGTACTCACATTTAAGAAACTTAAATAAACGGAAATCTTGTTTCAATCCTGAAAAAAGCTTTGAACAGATTAATCGATCATCAAAATAGTGTTTTAGCTCTAAACTGGGTCCAACTTTACTTTCAGGTAGAAAACTATCAGGTCAGCATAATGAAGGGATTTATAGGTGTGGTCATCTGTTAGTACTCATTAATATTAGACATTAAATCAGTCTAACACAGTCTTAGGGTAAAAACTGTACCGAAAATATCAGTTTCTTTATATTCTAGAAATCTTGATTTGTAGACTTTAAGACTTTAAGAAGTATATTGTCATTGAACACTTTGATCCTATGTGTTATTTTGAATCCAGCCCTCAGTGGACTTGGGGATTTTGGTTTGGTGGGTGGATGTTCCATTACAGGAGGTGTTCCCTTACTCCCGTAATTGTTTTGGCAGCATTTATATGAGAAACCAAATAGGGCAATCAGATTAGTACAAATGAAATCCAAATATGTGCAGATCCAGAATAGACCAGTGTTCTCTGTGGTGTTTTTGCAAGTCCGGTCAAGGCACCGTACGGCAAAAAGACGAGGAATTAACACAAACACATTTGTGAATTTATCTTTCTCTGATGGTTTGCAGCCTGCAGAGAGGGAATGTTTGGCCGAAACTGCCAGGAGTCATGTAACTCATGGTCGAACTGCAAGGGGCTTCGTTTCTGCCTACCAGACCCTTACGGCTGTTCTTGTGCCAGCGGCTGGTTTGGCAGCCGCTGTGAGAAGCGTAAGCACTTTTATCAGCTCAATTTCTACCTGCAGTTTCTTCACACAGTATATTATAGTACTATTATATATTATATTATAGTAGAGTATTTCTGTTTTCTGTTGTCAGCCTGTCCTAATGACAAGTATGGACCGGACTGCAGACTGAGCTGTAATTGCCAGAATGGAGGAACTTGCAACCGCTTCACTGGGTGCCTGTGTCCCATACTGTGGAGAGGACTGAACTGTGAGAAGTCTGGTGTGTATTGTTACCATTTTATTAAACCATCTTTGTTATACATATCATTCCACTGAGGGAGCAGAGCCAGTGATGTACTGTATACGTACAGTATAAACCTTCTCTTTGTCACGACACAGCCAATTTCAATTCAACGCCGACTTCTTCCTCATCACAAAAACACACAACTGTACACATGCACAGATTTCATGCATTGTAATTAATCCGCCGTTTCAAAAATGTATTAAAAACCCCAATTCCAAACACGATGGTGAGTTGCATATCTTGTTTCTTCGTGACGTAAGTAAATAAAAATAAAAACAATATTTTGGATATATCTAGTTTCAAAATCGAACTAATTATGGCTTGGAGTTGCAGTATCGCTATTGGTTTTTCTGTAACCCAAAACACACATTGCTACAAAAGGGTGAATCAACTTCTTTCTGCCTGGTGATCTCACTCCTTCATCATGATTCTCTCTGCTGTCAAGCTGCTGTTTTTTCCTTAACCACTGTGCACCTTATCTTCTCTCACTGTTTCACTGTTTGTTGCATACTCTTCTCCTCGTTCAGAGCGGGCTCCACAGATCGTGGGCCTGGACACTAACCTGGAGTGGAATC
The DNA here is from genome assembly GCF_019176455.1 of Solea senegalensis. Taxonomy (NCBI): domain Eukaryota; kingdom Metazoa; phylum Chordata; class Actinopteri; order Pleuronectiformes; family Soleidae; genus Solea; species Solea senegalensis. The sequence continues at coordinate 12,206,135 of NC_058034.1, read as the reverse complement.
TCAACTCCAGCCCTAAGATCCTTTGCTCGGCCACTGGAAACCCCCTGCCCAGCCACAATGGCATCGAGCTGAGAAAGCTGGACAGTTCTGTGCTCAAGGTACAACGCTGCTGCCAAGCTACAGTCCATGTATCTTAGAATAAACCTGGATATAAAAATAAACAAAACACTAGGCAATGTTCAGAGACCACTAGAGGCAGAATTAATTTTCCGGGAATTAGACGACAGCTTGGCATCAGACCTGGAAGCAGGAAGGTGCAGCGCGCCTGACCCTGCCTCAAATCTATGTTTTTTAGAAAATGTAATTGTCCTCATTCTTTGAAATGGTGTGTTTCTCTCAGGCTTCTCGCACCATCATGGACTCCAATAAAAGCACAGCCCTGTTTGAGATCCCTCCTCTAAGCGCTGAACAGGGAGGGATGTGGGAGTGCAGGGTGTCCACCAACGGAGGCCAGGATTCCCATAAGTTCAGCGTCACCATTAAAGGCATGTCTGAGAAGACTGAGAAGGAAAAAATAGGCTGTTATTGTGATGTCTCTGCTACACTACAGCTAAGAAGATGCTAAATGTGTGCGTGAAATCCTTTCTTGTGTCCAATCAGAGCCCCCTGTGCCCACGTCTGGGCCCAAACTGCTGGAAAAGAAGAGTAAGCAGCTGCTTGTGACGCCAGTGGAGTCCTACAGAGGAGACGGTCCAATTATCTCCACCAGGCTCCTGTACAAACCGGAAAAGAATGGAGAGTCTTGGTCCTCCATCATAGGTAAGGCAAAGACATTTAGTTAGATAGTTTTGAGAAGTCTTCTTCAAAAATTCAACACACAATGATCGGTAAATGCTCTTACTGAGGCAATCATTTAAGTCAACGTCCCCTTTCACTCAGTCTACAGTGAGAAAGAGCCGATCACACTGATGAACCTGGAGCCTTCAACGCGCTACCGTGTGCGTGTTCAGCTGAGTCGCCCTGGAGAGGGAGGGGAGGGGGAACCAGGGCCAGAGGCCGTCATGGAGACTGACTGTCCTGGTAAGATCCATATTATAGTATCTATATTCTTTAACAGTGCACTGCATGCAAATACGAGGATCTTGTATCTGTGTTGAATATCGTTTAGCTTATTTCAGCTGAGCAGAGCTTTTACCACATGTAAACGAGTCAGATGTCATTTGTCCAGCTAAGATATCTGTGCCATGACTCAAGTCACAAGGTTTCCTGAGTAAATGGTCTCATCAAACATTTAAATGGAAATAGAAATCATAAAACAACGGCCAGGTACTTTATTGCTCAATGTTCAATGTTTGTGGTGCAGAGGGAGAATCTATCATCTTGGAATGTAGTCGTGAGGAGTTCCATTTTGACTCTTTGACAATATGTGGCTTTGTTCCCAGTGTAAAATGGAAGAAATTATATTCGTTTTAGGGGACCATTGTTCTGTTGCACAGAGCAATTGTAGTTATGTCAGTGTGGGGTAAGATGTGGGAGGGGTGTATTCAGAAAAAGCTGAAAGGTCGGAATTTAAGTGAGGATGTTGTGGTCCTATGTTACACACCTTGAAAGGAAACTACAAGCTGTTTGAGATTAACAAAAAGATTAGGATCCAAAGATCTTGTCATTTAATAACATATGAGTTACTAAAACCTGTACTTTTGCACAAGAAAACACTCAGTTTTGCTAGTATTGGTACACATGGAGTAAACCCATCAATCCTCATTGTAAACGAACATTGCTTTTTAGTGCCACTTACAAACCAAATCAAATTTAAAGTGAACCCAAACAACCAGTCGTGGGAGAAATAAACAAGGAGCTGCTCGTCCACTCAGCTCATTGTGTGTTCTCTGTCACTGCAGAGCCCACAGTTCTGCCCGAGATTGACGTCATTTCAGTGGAAGGCCGCAATGTCACCGTACACTGGCATATACCGGCCAGCGGTGGCACTTACGCCGGCACGGCCACTGGCTTTTTAGTTCAGCTCTTCGGGGCGCCGTCTTACAGCGAGAAAGTCCAGGAGGAGACCACGCTGCTCAATGTGCTTTCCACCAAGTTCTACAAACTGGAGACCCAGCAGGACTACAACGTGGTGGTGCGCCTCATCAACTGTGGCAGCCAGGGGCCGCCATCCGTACCGTCCCGCTTCCGCATCAGCAGCCAGGGTAATTCAAACTCTGCTGTTGGTTACAAACAAGCTGCAATGTTGCAGGATTTTCAAGGCAGTGGTCTTAGTTAGTGCAGTCGATTGTATGATGTGTTAGATTGTGGTGATTAATATAATGTTAAAAAAAAAATGATTTCATAAGATCACCCTAGATCCACTTAGAAGAGAATATGATTAGTTCTGATTTGTGACTCTCTCTCTGTACACAAACTTTACGTTTAATGACTATGCTGCTGTATAGTAAAGGTCAGGTGTCAATGAATAATCAATTGTAGTTTGTAGTCAGCGATAGACACAGATCCACCCCACGGAATGGTGAGTAATACTTTTAAAGCCCAGTCTTTGAAACTAAAGCTTTCCCAGAGCAATTGAGCCTAAAAAGCCTTTAATCAAAGCACTTAATTTATTGTAGGATACAGGTTCATAGAATCACTGCTGATGAGCCTAACGTGGATCATCCTTCTCTGCGTCTCAGGGCCGTCGTCGCCACGCAATGTCCAGGCCCTGCCTCTGTCCGTGTCAGCCGTTCAGGTGAGGTGGCAGCCCCCGGAGGATCCAAACGGAGGCATCATCAAATACAACATAGAGTACCAGACTGTCGGCCAGGGGAGCCCTCACCCACGGGTGGACACCGACGACGGGAACAAGACCACCAAAGACGTGACAGCGCTGAACGGCAGCACGGTCTACCAGTTCAGAGTGAGAGCCGTCTCCAAAGTGCCGGGAGAGTGGAGCAAGTTTGTCCAGGCGATGACGCAAGGGGACGGTGCGTACGCTGCTCAGCATCGTATATAATGCATATTACTCTCGCTCTGTCCTCCACATGAGGGTCACGGGGGTCGCTGGTGCCAATCCCAGCAGACATAGGGCAAAAGGCAGGGTCAAACCCTGGACAGGTCAGCAGTCCCCCACAGGGACACATAGAGACAGACAACCATCTGCTCTTACATTCACCAATAAGGTCGTTTTAAAGTGTCCAATTTGCCATTTACAGCTTTGTAAATGCTTTTGAAAAGAAACTTTAAAAGCACACGTGAGGAAAAACTTGAATACAAAACGGGATATCAGACTTAAAATGTGATTATCTAAGCAGTAAAATATAAAAATACTTGAAATGACAATGATTAAATGGGCTGACACACTTAGAGGAATTCATGCGTTGTTATGTTATGTCTTTGAATACTTAATTTGGCTTGAATAGTGCTTCGTGGAAAATCAATTTTCCTTTCATATCTGCAGACAGCATAGATTCTGAACAGGACCACCCACACAGGGACAGACATTTGCACATGATAAAACAATAATAATAATAATGATAATAATGATTATAGTAATACATCCCACTGAGCAGCCTATTTATCTTTACTGCAGAGAATCATCTCTGTGTCCCTTCTTGGTTTTTCTCTCCATAGGGTCTCAGAGTTTAATCCCGACCACCCAGGGCGTAGCAGGAAGACCCGTTGCAGACAATTACCAGCTGCTGGTGGCGGTGGTGGGCTCAGTGACCGTCACCTGTGTGACGATCCTGTTGGCACTGCTGGCTCTCTTCTTCATCCGCAAGACGCTGCTCAACCGCCGGCGCACGTTCACCTACCAGTCTGGATCAGTAAGAATACGCCGGTTTATTTTTATTTTGTTTGTTTTTTTAGCCACCTCTTCTTTGATATATTTGCATTTATTGCAGTGCTTAAAAATCTGTACATCCTCAGGGTGAAGAAACTATTTTGCAGTTTAATTCAGGAACTCTGACGCTGACGAGGAGACCCAAGCCCACGCCGGAGCCTCTCACCTACCCGATCCTCGAGTGGGAGGACATTAAGTTTGAAGACGTCATCGGAGAGGGCAACTTCGGCCAGGTCTTTAGACTTTTAATGCACTTTGGTAACTGTTTTGTTTTTTAAGGCGTGAGGTAAACCATTAAAGCATTTTCTTTTTTAAATAGGTGATCAAAGCCATGATCAAGAAGGACGGCAGCAAGATGAGTGCAGCCATCAAGATGCTGAAAGGTCAGTGCCCTGAGACACAAACAGAAAACAGATATCATCCCAGTGCAGCGTCTTCTCCCAACGTTCATTTCAGAGAAGCCAAGTTTAACAAGCCATTTTTTAACGATGCCGTTTTGTGCTGATCTTTGTGCAGAGTTTGCCTCGGAGAACGACCACAGAGACTTTGCAGGGGAGCTGGAGGTTCTGTGTAAACTAGGCCAGCATCCCAACATCATCAACCTCATCGGAGCCTGTGAGAACAGAGGTGAGTGGGCGACACCTAGTGGGTGTTGACAGGCTTTCAGTGGTTTTTTTCCCGGTGATGTAGCACTGAACTCGCTGGTTCACAGGAAACACAGACTCTGATGTCTTAAAAATCACTTATATGACATAAACATGTTATATACCTATTATAAATACAGTATGTAGCACTGAACTCGCTGGTTCACAGGAAACACAGACTCTGATGTCTTAAAAATCACTTATATGACATAAACATGTTATATACCTATTATAAATATAGTATGTAGCACTGAACTCGCTGGTTCACAGGAAACATAGACTCTGATGTCTTAAAAATCACTTATATGACATAAACATGTTATATACCTATTATAAATACAGTATGTAGCACTGAACTCGCTGGTTCACAGGAAACACAGACTCTGATGTCTTAAAAATCACTTATATGACATAAACATGTTATATACCTATTATAAATACAGTATGTAGCACTGAACTCGCTGGTTCACAGGAAACACAGACTCTGATGTCTTAAAAATCACTTATATGACATAAACATGTTATATACCTATTATAAATATAGTATGTAGCACTGAACTCGCTGGTTCACAGGAAACATAGACTCTGATGTCTTAAAAATCACTTATATGACATAAACATGTTATATACCTATTATAAATACAGTATGTAGCACTGAACTCGCTGGTTCACAGGAAACACAGACTCTGATGTCTTAAAAATCACTTATATGACATAAACATGTTATATACCTATTATAAATACATTATGTTATTCTCATTTTACTATATGCTTATTTACTCGTCTGTGTCCTGCACACAGTGTCCTGAGCAGAACCTGCTTTTATTTATTCTCTTTCACCTAATTACTCTTCAGTGCGCTGCACTGTACGTGAAGAGGTGAAATTCACCCGACGTGAAATCTAAACAGATACTCTCATCCCATCTGATCCTGTCATTCATCCGCACCTGGAAAGGGTCTGATAGAGTCCAAACTAAATAATCCGTGTCGGCGGCAAGAAGCTCTTTCATACGATCACATTTGTTTGATTTGTCCATATGCTTCATGGCATGTATTTATGTGTTTGTATAAGGTTTCTTTGGCTCCGGTTCTTACGGTGAAGTATCCGTTTCCTCTCCCGACTACATACAAATGCGTCTGCGATGAATAATTGAATTGCTCGTGTTTGATCAGAGATTGATTCCATATGAGAGAGGAAATCCACTATTTGGAAAGCACATCAGTGCGGACATTACAAAAGCAAATTAGCCTTGAAAAACAAACATCTCTCTAATTCACTGTGTCTCTCCACTCTCAGGTAACACTTGACTCTTGTCGTGTTTACATCTGTTGCTGAACTCCAGTTAAACTCTGAATCAGTATCAACCTCAGCTGCAGAAACTAGTATACTGTACATTCATTGATAAATAACACTATTTTACACTGTTCACATGAAATAATTCACCCATCTGTTGCGGAAATGTTCCGTTTCCTAATTTCCTTGACATTTTTCTATCCTCTTTTGCGCTTGAGAAGGAAAGTAAGCTCACAAAAATGCGTTTTGCTTTGAGTAATTTCAATGGAAGAGGCTTTTGCGTCAGAGACTTGCATTGTTCCAACATTACCAGTCGCTTTGGCCATTTATTTTTTGCCTCTCATCAGGAAGATATGTGTTGTTGTTTGTGTACATAACATATTGATTGTCCAGATCCTGGCACTGTAAAATAATTAGGTGCATCTGGGGTAACATAAGGGCAGGAGAGGGAACGTAAAAGATACTTGATACTGCAGATTCTCAAACGACATTGATTAAGTTTAAAGATCTGAATAGTCAACGTTATTTTATATTGAGAACACAGCGGTCTTTATAAAGTAATGAACCAACTTTTTGCTAAAAAAAAAACCCGACTGGAACGTTCTGTAATTCTTTCAATTTTTGGGCAAAGAAGATGTTTTGGAAATGTTACTGCAGGAAACACAGCATGTACTAATTAATATAACTTCTTGTTGCTCAAAGAACATAATTGTATCAGGCTCAAGCACTTTGACCAGTGAGTTCATTCCCCCACTATTCTTTCCTTCCACATACGGCACTGACTAATTGGGTTGGCGCTCTCTCTCTACGTCTAGTGAAATCAACACTTAAAAATGTCTAACTCCCTCGTGACCCGGAGAAACTGCAGCTCAATAAAGCCTCGGCCATCTGGTCGAGTTCTGTGTGGAAATCCATGAATGTTCTGAAAACTGCTGGAGACCGGGTTTCTTAGGTCCCAGGTGTAGCTGTGTGTCTTCATGGACTAATGCAGGCAGATACAGCAAAGCATGGAGGAAGGAGACCTCACTCTGGCTGCTGAAAGCTTTTATAGATCGATGATAGAACTTTGATGAGCAGCACGTGTTAAACTGCCGCCTCTGTCCCCCTGCAGGTTACCTGTACATAGCCATTGAATACGCTCCCTACGGAAACCTCCTCGACTTTCTGCGGAAGAGTCGAGTGTTAGAAACCGACCCTGCCTTTGCAAAAGAGCACGGCACGGCCTCCACGCTCACCTCGCAGCAACTGCTGCAGTTCGCCGTAGACGTGGCCACGGGGATGCACTACTTAAGTGACAAACAGGTACGAGGAGTATCTTGTGCATGTTACATAGATGTTAAATGTGTAGTAATGCAACAATGCATAACAAAGATGTAATAATTGAGCTATTATTGATGTAGCATTGTCATTACGTAACGTATTATTGGTTGATGTTACCTTTGCCAAAAGTCAAAAACTGTTAAAAGGTACACTTTGTAAAATTAAGCAACATTTATTAATATAGGCATGTTGAGGTTGTCCACTGTGGAAACCATGGTGGTCCAAAATGGCGGCTTTCTGCGGTAATGAAAAACAACAATTTATACTATCATGTGATGCCATATAAAAATAATTTCACCTACATGGACCTTTAAGTTCTTAAATCTACAGGAAATGCAACCACTTACTTAAGTGATACACATAAGACAAAGCAATAGCATTTATACTTGTTGCCTATTTTAACCCTCACATGGCACAGATCCATCTTTGTTGCCTTTGTGTGTGTTGTTGAATCAAACATATGTTTTATTCTATGTCGCATACCTTTTCTTTAATAAGTAGTGATAAGTGATTATTTTTTTTTAATGTGAGTACTTTTTGCTCAGGTATGTTTATATAGTTGGTGAAAATGAAACACATTTATAATTTCATCACATTACCTTTAGGTTGTTCCTCAAAATTTGGCTTTTTTTTCCTCCTCAAAATTCTTACTTTTTGATTGTGTTATATGAACCAAACATATCGTTATATAATGTCTCCCCTCTGCTCCCTCTGCATTAGTTTATTCACAGAGATTTGGCAGCCAGGAATGTCCTTGTTGGGGACAACCTTGTGGCAAAGATAGCAGACTTTGGCCTGTCCCGTGGTGAGGAAGTTTACGTGAAGAAGACAATGGTGAGTGAGTGAGTGAGTGCATTGTCGTAGGTTATTCGTTGAATTTTCCACAAAAAAAGGTTCTTGCAAAGGACACATACCAAAGTCAATGAGCCGTTGATGAGTCGGGTATTTACAGCGGTCATTTTAGCATGAAAAAACAAATGTGTTTCTGATATTGTTTCCCTGGAAGTGTGGAAAAGTCAGCCGTTACTGATTTATTATTCACATTTTTCCTTCGTTGACATTTGAAAAGGTCTGCTTTTCTAACTTCTAATGGCAACATCAGCTTGTTGTACCACAGAAACAACACCGCATTTAAAAACGGTGTATTTAAAAAGTGTGGGTTTTTTTTATTGATTCATTTTTTTATGCAATTATGTCACCATCTAAACGTTGTGTTGGCTTTCAGGGGAGACTGCCCGTGCGTTGGATGGCCATCGAATCCCTAAACTACAGCGTGTACACGACAAAGAGTGACGTGTGAGTTGCATTATCAAGACCGTTTGTTATCGAATGTATTTTTGCGTGAAATGACGCACTGGTGAGGTTCTGATTGTGTTCACAACAAAGCGCCTCACCACAGAAAACAACAAATCATCCCTCTGTCCCCGGCAGAGTGATAACAGTGTGCTGTGGAACTGATAAGCATAACCAGGAAGCCTCGGGTACAACTTAGCAGGACACACTGAGACGTTGGTCTTGTCAACTTTGAGCCTATTTATACACAGCAGAGAACAAGCTGGAGGAAGAGCTGTGTTCAGAGACGGAGGTTTTGCTCATTTAAAGATGATGTATCGATATTGTAAACTGGGACAGAGAGAGAGCATGATGTGAGACAGACGCCATGAGATGAATGAAGACAAAAGGACAGTAAGAGACAGCACTCTTGCACATATGATCTGTCACACATGTATTTTTAATGGCAGTTTTATGGTGTTGAGAGCAGTGTTGCCAGATCTTGCAAGAGAAACAAGCAACCAGGCCTATGAAAACAAACCCAAAAAAACCCAAAGCAACCACATGAAGGACTTAAACTAGCGTTTAACATTTATTTAACATTATAAAACACGTGGGATACGAACATCTGCAAATGCATTTTAGACTGTTGTACATTAGATACACAGTAAACCTCTGATAATTAAACTTTCCACGCACACACATAAATATCATCCTGAATCCACAAATGTATTATTGCTTTATATGTGAAAACCTGCGACTACCAATATTTGCAAGCGACTTTACATGGTTTCTCGTCAGACCTCATTTTGGCGTAATGTTTGATTGGTTATTTACATTTAAATTCAATAAAATTGTCTCAATCATGCTTCCAATGCAATTATTGTTATGAAAGTGTGAACATCAGGAGATTGTTCATGCATTGGAATAAAATTAAAGTGCATTATACATTATATTTTTATTTTCTCTTGCAGGTGGTCTTTTGGTGTTCTCCTCTGGGAAATTGTAAGCTTAGGTAAGTGTGAAGGCAAAACCTATTTGTTTATAGCTCACTACAATTCGCTTACATTACACACTGTCACATCACAATAACTGTGGGTGGAAAGTCGATACACACAGTTTCCTATCACACCGTCAAACCAGACTTAATTTGCATTATTCAAAAACACAATACCTGCGCGATCATAACCTCTTGTTTTATCGTTTGTGTCAGGTGGCACACCTTACTGTGGAATGACATGTGCTGAGCTTTATGAAAAACTACCACAGGGATACAGGATGGAGAAACCCAAAAACTGTGATGATGAAGTGTAAGTGTTCAGAATTTGAATATTAGCTTCCTATGCATTTTCCTCACTCCATTTCTTTCTGTGTTACCACATTCACCCATGTTTCCTCTCTGCTTCCAGCTACGAGCTAATGAAGCAGTGCTGGAGGGATCGGCCGTATGAGAGACCCCCCTTCTCCCAGATCTCTGTCCAGCTCAACAGGATGCAGGAGGCCAGGAAGGTAATGCCACCGTCATGGTACATTTTTCCTCTTCCTTCATGTCTGCCAACATGGAAGAATGGGGTAAGACGGTCACTCCTTCACATCCGGCATTATTATATTTCTGTAGCAGTTGTCTCAAAGTATATGATCCTGTATTGATCAGACATTTTCTTCTACCATTTCTATTGTATTTGGGCTGTACATTTTTGTTTTTTGGAGCATTTTTGGCTGGTAAAATGCTAAAACGTGAAATAGTGCAAAAAGGTTTCAGCCTTAAAGTCTGGTATATAAACGGTGGTCCTCATCATACTTTGAGAGAGGCTTATGACATACCTATTTAATTGCGATTAATGATATTATTGCAGTGACTTAATACAATTTATTTTAGCTTCTTAAACAGACAGGGCCTTCTGTCTGCACTTACAGTGGTCAGGGACGTCGTAGACACATTTTCTTTTAGTGAAAAACAACTTAATAAGATCATAGATGATGAATGAATGAATAATAAGTCATGAGGAAAGATGAACACATTAGAAAACAGTGAGACAGGATTTTTCAGTCACTCACATGAAATATTTTTTTTAATCTAAGTGCTACAGAGGCAGTTTAAAAGCACATATCAAACATATTAAAAGGATGTTTTTCTTCATTCATGATTAACACGATGATAAAAAATCACCACGATTAACTTATTGTAAATGCTTTTAATCCAGATAACCGATAATATCGTATGTTGTCCCGTCCCTAACTGATTGATGGGTGGATTGACGACATTGCTATGCTTCCCCCCTCCGTCTTCCAGGCTTATGTGAACATGGCCCTCTTTGAGAACTTCACCTATGCCGGGATAGATGCCACAGCTGAGGAGGCCTGACTACCAGCCCCCCCAGGCCCGAGCATGTCACGTAGCTCCAAGAGGAAGTCCCGAGGATGGTCGCCACGATACTGCCACGTCCCTGGTGCTCCGCGCCGAGACAGGAGGAGCCGGCGCTCCACCAGAACCACCCAACTATAGACGGAGGACTGTGAAAGGACACTGTGTGTGGAGATAATAGGGAATGTGAAGTATCGCTGGGCCTCGGATGGAGAGATAAAAAATCTTTTTGGGAAACGCTGATTCCCTCGCGACTGGAAGCCATTCACAGAAAAGAAGGACACAATATTACCTCTTGACCTTGATGCTAGTGTTGAGGGGACGTGGCAAATAAGGAGCTATATGACTTGCTGTAACACCACAGGGTCTGTGGGGTGAAGATGCTGGGCTTAATTGTCAGCCATTTGTTATAAAACGGGGGTGGGGACAATTTTTTTCTACCAAAAGGACCATTAGGACTGTAAACTGAAGAAATCAAACTTACAGTATGTGACAGTAATCTCTGCGATGCAGTGGCTGGAACTGCTTCTCTTTGTCAAAGCATCTGATGTCAGATGGTAACGATGATGATGCTACTCACAACTCCTAAACTCAACCTTTCTTGCTGTGTCCTTATCAGAGTTTTACTTTACCGATATTATCAATTTATCATTCTCTTTAAGGACGGACTGATGTTTTTCAAGTTAAGCAGCAGCAAAGTTGGATGAGATTCCACCAAAGATAACCTGAAAAACGCTGAAAAGCTGCTGGATCCCCATTAACATGTTTGTTCTTACATTTTGTCCTCTACATGTCTTGTCCTCTACTTCAACAACACTTTTATAATTTGTCTTTTATGAGCTTGTCTTGGTTTCGTCCTGGCTGGAACCTGACAGACAGACAGACAGCCAGACAGACAGCTGGAAGGAACCAGCCTGAAAGAATGCAAAGTTTATTGCAAAAAAGAATCAATTGCTGTTATAAGAGTTCAGGTTTTTTTTATATTTTGTGTTGGATATTTTTAACACCCCCCTGCTCTGCTTTCTATAGAGAGTGAAAAATATTCATGAAGATAAAATGAAAAACCACTGAACAGATAAACGTACAAGTTCTCTAGAAAAAGGAGAAAAGACATCTAATGTAGCACTTAAAACTCTTTTTATATTTGCCTACCACTGCCAAGTGAATGTAACTACTACTGTGTGTTATTTGTTTGTTTATTAAAATAGTATCAACGTCTCTTATTCAAGTCTAGTTACAGCCGACATAGATGCAACCATGTAAATGCCCGTTGTGTTGCATGTCAACGTCTATAGTACAAAATACTTATTTGGGACGAAAACTACTAATATAGCCGGGCTGACGGGCTACGTACCACTATATAGTTTACTTTTTATACAGTGCAAAAGTTATGTATGGTATGTATCCACCACACAAGAACGTACAGCGTGTTTTCATGACCTGGTACATGTGTGGTGACTGGACTCACCAACACAAGCATTTTGGTGTCATTTGCAGTCATAAGCTCTGCGGATTCTGTGACAGTTTGTTGTTCGACGGCGGTAAGCGTCGGGGGGGGGGGAGAGGTCAGGAGCTCCCCTGCTGCAGCGAGCTGATCTGTCACTGAGTTTCCCCCCCACAAAGCCACCACAGGCTCAGAGCTGTCTGTCAAACATGGAGTGGAAGTGGACGCGTTTCCTGGTGACTTCAGTGCAAAGACGACAACAATACAAATGTATTTTCCTCCCTTTACATCTAAACACCAACACTCAGTTGGCAGAAAATAAACACCAATGTAAAAACAAAGTTTTCTTGTTTGTCATGTATAGAGGATGTGGTCAGTTTTTTAAGTTCTCAGTCACACAATGTTCAGTTTGAGTGTGTGCTAATGGGTTAATAATCCATACACTGATTATATATTATATATTATATGATGTGAAGTAGCTAGCTATTTTATATCCAAAAGGTTAATGGACAACTTTGTGGCCTCCTTTCCTTCATTTCTATTGTTTGCCGTCGTTGGCCTGACTGGCTGACTGTCTGTAAGTATAGCATAGTATAACACAAAAACTCAAACTGAAACTTGTGATTCGACCCAGATTTAAAAATGTCCTTGAGAAAAAACTACACATCGGGAAACTGGGTGGCCTTGGCTGAGGTTTGTGCTCTCTCAGTGCTTTCTCCTGCCAAGAAGGTTATAGGTTTATGGCCATGTTTGTCCAGCTGTCCAAGGGCAGCGTATCACAGTACCTACAGTGAAGGTATGATTTTACCTGGGTGCAGGATACAGGATGCAGGTTATGACCAATGTACTTCATATAAGCAAACTAGTCTATATTTGCCTATTTTATTCTATTAATAGACAATTTTTGCGTGTCTTTCATCCTGTTTTGGTCTTAAAACTAAAGTCTGTGGCAATAGCGATATCAGAGTTGTTCTGTTAACAGACTCTGTTAATTGTTTTTTTACAGGGACATACAACCATAAGGCAGTCATTGTAATTATATTATATTATATATATATATATACACACAATTTTTGGATATGAATGACACATTTAAATAAATTAAAACATATTTAATATATAGATAATTGTTGGATAGCTGTCCTCATATGGCAGAAGTTCCAAATTGTGATATTTTCTGAATTACACAATGAACACGTTTTTTATGTCTATCAGCACGATTAAAGTAGGAAATGAGTGATATTGACTGAACATCGTGTACTTTTCTTCAGCAGTAGCTTTGTTATTGTGTTCAGAAGTCAACTGAAAAAATGTGTAAGTTTATCTCCTCCCAAACTGCCCTTGTTTGGTGCTCACTGACTCTACCACTGTGCACAAAACACACTTCCTGCTCAAACACAGCTCCTGACACTGGACCAGCCCCTCAGCACTGCTGAACCCTGCCAACTTAAGCCCATGCGTTAACAGAAAACACACAATGTCCCCACACACTTGACATCATGATGTCTTGTTATTTTTTAATTCAATGGAGGTTTTGGAATACTTAATAGCTCACGATGATGTCTCCTCCGTCTACCGTGAGTTTGTCGTGCAGGTGGAAGATGCTCCTCATCAGCCTTTGGATTCAAATAGGGTTTGTTTTTGTTGTTGTTGCACAAAGCAAGAATGGAACTGTCCGTTACTTGTCAAAGCAAGGTAGGGCTGGAGGATGGTTTATTTCTATACAGATAAAATACAATCTGAGTTCAATTCAGTCCAAATGAACAAATGCCTATTTCCCGTTTATTTTTTATCATGCTGGATATGACGGGTGTTTCCTATGTGATACATAAAATTGAAATTGAAATAAAATAGTCAGTTTTGCGCCCACGTTGTAGGAACAAAAGTAATATTCCTAGTCTAAAATTCATCATACATTTTTGGTTTTTGAACCCACATTAAAAAAAAGTGTCTCTTTCGTCATAGATGTTTTGCTCTTAAAGGAAGAGCAGGATCCTAAATGTTTCACCCGCACAGGAGTGGATTTCACCTGCTTTTTTGAAAGTGAAGACAACAGAACATATGACTTACTCTACAAATTTAACAGGTATGACATTAACAGTCACTTCAAATGTGTTTTTGGTATCATTATTATCATTATAGTATCAATATTATTTAAGAATATTCCATACCATGGGGATTTTACAGGTAGCCTGCTTGGGAAAATAAAATAAAATCTCATTATTATCAGTATCTTTTTGTTTTGGTGCAGTAAAATGTAAGTTTTTATCATTTGTCTGCACATTGATTTTATACTGTGCTCTGCTCAGGTTTTAATATGTTAAACTACTCTTCAGGAGTTTAGCTTTTGAGGCAACTGGGCTTGTTGTAAAACTGAAAGTTAAATTAGTTTGGCAGATGTTTGATGTTTTCAAAACATCAGGAGTCCTTTTCTTTCTTTCTTTCTTTCTTTCTAGTGTTTGTGTATTTTGGGGGTCATTGTCATGCTGTAAAATGAGCTGAGGGCTCAGCAGACACCGTCTCACACCTGAAATTATTTTGAGTAGAGTTAGTATTTACCTGTAAGACACTGTCATGTGTGAGACGGTATGAAAAGAAAGAAAGAAAGACTCATTGTTTGGTTATTTAATGCAACACTGTCGTCTGTTGTGTTTGTCACTTCTATGACTCCAGCATGCAGAGAGAGAGGAGGAGAGGTGACATGACTGTCCAGAGATCAGAGGAGGGAACTTTCCTTCACATCTACTCGTTTCCTGCTGTGGACGTTTTGCTTTTTTTGGAGACTCAGCTCGACGTCGTGCTGCACAGCACCAACGTCAGCCTCTGCAGTCGCACCGTCTCTGTGGAAGACCACTGTAAGACTTTATTCTTTACCACACTGACTTTTTCGAATAAAGAACGAGAAACAGAAATCATGTAATGAGCTTTGTGCATTAACTTTTAAGTGCATAAGCAGTATTATGGCCACATGGATGGACTATTTATTTGTTTTCTACTTTCAATCCCCCACAATGTCTGTGACAGAGGGTGCTTTACCTTCCTGTCCTTGCATGATTGTTGAATTGACTATTTGCACACTTCACTATTTCAAATCTTTATTTTTCCCAGTTACATCCTTCTTGAAAAGGAATGTTTCTGATAAAATGACAATTTTAAGAATAAGATATTGTTTGTCTGCCTGTGGCAACTGTTTTTGTAAACCGTAAGACACTGTTTCCTGTTTAGAAAGTTAAGTATGTGAAGTATTCCCTTCATTTCTAATCTGAAATTGTATTTTCCTCATTCCCCCTAAATCCACCTTTATGCTTGTAGTCCTTCTTGATCCTCCCTTCAATGTGGCTTTACACCAAAATGGACGAGTGGGACAGCTGCTGGTCTCATGGCACATAAATGTCCCCACGTACTGTGGAGATGCAATGTACAGGATTCAATATTCCTCCGAGGGTCTCGGCCAGAGGACTGAAGAGGTACACACATCTTTTCAAATCATCTCTTAGAATGTAAACATGTGACTAAATATAAGCTTATTTGACTGTTAGCTTACGGTGATTGATATTTTCATGGCTGTGATTTCAACAGGTGAATAAGTACACATTCACCAAAGCCACACTGAACTCTCTGGTACCGGGGGAGGAGACCGACATCAAGGTCACCATCAAATGTGCCTTTAGTCCCAGTGCAGGACACTGGAGCCGCTGGTCTCACCCAGTGAGAGCCATGGTTCCCCAGAGGGCAGGTGTGTACAGATGTTTGACTGGATCATTAGCATGAAAAGTACATCCTGTCTGTGCTCTTGTTCCATAGATGTAGTATCTCAGTGGTAAATGTGTTTTCCTTTCAGATGACATTTCACTCATGTGCTACACGTCGGACTTAGAAAACATCACCTGTCAGTGGAATGGGAGCAGATATGGGGTGGAAGAAGAGTACAAACTCTTATTCAAGATGGGGCTCGGGTAACACACAATTTCTTTCAGCTTTCATCTAGATTCCTATTTAATGACAGGGCTGATTTTGAGACACACAACAAAGGCACAAATTTGCAAACAGTTCATTTAGCCGTTTCTTTCTCTGTTTTGCGCTCATTATTCCTTTCATAATGACACGGCAGGATCTTGAAAAAGTAAATAATGCTTTTATCACAACTCGGCTGGATTACTGTAACAGCCTCTCTAACCTTTCACGCCTTCAGCATGTCCAAAACGCTACTGCGCGGCTTCTAACCGGAACCCACATACGTGAGCACATTTCACCAGTGTTTTCCACTCTTCATTAGCTCACTGTGTGTTTTTGAATTGTATATAAATGTCTGAATGGTCAGGCTCCACCCTCTCAGGCCTTAAGGTCAGCTAGTTAACCTTGGCAGTGACAGCTCCCAAAGCTCTGGGATGTCTTCTCCTTTTCCTGTTTTTAAAATCTCTTTTTTGTTTTCGCACTTTTATTGGGTTGTTTTACTAATTGTGTGGGTGTTTGTCATGCTTGTGTTGTTTTATTGTCTATTTTATGCGCGTATTATATATTCACTGATTTTAGACTGTACAGCACTTTGGTGCATCTCTGTTTTTAAATGTGCTATATAAATAAAGAAATTCCAGTTCAGTGAATACATTTTAAGAACGCAATGGTAAAAGCTACTGGCGTTTTTTTAATCAAGGAACATGACATAAACGTGTCATGTGACCCTTGCAGTAAAGAATGGACTGAATGCCTGGGCCAGAGCACGTTCTGTCATGTGTGCCGTTTCCGTGGAGATTACTCCAAAAAAGTCCAGGTCAAACTCAGCAGCACTCGGACTCCCCTGAGCAGAACGTTCTACAACGAAGAGTTCACTCTTAACACGACCAGTGAGCGATTTCATATTTCTTTTCCATATTGTCAATTGTTTTTTTGTCATGACTCTGACAAATCGTGTGTCTGTCTTTAGTCAAAACATCCGCACCGGCTCAGCTGAGAGAAACAGTGCTAAAAGACATGATGTGTTTGAAATGGGAAGCTCCTCTTCTCTCTCTGTCAGCTCACCTGCAGTATGAAGTTGGCTATCAGACCAGAGGAAGTGAAGCGTGGCTGGTAAGATGGTGTTTTGTTTTTTTCAATTGAATTTATAAGAAATCCTCAGGCAACAGTGGGATGTTTGTTCCTGAAGTTGTGCTCCCCGTCAATTTTCTTTATAGTTTTCAGATTCCCCTCCTGTATCACTACCATCAGTATTTCTTGGGGTTACAGCATCTTTTTTTGGAGGAACTCTCCGTACAGTTTGGAATAGAAAATAAATGTTTGTATCTGAGAACTGAATTGTGCACAAGCACAAAATATTTTGTGCAAGTGGAACACTATTAAGAACATGTGTTCAACTGTAAAAGTACAACCTCATTAAGGCTGCTATTAAATATTAGGAATATTTAATGACATTTTGTCCACAGATGGTTTCATTAAAAGGACCAGGTGCTGGCACGTGTCTTCAGGTTCCATTAGGCAGCCAGTACCATGTAAGAGTCCGAGCTAAACCCAATGGGTTCATTTACTCCGGCCACTGGAGTGACTGGTCAGACGTGCTCACTCATCACAGCTCCATTGACACAGGTAAACTGAGTGTGACCATAATCTGTGCACAGCATATTTAACAGTCTGCATGGTTTGTGTCAAACTACATCAAACTTAATGAGGGGTGCTAGTAGATTTGTACAACAGTTGAAGATGAACATACACGGCATGTGTTACTTGAACTGCATAAACATTGAAAACAACTAAATTTTAATCCTTTAAATAACTTTTCAGGAATGTTGCTCATGCTGTGCATCCCCATCTCCATGATGATAATTGCCGTCTTACTTATTTCCACATATTTCAGGTAGGATTCTGCTCTTATTACAACCATTTATTCTTCTTTGTTCTTAATAAGAGACATTTTGTTCCCAAAAGTGAAGTCAAATGACATTTATTTCACCAAGTTTCCGTTTGAATTCTGTCTGTTTTTATTTTTCAGTAAACTCAAGCAGTATTTTTGGCCCCCAATGCCCAATCTGGACAAAGTCCTGCAAGAATTCCTGACAGAGATTGACAGGGAAAGATGGGTATGTATGACATCACAAGTGAACTGATTCTAACTTTATAAAACTTGAACAATGGTACAACATTTCTTACACCCTCGCCACAACTACTTCAGAGTTATTTTATTAAAACATATTAAAAATGATCTGCTCTGTGGCAAATGTACAGGATCCTCCACCCACAGTGAAGCAATGGCCTGAGGAAACCACCTCATCTGTGTTGGAGATCATATCTGAAGATTCAGAAGTGAGGAGACGCTCAGGAGAGAGCCACCAGCTCCTGCCACCAGAGGTCACTGTCTCGTGTGGAAAACACACAGATGGACACCTGAGGAGTGAAGTGTCTCCAGACTACGTGACTCTGAACAAAGACAGTCTCGTTCTTTGCCCCAAAGGAAACAAGTACATGCACGAGAAGGTCGGAGAGACGGGGGGCGTCTCAGTCAGTGTCTCACCTCCACCTCGCTCAGTCACCGACCTTCTGAACTACTCCTACGTGCCTCTGACTGAGGCTGCAGACACATCAGACTGTCAGTGCAGGGTCACTCCTGCAAACCAACCAGGGAACATTTATACTAATTTACCCTGCAGCTAAATGGAACTGTTACACAAGTGTTTCTGCAGATTTAACTGTATAGCCTATTTTTTTCATTACAGTTCAAGCTTTTTGAGATAAATAATATGATATATGTTTGTAAATGTATTTATCTGCACTGCTTTGTCTATAAAGGCACTACAGGAAACAATTGTTTGAGGGTAAACGTGCTAATAATATATATAAAATTCTCCATGGCTTTGATTAACGAGGTGACTGTAATGTGTGTTATGACCAGACCATCAGAACTGTAGCTTCTTTTCAAATTTTCATATTAATTTATCTACATGAGAAGATTTTATAAGTCTTAACCTCTGTAAAATATATACAGTGCTTAACACATTTATTAGACCAACAGCCAGTGTAAGGTTTATGCCACAGCTGAACAGCATTGGTAATTATAAAAATCATTATTTTATGTTTCTGTAATGGTTAGTACACCATTATGTAGAAGTGATATTTTTAATGCTAAAATATCATTTTTCAAATGTACTCTTTAACATACTGAAAAAAATAGTTACTACAGAAAACAGAATGTTGTGCTGAATGTAATGTCCACATTTGGGTATAAAAATGCAAATTCAGTTTGTTATTTGCCAAATAAATCAACAGGTGGTTTATTAAGCACAGTTTCTTTAGTGGAGTTTTTAAGTGTTTTCTATTTTGGTTATTTGTAACATTTTAATTTTTGGGATCAAAATGCTGGCAATAAAAAACCAAACTGCTGAACATTTGAGTACATGTCAAACCCTGACTGTTACGTTTCCCCAGAAAACCTGAAGGTCAGAGGGTTGCATTTGGGAAAGAAAACAACAAAACCACAGTGCACAAATGGAATGCCAACACTAATTCCATCCAAATGGCTGAAAAAAACTGAGCCCATAACTACAACTGTGGTAGGAGCCACTGGACAAGGGAATTACAAAATAAATAACAAAGCAGAAAACACATTTTTCCCCCACAACACAATCAGTATTATTCAAAACAGAACACAGACAAAGTCAACTGGACAATACAACAAGCAGACAAACAGGGGAAACTCCCACCTGCTTTTATAACCTCCCATCCTGGCTGATTGTCCTCAGCTGTGGGAGAACACAGGTGCAGCTAATAACTCCTGATTAACAACACAAACCTGACACTTCCACTCTGGGTCTCTGTCCACAACAGTGACGCTTAAGTAGTTCCACAATAAACAGCTTTGCTGGCCAGCAGCTTTTCTTTTGTCCCAAAAGGAACAGCAAATAAAACCATTGTTGTCTTCTATATTCTTGTGTCACTAGGTGGCAGCAAATATCAAGATAGCGTGTCAAGAGATAATCAGAGAATAGATCTTAGCCCAGGTTTTGACATAACAAAAGTAAGAAAGATTGTAATTGAACCATAAACTGGCATTAAATGAAGTGTTTTTTCAATTTCATTTAAGACACAAAAAACCCCCACACAGCTTAATACTAGATGTTTATTACACGATGACAAAGAAAGGCTCAATTTATGGACATGACACATATTATACTGTACTGTATGATTACTAAAACAGTTGTATGAAAACTAATACCTGAGACAACATCATTATAACTGGAATGAGTGAGAACAGGAGTAAATCAGGGACAGAAATATTAAGTGTTACTTGTATTTTTTATTTATTTTGTATCAGTGGAAGGAAAAGGACAGTGTTACGATATTATTTTTGACGAGTGACTACTTCTGATTGCCTTCTGGAAAAACTGCACGAGAATCACAACTGGATCCTCCGCTACTACGTTATGACCCTGCATCCAGTCATTCTCTAAAATACACAACTACAGTGTCACATTATCACAAACAGGGCCATCACAGCTACAGTGTTCTCCAGACTATACAGTACATCTCTCCAGATTATCTTAGAATTACATAATATGAGGCAAAAGCACGGTAGAGAGCAAAAGCTGCGAGTGAGACAATCAAGAGAAACACAGAGGAGGTTGAAGGGAGTCAGTGTTTACTGGCGTATGAGCCTCTCCTCCCAACAGGAATTCTTTCCATGTTTAATCACTGCCCACTTGCCCGTTCGCAAATGTCTACAGAGGGAGGTTGAATCACCTCCTGATGTCATTTCCTTAACCTTCACTTGCAATCACACTGAGAAACAGCACAGTTTCACTATGATAGGCCTTAACCTATAGTATATCGCGTATTTACAGTATGCATGCATTAAGTTGCCATGCAAGCGGGGCCTCAAACATGAACTTTAACCACACGAGCGGTAAAGCCACTAAAGGCAGAGCTCACCAAACATCCTTAAAGCTCCTGCTGGCAGACGTCACTGCGTACATACATGGTAACGCACCAGGCGGGCAGTTGTATGTGCATGTGGAGGAGTTACGTGCACTGCTCTGCTGATATTAGATATAAGTCATTAAGACAAGGGTACTTGACAGAGGCTGCCATTTGGCGCAATCATGTTTTCTAAAGCAAACTGGCCAGAGTGTGCGGAAGAAGGGAAGCTTATGACACAAACAAAGAAGAATGGCATCCTTTGGGGTTGCCATTCCCCAGGTTGTTTGTCAGTAGGAGTGACAATCAACAACGATGGGAGATTACTACAATACCTTCAGGATCATTCAGCAGGAGTTAAAGGAATACTTCACCAATTGGCATTTAGCTTTGTATTACTAGAATAGGGCTAGTATTTTTGAAAATGTGTGCTTCCCAATCTCAGTTTCCCCTGAGTTGAGAAATATCTTCAATCTTTTCTTTGTTACGTGCCCACTAGTGACACATGGTCCTGTTAGCGTAACTGTTAGCAAAGATGGCGGACACTGTTTAGATTCTGGGAACGAGGTCCCGTCCCGGAGTGGGTCTAAAAAGTGCGGAATTAGCGTATTGCGAATTGTAGTTTCAAGCCTCCAAGTGTCACTGGTGGCTACATAACAAAAAAAAGAATGAAGATATTTCTTCACTCAGGGGAAACTGAGGTTGGGAAGCACACTTTTTCAAAAATACTAGCCCTATTCTAGTAATACAAAGCTAAATGCTAATCAGTGAAGTATTCCTTGTGTTCCATACAGACATTGAAAGTGTTAGCCCGGAATAAATGGGGGAAAGCAGCTAAAGTCTCCAATGTGCAGGTCTGACACAGATAAATGAGTTTGCATCTCCACAGATAAGAAATGTTTACCAGGAGGGATGCAGACTCGCTGAAAAATGGCCCCAGATGGCTGTTGTGGAATAAATTAACAGGCCACTGTTGGTAGTTTCTCAAGATGGGAGCAGTTGTTATTGGTCAGTCATCTACGAGGACAAGTGAGCGAGAGTCACGGAAGCGACAGCACTTTCATTGCGTTTTTGTTTGTAGGTGCCTTTGAATTAAGCACAGATGTAGGATCAAGCTAACAAAAATCAAAGAACCAAGAATCAAAGAAGCAAAATATCAACCGTGACATTAAAGTTTTCATTTCACAGCATTAGCAAGGATTTATTTCCACCCTTCTCCCACTCAGGAAAACAGTACTTGGAGAAAAAAAACAAAGTTCCATTCGCATTACACAACCAAATACACATGAGAATCCAATCACTGTTAAAATGATGCATGTACACATTATCAACAACCTGTGTGTGTACAGTTGAATGGCGACCTGCAGTGGTCACAGACTGGAAAAACGGAAACAGAGGCCACGTTTTTTTTAACTACACTGAGCTTTCAAAAATGCTATTTTGTCCACACGGGATGTTTGCTCCTACTCCACTAACATCACATTTTAACAGTGTTGAGGTTCAGTTGTAAAGACTGTACTCTCAAAATGACTCAATTATGTTATCGTCTAATTTGTGGACAATATATTCTCATCAAGAGTAAGATAAGACTAGTTTAGTACAACGTCCTCTGTCCTGTCGAGAGAAATATATTATTTTTAAATGAACTGCTTCATAATAATCACTCTTTTTTTTTTTTCTTTTTTTGTAAGACATTTCAATGTAAGTTCAGGGGGGAATGGAAACACTTGATTTCTTACTTTTAAGTACCAAGATAATTCCATTAAACCCCCTGTGAATGGGATTCAGCCTCCGCTTGGTCACCATCCACACTCAAAGACCGACCGGCGAGAGCGGCCTCAGATGCTGCCTTTCTTGTTGATGAGTATGGAGCAGCACGTGAGGGCTCCGTCCACTTTCACCTTCTCCATGTTGGACACGGGGATCAGTGTGTAGTCCTTCAACTTCTCAAACACCTGGCGGACACAAACACAGAAGAAAAATAAACGTTGTCAGACTGGAGGTCCTTTTTGGATGAGCGGTGAAAGTTCTCCAAAGGCCTCAGGCAAGACCAGCTATTATATTTTTCGTTCCCTAATTAATTCAACAGTGTCTGTTTCCCTTTAGAGGATATTTAAGTACAAAATGAGCATATTCAACAGCTGTTTCCCCATTTTTTATTGGCTACCAGACCAAAGCGGCGATAATATCTGTTGACCAGCCAACACTGAGGTCTTTAGAAAAGGCTGAAAAACAGAACTTTTGCAATCCTGCTTATTCCTGTGTGAAATTGTAATGTTCTGTGATAAAAAAGCCCTGCAGAGCCTTCGGCACGGTTTCCTGGTTTTGCAGCAAAAATATATTTTTAAAAGATGGGAGTGAGAACTATTACGACATTCTCCAAAAAGACCCTTGTAAAGCAGTGTGTCACCCTGTGGAGAGTTTCCAGAAGGAAACCAGTGTTTTCCTACCAGACGTCCAAACCAGGATATTTTTCTCTTTAAACTCTCATTTCAACCCCGCTGTGATCCTGAGCGCGGCCTTGCGGCTCAGCCAGAGGGATCGACTAAACAAGTTCTTGTCTCATGATGCAATATGGCCGATGAAGCCTCTCTGGTGATCGAGATTGCATATTAAAAGCCGCCGTAAACACGTGCTTTAAAAAAACTCCTGATTCTTTTTTAACCAAGACATTATGTGTAACGTGGGCAGGAGCACAAATCAAAAATCAGGGCTGTGCTTGATTATTCAAAAAAAAGAAGTACCACAGCACCATCATCATCATCCTCTTACTCAACACCATTACATCACCGAAAATGTGGTGTTACTGTTTCTTTTTTCCCCCCCAAATGTGTTGCATAATTGCTTTGAAATTGGTGACATCATCAACTGTAAGTGTTTGTGCCCTTGTCATAATATTTTCCTTATCTACTGTAGCTGTTGAAAGCAACGACCGCAGTGACTAAGAGACTAATTTTAGGGAAAGCTGAGAGTGCTGTGTGCAAAGTCCACATATTACCATAGCGATGTTTAGCAGGTCATGTGTGGTCCAACTTGTTTGGATGCCAACAATTTATAACAAAGGACTGCTAAAGCTGATGGGACGGTCACTGTGGCTTTATTGCTCTAATCTGAGGGCAACTTTTTTTGAGGTGCACCATGGACACTCTTAATTGACCACTGTCATTGTGTGGTTGTTTGTCTCCATGTGTCCCTGTGATCGACTGGCGGTGTGTCCAGGGTGCGACCCCGCCTATCGCCCTATGTCAGATGACCCGCGACCCTCATGTGGAGGGAGGTAGAAGATGTATGGATGGATCAAATACCTGGTAACTGCCAAGTGGAGTCTTGTTGACACTGACTACATAACAACTGAATCACACTTCGCTGAGTAACAGCTACGCCGGTGAATAATTCGGAATGAAAAAGACGGTTTGTTTTTTCACAGATTTTCTTTCTTTTCCTCCCCATGGCAACTTTATTTATATGGATAAGATCAGATAAAGTGAGTGAGTGTGCCTGTCTGATGCTGGAAAATAAACTGAAAACTGTTTGAACTTTAAAAGGAAAGTGAGCATTTGAAAACAAAGAGCAACCAATGAAAATGTTCCCTGTAGAGCGAAGCAGTGATGTATTGCCATGGGAATAGGGTTGCCAACTTCTTGATAAGAAAGTCATTTTTCTGTCATGGTTTTGCACTGACTTGAAAAAGTCAAATTGTGTGCCTTATCTGTTGAGTACGCAACGCGTGTTTTATCTTACATTACGGAACATATCGTTATTTTTACGGAACGTTTGGCAACCGCACATCAGGAATTTCTAAGAGTTTGAACTTCTAATGGACCAATAGACAAACTGAGGAACATAGAAAAGTTCTATTTATCGCATGTTCAGTAAGAGAGGTTGGTGTTTTGTTTGACTACATCAAAACAACTTCATTAAATCCTCAGCTGTATATAGCAGCCTCAACTCCAAGGTGTCTCTTTATGTGATCATTTCTTATAACTGTGGTTCACATTTCCATATTTGCCCCCATCTCCTGCCAGAGCAACACCAATCCTCTCTCGTGACCCCCTGCCCTTGTTAATGTGTACCCCTTATGTAAATAAAGAGTTACATAATGTAAAGAGATGAGGCAAACTATGTTTAGAGTCGGAAGGTCTCGCAGATCGTCTCTGTGGTAAATATCTACATATCACTGAAAGGAAAAAGCAATGGGTTCCCTTAGGAAACATGCACCAACCAGGACGTACCGTACAAGACGGCCTGGTCTTGCTATTTTAGTACTTATGTTATGTCTTGAGTTATTAATTTTTTTTCCACTTTCTTGAAGCTACAATTTCTTAAACACAGGTTTGAGACCAGACCTGGGTTCAAGGCCAATTTCTGGTGGGTTTGAATATTATGGAAGGAAACTAGATCATAGAGAAAAAAATAGATTTCTCAAATATTGCACCACACGGGCCATTAGACGGCGCTATCAAGGCAGGAAGCACGAGATACACAAATACATTTATTATGGTGAAACTTATATTCCTCCAGTTAATCTCCCTGGAAAAAAAGAGCCTCCTCCAAGGATGTAAGTCCAAAGACGCATAATTTTGTGAATTCTTCCTTCTAAAAATAGCTGGCGGAGGTTGGGGTTTTAACCACAGAGTACATTTTGAGGTCTGGGAACTGTCTCTGCAGAGTGCTGGGTTTGATCCTGTGAGAATCCTTGTGACTTGTTGTGATGTGAGGTAACCCCAAGGCATCTAAATAATAAGGCGACTGCTCAGCTTTTCCAAAACCCAAATGAGACAATAACATGTCATTCACGTCAAGCTGCAGTGAAATATAGATCATGTAGGTGTTTTCATGTACAGCACAGTTTTTCCCCGAATATCTGAATACATAAGAAAGTAATGGTTGCACTGTTTGTGTTCGTGCAGTGGCAGTGAATGCTGTGAGACACTGATGGAGGTGAGATCAGCCCCATGCACTGAACTGGTACACAACCAGGGCAACAAACACTGCAGCCTTTCTCCTAAACTACACTTTTATTTTAAAGCTTTTCCTTCAGGAGCTTCTGAGATCGTGCCAACATGGCAGCAATCACTGCAGAAAGACATTTTATGTCCTGCAACGAGCTATTTTAACTTCCTCTGGATTGTTTGTCAGGGAAGAAAAAAATAAAAACATTTGGCACTTTGCTTTTATTGGGCAGAAAACAGTAAAGACCAAAACCACCAGGCCAAAAGGACATTTACAAAAAAGTAAAAAAATATAAAGCTGAGCGAGATACGTTAAAAAGTCTACTTTGTATATTTTTGTGAACCATTTTAGAACTGTTGCATAACCTATTTATACTGGGTTTTATTTTTACCAATTTGCACAACAGTGCACTGCGCATTTATTTATATTTACCTTTGCACCATTTCCACTGACATTGCACAGCTTTCAGTGACGTAGTCTTATTTATACTATATATTTTACATTGTTATATTTCTATTTATGTATATTTTACTATTGTTGATACTATTATGCTTACTATTATTATACTATTATATTTTACTATTGTTGAGCATCTAAAGGAGAGCCGAAACTCTGTTGCAATGTAGTGTGTGCTTTGCAATGACAATAAAGTCTATTCTATTCTAAGACTGTAGTGCATATATACAGTATTTTAAATATAAGGCCCATTAGATTCAACCAATTTTCAAATGTGTTCACACAATGTCAATTAAGCCTATCAGATCCACACATCCCTCTCTGTGTTTCTCAGTATCCCGCCATGTTTAGATCTCACGTGCTGCGGCGACATCCCTGTGCTGCACACAGGAAGTGGTTCGTTTTGTGTCAAGTCAGATGGAAGCAACAGCAAACTAAATCGTTTCTAGTGCTCAAATAAACGCTCATACAACAGTTTAACCGGATAAACACTTAATAAACACCAGTCGCTCATGCTCTGCCGCTGTATGTACACAAAAGCTCCCTCAGTCAGGTTTGATAGTACTGCTTGTTTGGACACAGCATACAACTGATGTTCCATCATTTCTGTTCATGGCGACCAAAGAAAAACATCACCACAAGTTCCACACAGCAGCTTTAAACCTGCAATAATGGATTTGGTTAGGATGCGTACCATTTTCTTTTTATGGGAAACTGTGGTACATTTACACGTCTTGCAGAGACGGCACATTACCTCTCATTTGGAATACCATGATTACCTTCACCTGATGTGTGTAAGTATAAGTTTGGGTCTGCTCTTTCTCCATGGGGAAATATGTGGCTCTGTTCATGTACAGGTACAATGTTTTTAGTTGTTTCTTATAACTACCTACTGTGCAGTCGGAGCCATGTTCAGAAAAGGTCAGTTCACATCAACTGCAAGTCCCTTTGTCAAAAACACAGCCTGCGCTGTGGTTAACCTGCAGTGGTCTGTGTAAAACAACCACGTAGCTTAATGTTGCCCTCTGCTGCCAGTTGTTTTTCTCTGAGGTCTGGAGAGGATGAAAAGCAACAAAAGTCAGTGCTCTTTAAATCCAAGCCACTAAAACCAGTGCTGCTGACCTGACTGTGTTTCTTCCTGCCAAAGGTGTAACCCCAGGATTGTAAATGGACGTGTGGCTGTGAGTGTGGGAGATGAATTACTGTGTCTGTGGACGTGAAAATGAGCGGGACGTTACCTTGAAACTCTCTGGAAACTCCTCTGCTGTGCAGTGTAGTAGCACGTGTCCCTTATTGGGCAGGTTCATGTAGATGCAGTTGGCCGCGATGTCATCGGGCACCGTCAGTTTGTCGTAGCAATGGTCACTCATTTGCTGCATGATCTACACACAGAGACACGAGGCAGACAAAAACACAGACAACAAGGTAAAGAAATGCAGCGAGAGAGACAGAGAGAGAGACTCCACAGGGATTTTTTTTGGAGAGACAGACAAAAAAAGCATTTATTCAGACTATCAGACACTTTGAGTCAGAAGCAAAGCCACAATACCGAAGGCAGCACGACATCGTTCTGACGGCCAAACCACACTCGGGGCCTGGGGGGCCTTAATGGAGAACACAGGAGCAGACAGACATTCTTTCTCTGCAGATGTCATGATATTTATGTAATCTGAAAGAGTTGAAGGTGGGATGAGAGGTGGGGGGGAGAGAGGCCAAGAAGACGCTCGTGTTGCCAAGTAGAAGTTGGTGTTGGGGGGTCAGGATGTTATGACCAGAGAGGAGGCAGGTGCCTCTTAATGTTTATGAGCTGAACATCTGTGGACGGATACCTCAGAACTGATAAGGAGAGGAGAGGGGAGGACAGGAGCAAAAAATAAAAAAGAATGCAGCATCAACAGTTCGGCCATGCTGCTCCTGTTTCTGTCATCAGAGCGGTTTTTGCTAATGATTAGCAGTCGAGCAGGTCGTTCGAAAAGTCAACATCATGACAAAAAATACAGAGAATTCGAGGTTCTGCTCACAGAATTCAGCAAAGTCCAAAACTGAAACGTGTGAGATGGAGGCTTTTCATTGTCAACTTTAAGTTATATACAAATATGAATTAGTACTGTAAATGTGTTATTGTCTCATAAATAGCAGCTTTATACCAATTGATTCAGCTCAACAGCAAATGTGCCCCTCTAAATTCTTTGTTTGTGGCTTCCATGGGAGAATCTATTCGACACAAAGGAAGCGACACGTTTCATGTTGCTGGCAGCTCCAGCTGCGCTTAGTTGGAATGAATATTCAGGAACAATTGTGGTGGTTAGTAAAGGCAGTAAATCCCATCATTGAATGAAGGAAAAAAGCTGAACAGGCTGGGCTAGGGTTAGTGAAGAGCACCGGCATCACAGCAATACAGCTAAAAAAGTTCAAAACAAAGACTGGAAAAGGAAATCAAATCGGTTTTAGGGTGGACATTCAAATCACCAGGCCCTGAAAATGACTCAGAGAGCAGCCGAGTTGCTGGTTGCACACACTGTGTGTGAATATTATGTGTACATGCCACGTGTGTGTAACAGACACATTCCCAGGTCACTTATGGGTGGCTGACATGATCGCAGAAGGCAAACACTGTCTGTTTGTTTGACACAGGGGGGATTAAGAGCGGTACAGGGGAGTTAAAAACTTCAAAAATCACATACTTTTCTCATTATATAAAACATCTCTCTTAGTAAAACAGAGAGGAAAATGTAGAAGGTAAATAAAGCAACATTCCCATCATTTAATGCCATAAATGCACGGAACAGATGTTTTTTTTGTTCACCGTCAATGAGTACAACAGTTCAATAAAAGGTAAAATGACTGCAGGTCATCATTTCAAAAATGTCAAGTTTTAAGCAGTTCTGATCAGGTTAGGGTTAAACAGATAAAATGTGTGAATCTTTATCATATTTCTCATGAGCAACAGAAGTCCAATTCTCTACACAGTCATCCTGGCCCTTGGCCAAGCAAAAACCTGCCTCCGGACAGTGGCGCGAGTCCAGTTAATACACAGAGTGGTAAGTAGGCAGCTGCTTGTCCTTGGCCAGAGTTTTTTAAACAAAATATTAACTGGAACTAATAACATCCCCGGTGGGAAATGACAATCTCAACCATTTAACAAAAACACAGGCAATTTCCTGGACACGCATCAACATAACCTGGGTTTTTGGCTCTTGCTAAGAATATCCATAATCCTCATTTTAGGGTAATATTTCCCGGGAGGGCTATAAACATTTTACAATACTTCTTTCCAGTGATGAACCACAGCAGCGTGTACAAGACATACCCGTCTTCTGGCTGATTCCATATCTGGAGGGGGAAAAGAGACGGACACTGCTTCCTGTTGTTTGTTATGGTTTCCAGATACATATTTACTCTGGAATTCAGTCTATACAGACTGTTGAATATTGCACCCTGAGATATCTAAAAATATCCGAAAACTGACTTGGACGGAAGGAAAAGGGAAAGGGGAGGAGAGGACACAGAACATGTCTCATGATTCTAAAAATAAGGGAACATATTTCTCACGTTCTTCCTTATTAATTTAGGGCTAAATAAGTCTACAATAAGAGACCAGATGCTAAAACATCTGATAAATAAATGTTATCAGCTGCTGAATCAGGAACTGATAAAAAATAACCGGTAAGAAAAACAAGTGCTCAAAGGCCATATTGATCTTTTCCTGACAGCTGCTTTCCGATGAACAACCTTATTGTAAATTAGCACATGTGGCAGACGTGATGACCCAGTTAAACATTAGTAAAATGCTTGCCTATGTTAGGATTATTTCTTGTTTCTCCACGTGATCATGGAACTTGGAGTCATGCACCTTTGTTGAAAACTGACATCACACATATTTTATTGTTTCCTGCAAAGTGGTCACGTACGCTGGAAAGTCTGGGATATAATTACACAACAGTAAACTGTAATTTGTATTGAAATTAGGAGTTGGGAAAGTTAGGAAGAAGCAAACAACAGAGACCCATAATCTGTAACCAAAGATGTCGTATCACTGCTCAAAAGCCACACATGGCCTTTTACTGATATTAAAACATCACATCTTGGTAGTTGGTCATTAAATAATTATGTGAACTTCCTCCTGCTGTCACCTCATTATCTCAAAAATAGCTCACGCGGCGTGTAAACATCTTTGAGGTGAAGATGGAATTCTGACCAGAAGAGAGTTATGACCTCATGAATCAAACAGGGCTGAGTTAAAAAGAGGCAACGAGCAGAGTCAGTGCTACGTCATCATGTGTCCACGGGGAGCGGTGTGTGACGGAACAGGGAGTGGGTGATGCATCCGCTGACATGGGAGGTGATATTTCAGGGATGATGAAATTATGAGATGCTTGGCAGTGGCAGTGGCAGATGGATGACCAAGTCCATGAGGTCAGCGTGTATTTTTGTCCTCGAGAGAGAGAGCTAAACGCAGACGAAGAGACGACACCTAATCCACAAGTGAGAATATGTGTGAGGTTATAGGAATCCACTAAGACATAGTAGACCTTTATGGAATTAGATTTGTATCATTAACAACACTTGTTCTTTGTGCTTTGTGTCTAACCTGGAAATGATGTCTTGTTTTCGTCCACAAACCAAAATGATTCACTTTTAATGATTTCTTTGTAATATGGAGCAAATAAATGAAAACAATCAGAAATCTTGTTTTAATCATGAAAAAAGCTTCAAACCGAGCTCTAATTGTAAGTATCTAATGTTTGTTAGATTATAGAAGTTGTTCGTTGATGCTTCCAATTATTTTGTCGGATGTCGATGGGGGAAACTTGGGGACAGAGTTCCAGACGGACAGCGACTCCATGCCTGTGACTACTTCCGGTCCATTGAGCTGTCGTGCCAAAACCCAGTAGCCAATCAGCAAGCAGCTTCCTAAGGGCCGCCCACGGTCAGAATCGCGAACAAAAAACCAAATCAGGGAGCGCAAAGAACAAGTGTATTTTCAAACAAAAAAATAAAAGTTTTTGAATGATTAAATCAATGTTTCAACTGTTTGCTTCTTGAAAAATGTTCGCAAATATTGACACAAATCTACTTCCATAGACCTTCTAGTGTTTTCACAAACTCGAATAAAATCACGTTTTCTCATAGAGTTTCGTCAGCTCCTCTTCTCATCGAAGTGAATTTTCTCACAGCCGCAACATTTTGCCCGAAGATAAACTCAATTAGTCAGGCTCCAAACTTTAATTGGAACTAAGCGTCTTTGTCCACGGGTACACTGCAACGAGACCTCCATCCCACATCCAAAAACAAGCACTTCGCACTTTGAATGCATTAACGCAGTGTTCGTATGTTCTCCCCTCCCACCACAAAAAGAACATTACCTAATAACAAATCTAAGGTCGTAAAAAGCACTTTACAACAACGGCTAATTGCAGCAAGAATGGGTGAAGTGAACCATAATTATGAACGCTGTCATTAAGTCGCACCAACAGCCACTCCGAGCTCTTGCAGCTAATTATTGGAAGGATCGAAGAAGCATGAATCTTAATGAGTTGTTGCCGGGGATATAAAATTAATTAGCGGTTGTTTATTTATAGACTATAGAGTTGCTGTATGTGCAAGTCAGTAATGCAAACAGTCATAAAATCTGACCTGGTGCATTTCTTAAGTATTTTTTTTACCTCATGAGGACGTGCTGTCCTGCGCTGATGGTTTTCACTTTACTCAAAGTAACAGTGGACCAGTAGGGGGAGATAATACACTGGCAGGCAAGTCTATGTGTGTGTTTGTGACATCATTCATATATAATTAGAATCTCCGCATCTTTGTCAGTAAGAATTTGGGAATCATAAGAATGATGCGATCAGAAGGATGGGATCATTCGTCTCTGTTAGATGTCTGATCTTCCTGCTGTCCTTAATCATCCTTTGGGGGTTTCCACTGTTGCAGTGAAGCCTGATCGATTCGGGAGCTTTCCTCCACTAACGAGCTTGAGCTGTTTAATGGCAGAACGCTGCGTTTGTAATTGAGGATGGAGGGAGAGTGCCAGAGAACAATCCCCCCGCAGATTAGCTGGGAATATGAACGATTGAGGCAGGATTAAGGCGAAAGGTGGTTTCACTGTGCTTACAGCCGTCGAGCTGTAAGTAAAAGGAGTCTGTTCTAAATCAGCATGTGTAACGTCTTGTCTTGTGGTATTATTCTTGCGGAATACTTTAAAGAATGAGAGGTTTCTACCCAAGCTGGCTGGATTGTGCCAAGTATCAATCAAAAAATGAAAAAGAAAAAAAAAAGATTTGTGGTTGTATGACTCTGCCAAGTTGCAGTCTATATCAATGAAGATTCATATATTATCTGCAGTAAATACCTATTCATTTTAGCGCTAATTGTATTTGTCGAGCGACAAGTCTTAGTTACCTTGTAGATACAAAGACATTTGTATGAAATGTTGGTAATTAATGTATGAATTCTTGGCCAAAATGCGTTTTTTGTTGTTGTTTTTTTAGCTCGCGTTGATCTTGACCCTCGACCACCAAGATCAGATTAATTCATCACAGAATCTAAGTGAACATTTTGAAGGAATCATCTCGATGCCTCCAGCCACAGCTGTCACCAGCACGCAGGCAGAAGTAGGAATCCACTGCTTCAACGTGCGTCATAGTAATGAAAACAACGCCACGACATTGATTCACTGGGTTTCCATGGCTACGGCTTAGGAAAGCAATGCAGGCGGATGACGCGTCTACTGAACGCACAACGCACACATAGACAAACAACATACTTTGAGAGCTTTTTGTGCTGGTTCACTGGAGCCGATGACAATAAGGCCGGGTCCCCCCATACTGCAGAAGCTTTTCAGGTGCAGCGAAGCCAGCACAGGCACGGTGGACACAGCGTAGTCCTGCAAAACATGATACAGAGAGGTGATGGAAGAGTGAGTATCATTAGATTCATTCACTTACATGTAAGTACAAGTAATTAAAATGGTTTCAATTAAGGGCACGGCACGAAACTGTGAGCTATCAAGCTTTCACGTTGATCCATATGTGGGTGAACATGAGTATTAAATTGAGCACCGCGTGTCATCAGAGATTAAAGAAACATGATTGTGCAGCCAGTGTATTCACAAAACGAATTTTCATTTGTGAGCTGCAAACTGTTGCGCCACCCACCCCAAAAAAAAGCGAGCTGCTAAGCATCACAGTGTTATCTAATCTAAAAAGCCTCACCACTCCTCTCAAAAATATCTCCTCCAGAGGGGAGAAGACAACGTGATACTGATATAACCGACATGTGATAAGTCTCCGCTGCTCCTCTTATGCGGACACACTTTCACTTTCAATCTCTGCCTGAGATTCTGACACACCAAATTAACCAAATAGGCTCAATTAAAAAAGGAAGAAAGATTTGTGGTTGTATGACTCTCACAGGTTACAGTCTATATCAATCAAGATTCATATATTATCTGCAGTAAGTACCTATTAATGTTGTACGTCAGTGGTAACTGTATGTGTAGAGAAATGAGTCTCAGTGACCTTGTGGATACAAAGACGTTTGTACGAAATGTTGATAATTAGTGTATGAATTCTTGGACAAAGGGTGTTTTGAGTTGATAATGCAGTAACCATTTGAAGCACTCTAGGTCACTGTAGTGGTGCATATTCTACACAATTACCATTAAATACACATTTCCAAGTAATTCAATTCACCTCGGACATTCTTTGTCACCTGTGACACTCTTCATAAATGCTGGGATTTGTTGTCAGTCAGTCATTATCTACCACTTTATCCTCCACCAGAGGGTCGCGGGGGGTGCTGTGCCAATCTCAGCTACATCGGGCGATAGGCGGGGTACACCCTGGACAGTTTGCCAGTCCATCGCAGGGCCACACACAGCTAGAGACAAACAACCATTCACTCTCACACTCACTCCTGTGGTCAATTAGAGTGTCCAATTTACCTAATCCCCACACTGCATGTTTTTGGACTGTGGGAGGAAGCCGGAGAACCCGGAGAGAACCCACACACACACACGGGGAGAACATGCAAACTCCATGCAGAAAGGCCCTTGTTCCAACCGGGGCTCGAACCCCAGGATTTGTTGTATTTTAATGAAAAGAATAAATAAATAAAGAGCACTGCAGTGGTTTGTGCTGTACTATTGGATGGTGTCTCAAGTGTCGTGGGCAGTTCAGGGGCAGAGTGGAGGATGATGAGATTGCACACTAATATTTAGGCTACAAAACAATCCCTAATGTAAAAAGAAAAAGGTGCAGACCTGCTTCTGCTGCTTCAGGCTTATAAGCAAACAACACAACTACTACCACATAAAACTGTGATTAGTGTTTCCAAAAAAACAACAGAGAGAAGACCAAAAAGACCAAAGCTTCAGAGCTCTGATGTTGTCTCTGTCGTTTCTCATAATCAGAGGATGATTGATGATGACAAACTATTTCTACGATCTGTTCAGGGCTTTTAAGTCTCTACATTCATGGTAATTGAGACTGTATGCAGTATCCACTTTAGTGCAAGATATAATCATAATGATTATAAAGCTGATTTTGAACTAATAAAAACAAACCCAAGGTTCCTTTAGTATTCATTTCACTGAGGGAATTTGCCACCTTAAAGCTAATTGATTAAGGTTTTAATTATGTGACTCCGTTGGGGACACGATATAAGCCTTTTAGGGATTAAATAAGCCACAATCTGTCTCATAATGCTTATAAACCTTACAGTGACACCGTAGCCTTTAATCTTATTATTTTAAGACCATTCTGAATTCATTTATTATGGCTTTTTGAACTTGATATCTGTCGGTTCTGTTTATCACTAAGTTGCGTTTCTATGGTTCATTAAACTCTACGGTGTGATTTTCCATCACAACATCCTCTCGTGACAAATAGCGTTCGTGTTGACGGTACATTTCAAGTCAAAATTTGCATGGCATCATTAGCAATGTGATTGATTATTGTGCATGGAAAACAAAATAGCCCTTTTAATGTCATCATGCAAATAACTAAAATCCTTGTCTTGAAACAGAAGGACACCTGGGGATTATTTAAAGTAAGCTTTCTTCATTTCTTTCACATTTACAGGACATTAATTCTGTGTAACATCCGATATTCAAGTTGCATTTTTCTCTTAGCAGACTGACAGGCAGCCACACTGTGCACTTAAAAAGCCCTAAAAAAAAACCTTTAGAGTCTTATTGGTGTAAATTAGGAGTCAGCAACTTTGAGCTCTAACAGAGAAGAAGTGGGACAACCTCGAAGTCACTTCCTGAATAAACTGATTCTATCAACAGCAGAAATGACTCTGACCTGTGCACGGACCGTAAAGAAACGAGCTGCAACATCTGCAGGCAGTTGTACAGTGCTAAACAAACCTGGCAGCAAAATGACCGTTAATTTGATAATGAAAGGAAAAAACAACAGTGACAAGAGGGAAATGATCTGATAAGAGAACGGAAAAAACAATAATGGACACTCATGTGAATTTCCCTTGTTTCTTTTTGCCAGAAATGCATCATTAAGTCCTGTCTTATCAAAGATAACAGAAAACACAGAGGAATCCATGATGAGGAATTTGAATCAGATACACATGGGATGGAAGATGGAAGCACTACAATAAAGCCTTTCAGGTCGCAGTCATGTGCCGAACTCTTGGTGCCATGACCCACCTCTGAACTCTCTGACTGCAAATATAAAAGTGGCACAGAGTAGTTTGCAGTATACAGGTCTGCACATAAATAAGAGTAAACAGGGATCAGACTGTTGCTGTGACCCTCGCTGTGACCCGCATTGTTGACTTCATGCTTGAATCCCCCTGAGGACAAACTGTCATGGAATGTTCTTCTGAACACTTCCCTCTGTGTCATATGGTGGTGGAGATCACTGAGCTCACTTGTGGTTATCATGGTCAGGCCACAGTGCAGGGATATTAGTCAGAAAGGAAAATATGGTGAAACCATTTCCAATACAAAATCCTTTGACATTAACAGAGGCAGAAGAGAAGCATAGACCGGCCTTAAACACTTACTGATGACTGAACTTGAAGGATAAGGCTGATCAATATTGTTTTGTACTATTAACAAAACCAGCAAAGGATTATTGTGCCTCTGAGTTTATTATTTTCTGCCTCAAGTCAACTGAAACATTCAGTATAGGGTAAAAAAAAACACAACAACTTTTAAATGCTGTTAAAAACTCAACTACAGTAGCTTTGTTCATTGACAAAGGTCACAATTTTTAAAAGCAAAATAATATAGACAACATTATACAATACCATATATATATCGTCCTGTAAAGCCATGCACATGTTTACGTGTCTTCAGAGGAGAAGTGAGAGAATCTCCTCTTGTGGGTTGCAGCTGAACCTTCTCTGCTCCAAGTGGAGCCTCAGGCGCTGTTATTTTTACACTACACAGTGCCCATTTTTTAATTTAAATTGATTTGACGCGACATGCTTTCTTTACCTAATTGTTCAAACCCTGCTTCATTTTAAACAGTCTTAGTAGACCTTTGATGCCTTCAGCACCTGCGGCTCTTGTAGTCCATATTGCTCACTCAAAACTAAAATCAAAATAAAATTGACATTGCACAATGTAACAGTCATACTTTCAAGGGATAAAAAAACAAACCTAATCTTTCTGCAACAAAATCACCCACAGTCACATCAGGACGCAATGTCGATTGTTCCGATTTATAATTATGTCCTTCAAACAAGGATTATTGGATGAAAGAAACATTTAAACACTCACTTGTGGGAACAATTAAGTCAATTCAGGAGTGACTGAATAAACAGACACAGGAGAAATAGTCCAAATAATTAATAAACCCTTTATAATCAGAGTAATTCAACTCCTTGTTTAATGTCTGTCAATGGAGGTGGTAAAGACTTGTATCAGTAGCTGATTTAATATGTCTCTAAACCAGCTGTGGTCTGGAACAAGCACTAATGATTAATTGCCCCTGGGACTCCTGATAGTCACAGCCATCAATATTCACAGTGTGCTGCACCTGCAAGTAGAAATACTTTTTTTCATTGTACTTTGCTCATTATTCTTTCTTTTCACTGCAATATATACACAGTTATGGTATGTTTGGTCTGGAAGTACAAAAAAGAGGGGTTGGCGTGAGGCGGAGATGGTTAGAGGGTTAGAGAAATGTAATTACAGATTCACTGCACCCTCTGCTGAACCACATGGTAATTACATCAGACAGTGCAAAGGGCTTTTAGGCTGTATATTTAAAACTCAAACAGGCTTTTAAGGTTCATGTTTGAGTTTGAACTTTCTCGCCCAGGTTCACATGGATATATATCAATTTCGGTTAAAAGTGACAGCCAGCCTTTTTGATTTGCAAAGCCAACCCTTGGTTCCCCGATGCACTCGAGGAAGTCTTCAATTTTTTACAGTCTGCATTCTCACCTTTAGATGTTGTTTTGATGAGTTTTTAAGTTGTGTAACGTGCCGCTGACAATTTCTTGAGCCATTTTCCAGCAGCATTTTCTCACATTACTGCAACTCACCTTAAAGGCATCAGCTAAGATCTCGGCTCCTCTCTGATTGGTCCGACTGGAAAGTCCCACAAAGAACTCCCGACCTACAGGCAGAAATGGAAGCCAGAGAAATGGGTAAAATACGAAAGACAGAATGAAGTATCTGCGTTAAAACATCCTAAAAACAAAAGCAATAGAGCAAACTGTAGAGCAACAGTATCACTACAGCCAAGGCAGTGATTGCTTTATGCATTCCGGGGAAAAAGGCCAACTGTGGTCACTTGGTGGGGCACAAACAGACAGAGTTCTAGTTCTGAATGCCTGGCGAGGCTGCAGCACACTGAGCTCAGGAATGGGCTCCTAATGTAGCTGCTGAGCCTTTACAAAATGAGCCGTTAGCCTGAGCGCAGCCAACAGGAAATGTTTCTAGCCCTGCCATGTGAAATCGATTTCAGCTGGAAGGAACGAGAGCACACAGCCAGGAGTCTAGAAACCCAATTAAGTGTACTACGCTTTTTTTTTGTTCGGTCTCATGGCCTGTGCAGTGTGGTAGACAGTGACCCACATTTTAACTCACCACACGACTAAAAGAGAATGTACAGAAAAGCGAACACAGACCACCGTGCTCCTGGTTCTTGATCAGTTTTATTGCCCAAATCCAGACTAATAACAGACCCATGATGAGAGCCTGGAGACCCGCTGATGTGATAGTGCAGAATGGCACACAACATTTTCGCTATGGATTATTTTTGGAAGAATTTCGGCTTTGTGTGTGGAGGCACAGGGTCATCGCGGTTGTGGAGAAGATCTTGAAAAATAGAGAAATACACAATGGACTGCACAGAATAAATGTGATTGGTCACTTACCCTGAGCCAGAGGTGGGGGACTCGAAGTCATGTGACTTTACTCGAGTCTTGACTAATGTTGGTAAAAGGACTGGACCAGAATATTTAAATTTTCTCAAATATTGAGGGGTTAACGTTCCATTCTGTTTTTGAAACACGGAAAACATTGGGTTTCTGCTTTTGTGGCCTTACGTACAAACCTGGCAACTGAGCGACACCAACACGGGATAATTCATTGAATTGTTAATTATATATATTTTTATAAACAATTCAACTGTATGGGGCAATGAAACAGTCCATACACTGTAACACTGTGTTTCTGTTAGCATATTTAAATGTGGTATATCTGGGAATTCATCTTCATCCTCTATATTCATATGACTTGACTCGCTTGATTCTTGCAAGAATGACTTGAGACTTTTTTGAGACTTGTACTTACTCCCGTCTCTGCCCTGAGCACTAGCCTGTTTTTATTATTACGTATTAGAACAAATGACACATGATGTGTTGAGATCGGAAGCAAAGACAAACACCACAACAAAAGCCTCCTGTAATAAGATTTATAATAAGACCGAAAATAACAGGTTAGTTGCAGCTCTGCAGTATAGGTTAAAGAAAAGAATTGTGATGAGGAAAACACGAGGAAAGCCCACAAATGACACCACCACCTTCTATCTTGCTGTAGGATTAAGTACAAAGTAGGAGGCTTGTCTTACTCCACAACCCCTACAGTTATTATATTAAATTGTGGGTTAGGTCACTGTTGCAGCATGGGAGATAAAACCTGAGCATGACTTTCATAACAATGTCATAACAACCCCATAATATCTAACTTGAGGCTGTCATGTTTTCACATTTCCACCCAGTGCCAACTGATGTGAGATCAGCTCTCTAACTAGATCTGCGATGATGTCTGTGATACAGTCTGTGTGAGTTCATATTTACAGCTCCCACATGGCCCCCATGGCGACAACAATAAACATGTGACAATGGCCTCATCTATATGAATACATGAATGAATGCTTGGTATTATCATATAGAAGTTAACAGGCAACCAAAGTCAGCGAGTGAGGAGACAGTGTAAGCTACCTGTAAAAAGCACATCGCCTCCATCCAATGTGGCATTTTCATCAGTCATTTCCACAACGTTCAGGTTCAGAGCCTTCAGAGCTCTTTTCATTGCCTCCGTCTGGAAGAAACACGCAAACACAAACAGAAATTCACTCAAAACATCTGTTGACATTAAACAAACGTCTAATTCCTGATGACTGACTGAAAGTTAAACCCCTGCTCTGATCCATCAGCATTTCCTATCTTTAGGAATATTATGATGTAGTCCTGTTCTAACTAGACATCTGTAAACAAAGGGGGGGGAACAAAAATCAGTTTGAGGATTTTCCCTGTGTTTTTCTAATGTAGCACTTTCAGCAACATCCAGGTTCTTCAGACTGACTGCGTTCTATTGCAACAGGTTGTGATGACATCATTTCAATGAGCCCTGAAATAGAAATGTGTATAGAGCACTGCCTGTGGAAAATATACTGTAGGTAAAATGCCTCTTCTTCCCCTGTTCTGGGTATTTATTTATTGGAAGGGTGAATGGATAATTTCACATGCATGTTTTCTCTTGCTGAACCCAAAATGTGATGAGAGACTGGTTTTTTTTAAGCTAAACTTTGGCCGCCCAGTGAGACCTTAGTGTCCTGGTTTTGGGGGTTCCTGGGAAAGTAGTTTCCAAGGCCAGTCATGTTAGCAAGAGCATCAGTGTTTCCACAGGCCCTATCTAAGTATGACCTCAGCCTGACCACTGTGCTTTTTGGCAAACACATGATGCCATGTTCCCCCAAGATAACAAAGATGAGGCCTGTGTACAAATGACTGCAAAAATCTCCTTTCCTTACACCTACACACGCTTGTAACATGTTGCACAGTCAATAATTGCAAACCACGATTTATTTGCCTCTGCAGGTTCGTGCTCGACTGACTGTTGCTTTAAAGTGCCCCGTGACTGAATGGCTCACAACCACAATGGCATCTTTCCAGTCTATTCCAATGCCAAAAGTAAGACAGTGGAATCCCGCAAAATAATCAAACTTTCCTCCTTCGTGTTTCATCTTCCCTGCAGGCATTTTGCAAATCTTTCTGCTTCACTTAATCCCGTGGAACACAACGTCCTTCCAAGTAACTGGGTTCACAAATTCATTAGTGGTTTTCTTAAAAGCTCTGACAGCAGCAGCAGCAGCAGCAGCGTGCAGCATATTAAGTATAGGTAACAGTTAATCCCTCTCGTGTTTTTTTTTGTTTGAGCAAAGCAAACGCAAGCCAAGGCATTGCAAAGGCACTCTGTTTTTCATTTCGCTCGGTTTGTAGATATGTTGTGTGGCAAATAAAAGTTTTGAGTCGGGATCCGAGGAAGTAAACAATCCAGATGATTGATGCGGAGTTCGGCTTTTAGTGTTTGCCTTAAGTCATGTGTTGTGTTGTCTTTGCATGACATTTCTGCGGCGCTCTATCTGGTACCAATAAACTTATTACGGCATCATCACTGATTCAACGTTTGTAAGGAAACTTCAATCAAATTATATAACTCTCCTCAACAGAAATCATGTGCTGCACAACATAGCTGAAGAGCAGTGTCACATTTTAGCCCAGAAGGTTGAGAACTGGTTCGGTCTGTTGTTCTAAATGTTGTGATCGCACTTTTCTAGTCTTGATGACCACTCAAAACTGCTTCACACATTCATACAGTGTGTTTATGTGCAGTGCGAATGGAGCAACGGTGGGTTAAAAGTGTCAATGTTCGGTTAATCGCACCCACAGCCTTCAAGTTGAAGGAAGTCACCCCTATCTCTCCACTCTCAGTATCATAGCGATCGCTTGCCCAGGAATCTCCTGGTCTGTGTGAGGCAGCCCTTTACCTCAGCTCTCTGGCATTTCCTCTGACATCACTGGAGGTGATGTGACCTAAAGGGTGATTAGTCTCTCTACAACATGTGAAACGTAATGGCCCTTATAGACAGATGGTGGTATGGTGTCTGCTCCGTCTGCTGCCTTCACATTGTGTGAACAAAGCATCAGTTATTCTGTCCTTTCTCATGGAGACTCACTACATGGAAATGAAAATAAGATGTGGACAATAACAAAGACACATGAGGTGAAAAAGAACTAATAAAAACGCAACATATTAATTTATTACGCGCAAAAGAATAATAAATTCATGTGTGACCCACGACGTTTAGTGTACACCAAGGACAAGATTGAGTGTGGTGATGTAATGGTTTGTGTATACAATTTATGAACAGTTGGGGTAAACAAAGTTACAGTGCAGACACAGGGTCATTAAACTCTTAAACAAAAGCTGTTAAATCTTATAAGAAAAATAGCATTGAATTACCAGTAAAATAAAGTAAGGAGCGCTAAGAAATAACATCAACAAAGCTGATCCCCCATTAATTTGAAATGTCTTTAACATAAAATTGATCGTGTGTTCCCAAGCTGTTAATCAAGTTGAAAACCCAGTAGGGACAAGTGTGAGATAATTCTGCTCCAAATACAGTATGATTAAAAGTGTGGGTTTGATGAAGTAGAATCTGGAGCCGTCGGTTAGGATCATCTCTCTTCAGCCAACTTTGGACCTGCGCCATCATCCAGAACAGGACAGGTAAGCAGGGGCTCTGCTGGATTTAATCCACTTTGGGCAACAGGACTTTTGATTTACAGTTAGTGGCACACAAAGAGAAAACGTTTAATCTCAAATTATTTTTCCATTTTAACCTCAAAACATTTTGAATAAGGCTTTATGGCGTCCCATCACTCAGGCCCTGCACAGTCCAAAAACAAACACTTCAAACATTTCGCTGCATCTTATTTCGAATGACTGAGGTTCTCCAGCTGTGCAGGAGTCACTGGAGCAAAAGATCATGCTCTCAGTGTTCATTTGGGCCGAGTGACTGATACGGCCATGAAACGAAGCACCTGTTCATATCTAATGTTTCCATGCGCTCGGGTGTTTGAACAATTCTTAGTTGACAGCAAATGGCCTAACGTGAGAAAAAAAAGCCCTTCCTGACATGATCACATCTCTACATGTCTACATTCTTTATATTGTTTACAGCACGTT
Organism: Solea senegalensis; assembly: GCF_019176455.1. Classification (NCBI taxonomy): domain Eukaryota; kingdom Metazoa; phylum Chordata; class Actinopteri; order Pleuronectiformes; family Soleidae; genus Solea; species Solea senegalensis. Next base: position 12,163,267 of record NC_058034.1, on the reverse strand, counting down.
TGGACGCTGCCAAAAACAGGTCGTAACAGAAACAGTGATTTATTAAAGCAGATAACCTATATGCTTGTGCATATTTGGCAGGAGTGGACACATTTCCTGCTGTTACACATCCACTTCAAGGTCCAATGAGGTCTGTAAGCTGACAACCCTCCCTGCAATCACTGATACGTCAAGCTGTTATTTTCAAAACTCCCCCTGTCATCGGCATCAGGATTACAGCTGGATGCATGGATCACATGATTCTTAATGAAGTCTCTGCGGTGTGAGCATGACACGAGCAGATAAAATCTATCTGAACTGTCAAAGCTTACATCGGTGAACATGACAGACTTAGATCATCAATGATCTTGCACATCAAAGCTTCAATTTACTAAGCAGGTGTGTGTTTTCTCTGCAGTCGCCATCTACGCTTGTATTATAATCAAATGAATCCTTGTATTTTGATATATAAAGCGCAGCAGAGCGCTGAGTATTGTAATCATGGCTGACAAATCTCTTCTGTATTGTTGTATGCTAGGAGGAGAAATTACCATTCCAGTTGTCTGACACAACTCCCCACAGATACACTAATAATTAATGGACAACAAGCTTAAAGGATGATGTTCTGCAGCTTCCTTTTGAATATACTTATTACTTACATATTACTTTCTGAGTAAAGTTAAATCCATCCTTTAGGTACAGTCATTCATTTCAGGTTCATTCATTGGTCAGTTATATCTCTAGCAATACTTCACGACCTTACTGGTTTGTAGAAAGTAATGAGTGCTCATGCTGAAAATCAGACAGTAATTTTATGCAGAGAAATTAAATTAGCATCAACAGTAATTCCCTTTCCTGGTGCTAAGATAAGCTAAGCGCTGCTAGTTGTATTTTGAGGTTTAGATTCATCTTCATGGAAGTGGCATCTAAATTGCACATACAGTATTTTCCAGATTGTCAAATGTTTCCTTTGAAGGTGCCCAAATAGTAAGCACAACATGACGACCTTTAGCAACATTTAAAGGCCATCACCACTGACAGTAGAACTACCTTATATCTCTGGACCTTTTTCTCTCCTTGTTCTCCTATCATCTCTTTCTTTCATTGCCTCTTATACATTCCCTCTCTTTTCTTTAGACGCCAGGGCCAGGATGGAATGCTCCTACAGTCGCTTCCCATGCAGACTGCCCTATTATCTCTCACTGCGAGGGACATCCAATACCCAATCCCGCCAAGATGCCAACTCACTTTGCCAAAACCTCCTCTTCTCCCTCCTGTGCTCTTCTCTTCTTCTCTCCTCTCTCCTACTTGTCACCCGAGTGCTTGGCCAGGCAACATGCTCTTAGCCAGCACCCTGCTTTGAATGAAAAAGGCCATTTAAAATTCATTAGGGGCAGAAGGCTCTGAGGGCCAGTTGGTCTGCCTGCCACATTCCTGCCGTTCCAGAACAGGACAGGGGAGACAGAGCAGAGAGAACAGCCTTTTATTTGAAGCTTTTTATGGACCCCTTCTCTCTTCTCTTGCCACTGGTACCCGTGGATATCGCGTTCTACTAAAAAGGACCATCAGTCTGATAGGGCACGGTGCATTTGGAAAGGGAATAGAGTGCACAACAATAGCATTCCAGCAGGTCATCCTAGCCTCCATACCCCAGGCAACAGAGTCCCACGCTCCAACATAATGGGGATACAGCATTCTTCTGAGCTTCAGGAGGAGGTTGACCTATTTAAATGAGTGTTATCAGCTGCAGTTTTTGTAAAGATGGCACCTAATGGCAGACAGTTACAAGCTGTGAAACACTACACTCATAAATCATTACCTAATACAGTTGCTGTACCCCTAGTTGCTTATTTACTTATCCAAAAGATGTGGGACAACATTAGCATTAGTCTGGATTCAAATTTCTGGCCTCGTAACAGATGTCATTGTTGTTTCCTCTACTTTTAACTATGTTTTAGTCTCCACTTACTTCTGTGGGGAATATCTGGCTCCTAGCAACTTAATGTTTAACGGCCATAATAGTGAAATTTGTCTGCCTCTTGGTGCTGAGCAGGTCATTCATAGTAAGTATGTAAGAGCTTTTTCACCCCCTGCTGCATGAAACTGGGTCGAGGAGAATAGTGAAAATGAAACTCTCAAGTTATAAATGGTCAATATTGAGCTAGAAGTCATTCCTACTTTGTAGACATGCACAATCTGTTGAGTCACACAAAAATTCACTGCTAAGAGACAGTTAATATAATATTTTTTCTACGCCTGAACCAAAGCCCAAAGAGAGAATCAGTGATTTAACATCATGGCACACAGTTTTAATGTGTTACCTCTTCATCGTTTCGGTGACTTAGGTGATTTACCGAAGTGAGACAACCTGACCAAACATGGCAGCAGTAGACCAGCACATTCTGCGTAATAACACAGATTTTCTCTGTGGAGTTTAGTGTGGGAGAGTGAGCTGTCTACACTCCACTGACGACTTGAAACTGGCACTGGCAGTGTTCATTATTTGCAGAAGCCTGCCATCATGGTGGTGTAAATGAAGTAAATCTACAATGACTATAGTTTAAGGCAATCACCCAAAACTTCATTAGCTTTGTAACCGCTAGCTGGAAAAGGCTATCTGAACCAGAATTCAGATAGCCTTTCCTAGAAAAATGAAGCGCTAATAAAAAAAAAATACATTGACTACATTAGTGTCAAATGTTTGTGTGAACGCCTGATACCTAAAAAAACAGCAAGTAGTTATCACACAAAGGCCACACAAAGCACTCATACATGAGTCATGCAGGTGGGATCATACACAGAAAAAAGGCCTGAATCCGATGCTGTCATGGTGGTCAAAAAGCACATTCCTGAAAGCAGCTAACTGTAAAGGTTTGCACTGACACAGCTTGTGACGAAAGTATGAAATAATAACAACGCATTTAGTAGCAGCCAAGAGAAAACAAACTCTCCATGGCCAGTCCATGCATTATCTAAACAAACCCTCAGTGTATGTTGGAACATACCTGTGGTTAACCAAGCCATGACATCCCCCACTTTCCCTTGCAATCCCCCCATCAGATTTAGGATTACATGATCATTGGGAAGTAGGTCAATGTGAAGGCGTGCACAGTTAACAGTAGCAGATCTGGATACCCTCGCACCACATCAACCACAAGGATCTGGCAGTTTGTCCTAGAAAGAAAAGCTGTTTCAGCCAAACCAACTGCCCTGTCAGACTGCTTTCATTTGGGGCTCCCAGGATATCAGGGCTCCAAGGTGAAAAATGCCATGCTATAGTGCTGATGGACACTGTTGTTAAAGCCATCTGAAAGGTGGGAGGCTGAACCCTTGCCAGCATGAAACAAATCACCTGAAATGAGAGGTTGTAACAAAGTTATAGTATAGTGCAGGTTATTGTAGCCCTAAATGTAAAACGTTATATTATTGTCATGGCACTGGTAGGTAGGAGATGATTGGACTCTGAGAGACAGGCAGTTCTTAGCCTGGGTGAACCCAGCCGATTTGATTTCGCTCTGCAGATACATCTGGCAAGGACTTCATTTTGAAGAACCTAAGAATCTCCTAAAAACGGGTTTTCCCCCAATGCGCTAGAGGCTTAGCGCAATAACATCCAACATGGTGGTCAGAGCAGCTATCATTCGATTCGGCTGTTGCTTCCATTTCAAGTGACTTGCTCCATGGAGCTTCCCCCAGGTCAAAGTCGCTAGACGCCATTATTAGACATCCTCATTTTCACTCTGCAAATGTCATCTAGATAAATGGTCTATTGGTCGTAGGTCATAGATTGGTTGTAGATGGATTTTGATCTATGTCCATTTGCCACACCTCTTGAAAGTGGGAGGTGACTGCAACCTTTCCAGACTCATACACAGTCTCAAATGAGATTGAAATGCAGTACTTGTATTAGCCTGGCTTGCCAGTCCATGCAATTACTTACAGGAATAAAGATTTCTCAAGAATCAGTTTTCTGTTAATATTGTAGCAGTGTGGCTCACAGTGGCTCTTCATTATCTAGTCCTTTTGTTCAATTTTACTGAGAAAACCTAATTTGAAACAAAGCTCCCAAATTACATCTCATCATGAAGCTTTTAATGAGAACAATCTGTGTTGTCAACTGATGGTACAAAAGGACCATCATTAGTTAGTCAGATTGGACAATTATGATATGGTTTCATTCCTGTACTTAAACAATCTTTTAATTGGGAAAGGAGCACATTTCTGAGGTGGAGAGTGAACACATATGACACATGATAGTGCCATATAAGCAGGTAATACATCATATAAGAGAAAGAACATTTAAAAATGATAAGAAGTCTCTGAATAATAATATTTAGAGACATCTTCAATAAAGAAGGGGTCATGTCAGTAAAATCTTGTGCCGTAACACCTTGCTGGTCACAGTGCACACTCACATGGAAAGACACCCAAGCAGAGCTCAGAACTGCAAAAATAAACAGAAATATGAGTCTGTTTGACAAGTCCAGAGTATGTCCCAGAGCAAATAAAGTGCTCACTCCAATCAGCAGGGCTGTAAAGAATGTGTCTGCTGCCTACCTCTCACTGTGATGGCTCCACAAATACAGGAGAGCTGCAGGCTAGGAACTGCTGGAAAGCAGAGGGATGGGGGCCAGTGGTTACTAACGGAGGTGAGCCTTTCACTATGGGGAAAAACAGAGGGGGCTACAGTAAATACATCTCCACTGACGCCTCCGTGTTTATTGGGATTGACCCCTACAGACTGGACTTCTACACCCAAACAGGAGGGAAAAGCCAATAAACTTGCCTACCTTGTGGAGAATGACAGTTCACCCTTTCCTGACTACACTGATTGGATTAACTAAAAAAATCTCATCAAACATCAACTGCACCATCTAAAAATGTAGTTATCACAGATTTATTACAAGTCATATTCCCAAACGAGGGTCCATGCCGTTTGGAACAAATAACCTGACTACCTCTGATTAAAAGCAGCCTGGTTGGACATCAGCAATTGTTGTTTTTGTTCAAGGCAAACAGCTTGCATGCCCCTCGGGTCAGTCTGCCCTATACTTTTGACAAGAGACCTTTTGAAAACATTTTTCTGTGCTGTTAGAAAAAAGTTAAATATTCCAAAGATTAGAGGCCCACCATTAGGACTGCTGAAGCTTGGTTAAAGGTCATACCACTGATATTCAGCAGGGCTATAAAATGACTCAGCCCTTCTCTGATAAACTGAGATTTATATTTAGCATTTACTTGATGTTACGATCCAAAGCTATAAAACACAAATAGGGAAATCAATGAAACGTCTTATTTCAACACTACAGCAAGGACAGAACATTCAGTGTTGTCCACATTGAGAATGTACAGAGAAAAGATTCAACATGTCCTTTCCTCTTCCTCCCTTTTTCAAGAGAACAGAAGAGAAACCCGAGTGGGGAAACCCTACTCACTGTCACCTTTGGCCTACCTGGGCTAACAGACACAAGACCACCCACATCTTCGTTAAAGGTGACCACATTTTGTGTGTAAATCACTCCATCAGTTCCAGAGTCATATTTTGTGGCCACAGTGTAGTGTTTTTGCATGTTTTACTTAACTAAACTATGTAACTCTTAGTATCTTTAGGATCTTTAGGTGTTTATTTCTACCATTCGCTGCATCAACTACTTTCCATGCCATACTTTGGTTGGGTAATCCATCATTCTCATCATCAAGTCTGTCTTTTGTTCTGTTTAAATAAACAGCATAATTTTAACAGCATTTGTCAATCACCAGTGTTAGTTGAATTTCATGTTTGAATGAGTAAACTGAAAGTTATGGATGTCTGGAAATTTGAAAAATTCTTGGTGGCAGCCACATCAGTACAAAGTAAGTGAGAAATGAAAGCAGGTATTTTTCAAAAAGCGGTTACTCTGGATAATCCACATCAAATGCCCACTGTTAAGTGGAACTACTTTCTACTAGAGGAAAACTGCAAATTCAACAAAACTAAACAATGACATTTGGAAATTGGATGAACTATTGTATCATGGGTAATATGCGATGACATCTCCCATGAGAGTTTTGTGGAAGTACATATGGTCAGATGGAAAGTGCAATGCTTCACAACTGTCACCAGAAGTCATTTCCCATAAAGTATCAAGGTTTCCAAGCACTATGGTTAACCGCTTATTAGCCTTACAGAATTAAAACTTGGCACCCACCTTGTGTGTACCAAAGATGATTCAATTGAGATGATTTGAGATTCCCCAATTTTGTTTGTTTTTGTTCCATGGGCTGAGGCCCCTGGAAAGCCAGTGTAAGAGCTCCCACATATTTAAGTTATTTCAACATTTGTGAGGCCCAAGGTATGCTACAGAATGGAATGTCCAACCAAACACAAGTCTGCGGAGGTTTGTCTGAATTTATGTGGCCTGGAGCCTGACCCACCATTGCCTTCTCTAGGGGAGGAGAGAGATATGTTTGGTTGCGTTGAGTGTGGCGCAGAGGAGTGAGAACACAACTTTAAGAGGCGTTGAGTAAATAGGCGGAGAGTTTGAGTGACTCGCATTAAGATAAATTTTTTGTTGAAGGCTTTCCCCTCTTCTGTTTTCCCTCCCAAGCAGGGAGGCCTCTTAGTGAATGCCTGCTTGCTGGAAGAAAGAGGAACCCCCGGCTAAGAGGTCAGGGAAGCCACACGAGTTAGGAGGGAGGACTGGGTAGTCAGAGGAAGGGAATTTTGACTTGAGTGACAAGCACGGCTCCACGAAAACACCATGATCTCCAACACTCTTCGATTTTCCTCAAGCTATTGCACTCAGGCAAACCACAATTTGATGAGGTTACACAACTGCAGTATTTGACCACATGTTGAAGCCATAGATACTATTTGGATTCCTTAAAAAAAGAAGAAGAAAATCTGTTTCGTCTTTTCATATCTGCATTCCTCTCATTGATGAGGTGTTCCAGTGGCTGTTCGTCTTTGCTCCATCCAGAACACTAAAAAGAACCTGGAAACACAGATCGCTATGCAGAAAGAAAACACCACCGTACCACACGGTTACACCCACGCTTTCCAAAGAATGTAATGGATGTGTTCCCAAAGGGGGAAAAAGTTGAATTTGCCAGGCAAAGTACAGACGAACTGCCCATTATGAGGGATTTCCCAAAACAGCCATGTGAAGTTGGACGTATGGGAGGGGCTGGTATGGAAAAAGGAGGAAAAGGAGTGTGTTTTAATCTTGTAAGGGAAAAAAAAGCAGGACGGGCCAAAAGGTTTCCCATAAATGTTAATGAAGGGCTTTCCCAGAAAATTTTTTTTTTTCCTCTTTTTGAGCTTGAAACAAGAGGTCAGGTGCTAATGTTAACCAGCAGGGCTATATCCTTAGACCCGTTTTTACAGAAGTATAATAGCAGAAGACCATCAATAACTTACCATACTCTTTGGATTTAAGAGTGACATAACTAACTTAGAACAGGCAAGCAGACAAATCTGAGAAAAGCCAAGATACAATGGCTGCATCATCTTATACCTTGAGATAGGATATCAATCGTTGTATATTGGTAAACTTCTGTAACATCTGCAGGCAACTGTTGCGATGGTTGAACTATGGTAAGCTACAGTGGATAATGGGAAGGTTTGTTGAACACTATGATTGTTTTACATATGCTAAAATGTTTCCCTATGACTATTCCACAATGGACGCATGTCATCATGGTGTTGTTGGTATCTTTATTGTTCATGGTCTTCTTTTAATGTGGTGACACAGCTTTGTTGCCTGTGATGGCAGATCTGATTCATTCATTACTCGTTTTTTCCAGAATCAACAGCTCCTTGTGAAGTTAATTTAAGAGCAATTAAGCACGTTACTAAGTGCAGAAGCAGCTTTGACTAGTTCCAACACACCACAGATCATTGTTATGTCTTCTGAAGGTCGTGCAGTCCAAATAAAGGAAATCACTGATGTGGTGAGGAGCCTATTAAATACCTTGAGTGACACAGACAGGCACACACACACACACACACACACACACACACACACAGGCGCCTGTGGATTGAACGAGTCTGACGAGGCTTTTAAATGAATGATGGTGCAAACTGAAATTTACTGTTCTACTCTGAGACACACATAATTGTGATTGTGTAAAAACCAAATTGGAAGATGCGCTGAGATCGTATAAAGATGATTGGGCAACTAATGTGTCACGCCTATGACACCGCATACTAGTGACTTCAGCCGTGATAAATGATAGAAATATACAAACCACATGTTGCTCCCTGCTCAGGAGTACAAAGGAAGGATGGTAGAGTGTCATTCCAGAATATTTTGACTTTGAGATGTCGGTAAAGACATAAAAAGCAAAATGTCTCAAAGTGAGACTTAATCGCTAAAATGAGCTGGTGCAATTACCAGCTTATCATCCTGACATTAAGAAACAGCAAATACAACTGAACTCAAAAACCATTAAATATGTATTCAAGGTGTGGGATTATGGTAAAACCTGTGTGAAAATTGGACCAATAAAGTACAATAAAGTAGCACACAATTTCATCTAAGTGTCCGTGTTTAATAACTATGTTCATTTTAGATTCTGCAGCAAGTGACTGGTAATAGTAATGATCTGGTAATGACCAGACAAGAGGGAAAGGTGATTGTAGAAATAGATTTTTTCTAAGTTGATTATGTTAATCAGTTCAGTGAGACTGCAGCACACCTCCCAAGTTTTAGTTACTTAGTAACAACAGAGGCAACAGAGGCACAACCCAATAAGTGCTGGGTTGAAGACGTCTCAGAATGTTTTTCACTTGTTTTTAGACACTAATATCCTATAGCTATTCACCAGCAAATGTGCCAGTTCTATCCTGTTACTATCCTACTAATCCTGTTATTCCTCTACTTAGCCACCACAGCTAACCAGTCTAACCAAGCCTCTGGCCCTCTGCTTCTGTGTTCCTGTCCAGCAGACAGGTCTGTCCAGCTATGGCTTTGAAGCTCCACATGTAACCCGTGTGTGTGTGTGTGTGTGTAACTGTGAGGGCCACAGACGCCTCCCTCCTCTGCCTTGCACTGCCGAGGTCTGTGCTCACAAGGCCACAGAGCTCGCCTCTTACCCCTGGGCCTCCATGCAAAAACATTACCAGTGCCGCGGAAAAACGAGACAGACTGTAATGGAAACGACACACTTTCCAGACACTTGAGGGAATAGCAAACATCTTCGCCTGAACCCCATCTAAAAAACCACACACGCTACCAAACCTGTCCCCCAAACCCCCCCCAACCCCCCGCCACCACCACTTCCGTTTGTCTGGACAGCGGACATCTTGTCTTTCAGGAAACAAGTGGGCACATTTATAATGATTAACATACATTTGAGAGGACTTTTTCAAATAGATAACCAAAACTGTGAAACATCAAATTCATACAGGACTTCCTTCAGTTTGTGTGTTACTTTAGTGATTCAGGGAAATCGTGTGATATTCATTAGATCTCACAGTATCTGGAACTGATATCAATGTAACTGCATTGTAACTGTAAGCTGCAAGGAAGAACAATATGTTCAGATGAATAAGAGCAAAATTACGCATTCTTTGGTAAAATTGTATTGCTGAGGTAAGTTTCGATTGAAAAGGCCTGAAGATATCTGGCTTTAGCTTCCCAAAATAACAGAATTTACTTACTAATAATATGTGTATTACATGCCGATATGGTACGAATTATTATTTTTTCCTGGGAAGCAGATTTAGACGAAATCCACTTTAACCCACAACTGATTTTGGGGTTAAACTGGGACACAATCTGCATTTAATACAGTAGAGTAAATGGAGTACATTTTTTAATGTGTTCACATGTTGAAGTCCTTGCATCTGCTATAGGTAGATCACAGATAGAAGCGTGAAAATTGTCTTAACCTCCTCCATGTTTGATTTCACCCTGATAGAAATGGGTCACATTTCAACCTCACCCCACCCCTCTCCATCAGCCACCGTCCATCTGATAACATATAGCACTGTTCAGAAGCTCTTCAACCTTGCCATTCTTCACATTCCCAAGATTCTGGATGGTGTGACCTCATTGGATGAGCAAAGCCAGGAGGAAAATAGCCCCCGGCTGAGCCTTTGCTTCAACACGGAAACTTAAGCTAACAAAGAATGCATGACTATGTGCAAACTTGACTGTGGCAGCACTTATGAGTGAAAACACCATATTTAGGTGTTTTTTTAAAGGTGTCAAATGTGAGTATATCTGCAACTGTATAGTTTGACCTTATATGAGTACACTGCATCTATGTGTACCTTCAATTGCATCAGACTGACATAGGAAATGTACCAGGTAAAACCTAAAATTCTGAAAAAATAAATAAAAGGTACACACTTTACATTCAGGCAAGTTCAAGTTGCTTTTATCAATGGCTTCATTTGATCGCATTTGATCGCATCACACCCAGAATCTAAAAATGTCACTATCATCACTGTGCATAGTGGAGAGAGACAGGAAACGCTCGCCAATTTGGCAACTGAGCCCATGTGACATAGAAACAATCTGCTATCATGTTGCCCCTTTAAGACTTTATTTTTTTCTATTTGGTACACATTGCTGCAGTTGTGCACCAGTGACTATAGTTGTCTTTTTCAATTTATGATGTGCTTATTTACTGGAAACTGCAGATTGAAGTGGGAGGAACAGGGTGCTGAGAAGAAGGTGATGGAGGAGGATGAAGAGGAGGTAGCAGAAGAAGTTGTGTGGAAAGCAATTATATGGCTTTATGCCTCATGGAATGTTCTTGGAATACAAAGTGAGGTAGGATTGCTAATCAAGCTGAGTGTGTGTCCCTGTATGTATGTATGTGTGAGTGAGTACATAGTTCTTTGGGCCTCTCACTGGAGCACATAATTAAGAACTGGTGATAAAAAAGAGGAGAAGGGGGCATTGTGGAATAGCTGAGTGAGTTGCTATTTCTAGTAGGGTTTATTGAATGACTGTATGTGGACGTGATTAACTGCATAGCTGACACACACACACACACTTGCATTTTTTGGCAACACATGTGAAAGTAAAAAAAAAGATCAATACTTGATCAAATTCATACCATAATCTATGAATTTTATGAACACATAAAACGTCACGTTGCCTTAGGACTTCAGCTGAAACCACACATTTGGAACAATCAGCACATCAGGTCAAACGAAAAAAAAAGGGAAAGCTGTTTATTCTCACATCCAGGCTCTGAAAACATTCATTTATTCAGGCTCTGCTGAATCATTTACCAAAACTGAGGTGGAAAAAAATATATAAGCACAGAGTCTGGCTTTTACGTAATGCCAACAGCCAGTCAGTCGGAACCACAGGATGCATACAGGGGAGCAGAGAAAAACAAACACTGAAAGATGTCCTTTCTGCATACTTGATGTTTTTCCCAGCCGCAAATACCAAAGTTTGCCCAGGACGCTGCAGAACAGATTCACTCTTAACCGACCTGAGATTTTACCTTATATGGGTTAAAATACTCTGGGCCTTAAGTTGTGTGTATACATGTGTACGTGCGTAGGCGTCGTGGAAGAACAAGGTAAAGGTTTTGGGGATAATATTTTGCACAGCTGCAGAGACTTTGTTATCATCGAGTTGTTGTCTCTCCCACCATCAGCGGTGGTTTAGAAAAGCTTAAAGCAGATGGAGAGAAAAATTCCACAGTTACCACTTGATCTAACATTGTTTCATTCCTCCGGTTCATGCCAGTCTCTCTTACTTACACACACACACACACACACACACACACACACTCACACCCTCCTGGTGGTATGTCTGAACTGGAACATTGTTGGAATTCTAGCAACCTCCGATCCAAAGCCTCTCTTCCTCTCCAGTTCTTGAAGATTCTGCAAAATTAAAGCTAATACAGCACCGCAGTCTGCTTCACCAGCAGGAAATCTGTCGAGCAGTCCACACATTACAACGTGTTTAACTGTCTGATCGATATTGAGCATTGTTCTTTTTGTCTATTTGTAGTCAGTATAGATTTCTCTTTTTACAAAATAAAAGAAAAAATCCCTCATTGTTGTCATATGCTTGCCACAGATGTCACATGGTGACATGATGTTTAGTTTAATCCGGTTTGAATCCTGCGTCGAGCAGAGTCTTCTCTGTGAGTTTCTGTGTTCTGCTTGTGCGTGCATGAGCTCTCTCCAACAGTCCGGAGACGTCCAGGTTAGTGGTTTGGTGAACTTACGGTAGAGGTGAGTGTAAGAGCAATAATGCACCACTAGTATCAGACAAAAGATACGTTACACAACGATTAGAGTGCAACTCACTGACCATGGTGGGTGATTTCACAAGATACAAGACATTACTATCACAACGTCTATCTTAGAGCACATTTGTCTTTTTTTGTACAGCACAAGAGAGGTCTTTAAAAAAAAAAAGTGCTATAAACATGAACTTTAACTACATTTTTACTCCACAATATCACAATAAACACTACAACTATGAACCTGTAACTGGGATTTTCTCACATCATAACTGTGATATGTTTTCAATTAAAGAAGCAAAACAATAATTCATAGATGTAAATGCTGTGGTTGAAGAATATACTATACTCTATGCCTCTGCCATATAGATCATAGAGTCATATAGAGTCCTGATAAGCTTTTAAAGTGATGACTTGACAGCAACAAAGTTAATATTCTACGTGTGACAGCATTAGTCACAATATAAACTTAAATAAATAAAGGTTCATTATATAATATATGGTCAAATCAATATATTATATATATAATTAACAGGTTCCTTTAACTTTCACTCTGAAAGTTAATTATCAATATCAACTTCATTTCTTTAGCGTTATCAGCCTTCGTTATTGTTATCGTTTTGATCTTTCCTTTAAAGCAGGGGTATCAAACTCATTTTTGTTCAGGGGCCACATACAGCACAATTTGATCTCAAGAGGGCCGGACTAGTAAAAATAGTAAAATAATAGCATAATAACCTATGAACAACAAGAACTCCTTGCTTTTTTTCTCCTTTGTTTTACATCTAATTTCTTGAGAAATATAAGTGCAATTTCAACAATATCGTGCCCAAATGTACTATTTACACAGCACACAGGATCTAAAAAGGCACAGCATTTAGTCACAGGGATCTGGATGAGAAAAATATTGTATTTGACATTACGTTTAGATTGTAATCTTAGTGTGAAATTTTAACAAATTCATCCTGTGGGCCGGATTGACCCTGCGGCGGGCCGGTTCTGGCCCCCGGGCCATATGTTTGACACCCCTGTGACACAATGCAGGATTTCACCCTTCAAATAAGGTCTCCATGATTATTTTGATGGTTCATCAGCTGCATCGTCTGTACTGGCACTATATTCTCCTTGACTGCTTACGTCACTGTCAGATGAATCGGATCCCGTATCTATACGGCTGCGAAAGGAAGTTGACTCAAGTGAAGCAACAGCATGTCATATATAATTGTAGCAGTAGCTGCACCGATGAAGTTGACCTCTGAATAAACATGACACATGAACAAGCGACCTACAGTGTGCTCATTATGTCAAGCATGCGTTGGCAGAGCATGCCCGACATTCTGCCTTACAGGGACAAGGCCGCACAGTTCAACCCCCAAGGTCAAGAGGACACATGCGGCAGTTCACAGAGACAGCGCACGCTCACTCAGCCATGCGCGCACATAATCAGGCATGCGTGCATGTGCAGGCTAAATCAGCCCTTAACTGTCTAATAAACAGCTGCCGAGGCACTGGAGTGCTGCACTCGTGCCAAGAGTAAGAGTCACCGCTCACTTTGGGATGTGCGCGCGACGACAAATATCTTTGTGAGAGCCGAACAAACGCTGGGCATGTCGGGTCCACGGCTATGTTTGGCCTCCTGCAAGCAGGGCATGTAGTCATTGGACGGAACAGGATCTCCATATATGGTGTCAAACACTTGGCACACTTTCTGTGAGCACTCAATGACATCAACAGACAGACTGGACCCCAGTCATTCATTCAGAATGATGAATGCAGAGAGCAGAGCAACGGCTGTCACAGAGACACGTGAACAACTTCATTAACACAGTGAGAATATTGAAAATAATCACAGCCACTGATCCAATCATCAGTATCCGTCTGGTAAAAAGGAGAAAAGGAAAATCAGATATGATCTTTTGTACCCAAATATTTAATGCACTTATTGTGAGTCGCTTTGGATAAAAGCGTCTGCTAAATGACAAGTAATGTAATATGATCTCCAAACCTGATGATCCCCTAAAAGCTACAAAGAGAGACACGCAATATTGTCATCATGTACCCATGTAACACAGTTACTTAGCTGTTATACTGTATTATGTTACGTTCATACATGAAAACTAATCAAGTCATCCTCAATAATCCTAAATAAAGTCATCCTAAATATTCCCAAATAAAGAAACTAATAAAAGCAGCTCCATTGTGTAGTGAGACATCTGTGAGGCAAACATGGAGACATGCAGCAACAACAACAACAACAGCAAAAAAAAAAAACATTATGAGTCATGAGCGATGTGATAGGTCACAAAAATGGCGCAATGTGCAAAACTACACACACACACACGCGCGCATTTCCCGGCAAATTTATCACAGAGTCTTCTGGAAGCGAATCTGTAAAAGTGGTGTATAATGCTCTGTATAACTGTGTGTGTGTACAGTGAGTGAGTGAATGAATGAATGAATAAACTAACTACCAACAAGGTTCACCTTGAAAAATTCCAGACAGTGGTTTATGACATCAACTACTCCCCCCCACACACTCTTTGATGGCTCAATAAATCAGCTTTACAGACGAGAGCATGAAAACAAATCACACGACTGGCAATTTGACATCTGAGGCAAAACCTTACATTTAAAACAAATTAAAGTAAAAAAAAAGAAAAAAAGTGATGACCTCAAGTGAAGGAGGAACAGATTTGGTGGAAAAAAGAGTATGGGATGACTTGGACTGGGGGCGGGGAGTTCTCCATTCATAAAAGAGACCGTAGATGAACTTCTGTTCTGAGTTAATGGCCTGCGTATGACCAGCTCTATCCCTTTCGCTATAAGCATTGGAAATGAAGACCAAATGTTTCCATGATCAAAAAGGGAAAAGATCTGACAGAACCAATCTATTTGTACATCATAGCAAGACTTTTCCAAATCCCTTAAACTTTGTTATGATTTCCTACTCAATGTTTTAGAAGTCCCCTAAAAAAAAGCTGATGGCTCTCATGTTGTTATCACCAGATGATGTCATGGACCCAGTCTGTGAGGATTATGCAAATGGTGGGCAATTTGAACTGAGTATTAGCCGAAGGAAAATGTGGATTCCTCTGACAACCTTTGGGAAAAATGACCAGGAATTTGGCTTCACAATAATCTCTTCCTTCTTTTGGAGGACGTTTTGGCCCCGGTGCCGAATTGTTTCACTGTAAATGCTCAGCCTTGTCCTTGTATTTCCTCTAACACAAGGAAAATTCCTCCTTGAGGCGGCAGGAAATAAGCAAAATAAGTGAGTTTGGGACAATGGAAGGGTATGCATGCAGAACGCCACTGTGTGTCAGAACAATTAGTTCGAGGCACTCTGCGTCTTATGTTCCATTAGTCACTGTGTACTCGGATAGAAATCGCAATTGAGGTGGAAGAATGCGACAGTTTCATTAAGTGATTCCACTTCCAGTACGTATCAACTTAAATAAACTCAGGACAGAACAGCAGACGACTGAGTGAGTTATCAAGTATGGAATTGTCTGACCAACACAAAGAATGCCATCTTTTGTTTTTCGATGGAACGCACACATATTTCACATTCCTGATGATTAATCTTGGCCCATTGCATCGTCATAAAGTAGCTGTTAGATAAGTCACTTCATCCTCTTCCTCTGCTGATTCACTGCGATGGGCTCCATATATGGTTTCTTCTCTCCCTCAAGTCGGGGGTTAACTCTGACTGTTTGACTTCTGACTTACTGAAGAGTTGTTTAGGGTCAATTTAAATAGTGTTCCAGCTCCATTCTGTACTCAGAGATCATCATTTTTTTGCTTATTTTAACCATAAAAGGGCCAGAAAATATCCTGTGACTGTGCTTTTGCCCATTTCTCCAGAAAAACTTTCAATATCTGGCAGTTATTTACAAGGTACTGCATGTTAAAGTAGTGTATTAATAATTTATAATGAAGAAAAAACTAAAACTTTTATTTATTTTTTAAAAAACACTGCAGTTTTTTAACACTCCAAACCAAAAACAGGCCAAAAACATGGAAACTATGTACAGGCATTTTTCCAACTCTTTCCTTTCTGGTGACAAAGGTGCTGATTCTCCGGCTTCCTGCAACAGCGCGAGTGAAATGACCTCAATAACCACGTTTGCTTTGACTTGCAATTTCTCAGCTTTCAGAAACCACTGGAATTTTTCCGATAGCAACAACCATCGCGTAATTACGGTAATGCTACATGAACATACATCAACGTCTGTGATACACTCTGTGTTAAAAGGGAAAAAACATTAACAAAACAAACTGATGATTTTCTTTGTTAATTACAAAATATGAACGTGAGAGACGGCAATAAATTATGTATGACATGGGTTTGTTTTACTGGGTTAAAGAGCGAAAAAGGTCAGGGGTCACCGACCTTAACGATCACGGGAACAACAGGTGTCTTTCTATCCATTCCTAACATATGACTCTGTATGATGAGGCCACAGATGCGACACTGAGTCATGATCCATACTGGCACCAGAGCCTTTCATGGTCATCCTGTCCATGTATGCGTCTACCGGCCACGATGACTAGTACCAAGCAGGTGACGGTCGAGAGCTCTGTGACAACATTCCCGAGGAGACTGCGATGCCGTAGCAACCGCGGCGTGAGAATCCCTGTGAGCCGGATGTGTTACGTTCACACCTGTTTGCATGTTAATCTGTAACGCAGCCAACACGATGACAAGAGTGGTAATATATACGGATCTGACATGTGGTTCAAAAACACAAAACACAAGGATTCAATAAGTAAGTCAATAGAGTCGTTCTAATATAAGGGGGCGTATTGTGCTTTATGCGTCATATGTTACGTGGCCAATGTTCTGAATAAAATGGTTGTTTATCTGAATGTAATGACTGGGAGCCAAAAACTCACTTTCAACTACTTTCATGAACTGCCTTAAAGCTGCAGTGCGTAACTGCTGGGGATTTGTGTTGTTGATGTTATAATTACTATTATGAAAGGTTTGTTTATCCTGTCAAAATGGTGGACAACCAGGGTTTTTTTTTGAGCAGTAGTTGTCTCCGTCTGTCCAAGCACCACAGCTTACTCTCCCAATTCACTAATATTTAGCGCAGTAGCAAGCATGCAAGTCTCACAAGTAAGACTTTTTATCTCATATTTTCGACCTTCTATCTCATAATTGACTTTTTAGCTCATAATTTCGACTTTTATCTCATAATTATAACTTTTTATCTCATAATGTCGACTTTTTAACTCACAATTTTGACTTTTTAGCTCATAATTTCGACTTTATATCTCATAATTGACATTTTAGCTCATAATTTCAACTTTTTATCACATAATTATGACTTCTTTTTTTTTCTGGCGGAAATAGGCTTCCATATGCAAGTCACTGACAATGCAGGAAACACACTCTTCATTCTTATTTTTTGCTCAATGAAATTCAATAATATGAAGGCAACTCCAAGGCCTGGATAAATGTGAGAGTTGCATGAGGAACTGTCAAATCAAATATGCAGATCATTGAAAACGTTGGGTAATACACAGTGGCGACCCCCAGAGAGGAAGAAGCCAAAGAAAAATAAATAAGTTGACCAAATAATTATATCCATAAACCCAAACACTCAGGAAACCAATATGAGGTCAACCATTTCTTAGAAATCCATCATTGGACAACTGCATAGATGAAACAATGCGTGGAAAGTTTTGTTCTGAAGTGCACGGCCTAAGTAATTTATGTTTGAATAACAGACATCTCAGTATATGGTGGAATAACCATCCATTAAATCTTTCCATTTAATGAAAACTCGGTGCAGATTTACCGTGGTCACTTTGTTCTCGGAGACGTAGTGTGTAGCTTCGCCCGCTGTCATTATGTAATGTGACTCTGCCTTGATGCAATATGCACCCGAGGAGTCAAAAGCAATCAAGTCTCAGTCCATAATGTGCAATTGTGCATTTAATTGTAGTTTAGGATTTCTGTAGTTTCTCCAACTTTCCCATCTGTCTGCATGTGATTTCCCCGTGTATGAGCTATTACAATAACACAAAATGTCACAGCTAACAAAATATCGTTTATTTTTAATTTCTTTTTAAAGAAAAAAATCAACAATGAGGGGATCAATAGAGACGACACAGACTGATTTGTCAAGAGTACAGATCGACAATAACAACGATAATAATAATAATAATAATAATTATGATGACATCTGTAAAACAGTAATTTTTTATCCAAACAGCAGACAGCGTCAACCAAACACAAGTCTTTCAACTGAAGGTGTCATTATTTTTTTGTAAACCTTGAATATGATCATATAAAAGCAGACATGCTGTCAGAGGATAGGAATGTGAAATGGAGCACAGTGGGAATGTCTCACTGGCTCTCTCTATGTGTATGTGTGTGTGTGTGTGTGATTCTCAGGTCTGGCACTGGACAGGTGTACTTCATGAGATAGAACAATTCCTGTTATTGCCCCAGACAGCCTTGTATTAGCGTCTCGTACCCGTCCCGTCACAGGTAAACAGGTAGGAGGAAAATACCCATCAATCACCGCGCACTCAGACCTGAGTCATAGCAATTTCACATGCGCACAAAAAAAAAAAAAAGGACAATCAACACAAAGAGCAGTGTGTATTTTTGGAGGATAAATCCTATTTTTCCAGGCATGTTTCTGTCATTATCATTCCTGGAGTAGCTCATGTTTGAAGTCAGTGGGCCATAGAACAGCACAGCACTACGAGGAGATGATGGGGAAAGCAGGTGCTGTGATTGGGGCCTGTGCTCATGCTACAGAAGGAGGTAAGAGAGAGACAGAGTAAACAGAGAGGAGGGAGCAGGACAACGACGAATGACAGTGAGACAGTTTCTGACCTTAATTCCCTCACTGGACCCCAAATCCCTCTGATTAGACTTTGTCTGATGAGTTAGTTTTGTCCAACACAACCCCCACTGGAGCTGTCGTTTGACCAAACCTGCTGTGTTTATGTCTAATATAGAGTTTCTATTAAAAATGTATTGAATTGAATATGAATTTTACGTCATATGTATCATCCACCGCTGTAGTATGAATTCCAAAAGATCAGCGACAGGTGGTCAAGTCAACTTTATTTCTAATGCATGTTTAAAAACAACCGGGGTTGAAACAACGGGCTCTACAAAGTAAGAGGTGGTGCAAATTAGGGCTAATTCATTGCAAGTCACAAAAAAAGTGTTTTTTAACATGAAATTTTGAATTAAGTTTTGAATTTACCTCAAACTAACTATAATTACTGTATAATGTATTTATTTTTAGTCACACTGTGTGTGACTATGTTCTATTTTTGCTGGATGACGAGCAGGACAGGAAGTCATACACCAATACAACAATGAAAGCATTATTTTCAGAATAAAACTCACCAGGTAATAATAGTATGGTTTAGATTTTTTGGATTTTGCAATCATAATTAAAACACTAGTTTCGATTAACTGCTCTAGTGCAAAAGTCCAACTTGATGAAATAAATAAAGAGCCAAAAATGTAGCACAATATTACAGCAAACCAAAAAAATATAATTGACTTGAACACCCAAAAAGTATCTGAAAGCACTTTAGAGTTTAACACTTCAAAGTCTCCTACTACTTTGAAAAGTAAATGTGAAGTGGCATACTGTATTTAGGTTGTAATTAAACACTTTAATAATTTAACACATAATATAAAATGTCTCCAGCTTTCCACAGATACGTTAGTATGATTAAAAAGACATAGTGAGCATAACATGTGAGGTGAGTGCTCATCAGCTGAGCTCCTGTTTATTATTACTGCTCACTGTTTGTGTCTGCAGCACACAAAGAGACTAAGTGAGGACAGAGGGTGTGAGGAAGTCCAAAGGAACACTGTGAGAGAGTGAAGGCAAACTGGGAATGAGAGGGTGACGATGATTTGGGCATTGACTGATACACTGATACATGAGCACGGCAGGGGCCAGGCTATTTAAAGAAGATGACGGCATGCAACACACATCAGAGGCGACAGGCCACATGTCAGGACCTTGAATCTGAAAAGCGTTGCGGAAATGCACCTTACGTGTTCATCAATGTTAATGTTTAATTATATATAGCACGTGACAATGTCTTCAGCCACCATTAGATTGGTAATAATTCCCCTAAAGTGTAAGTATTTAGCGTGACCTTCACACTTAAACAATAGCATGAGTCTTGGAGTGGAACCCAAACACCTGTGTTTGTCGTGCCATTACACGACGAAAAATATCTGCTATGAGTAAGGTCTGTTACTCAACACTGACATTACTAATAGATAACATGGGTTCAATCGGCAACAGATGGAAATACAGATTTTAGCCTGTGGGTAGAGAATTTAGAAAGCTAGAAAGCAATAAAAATCTGTGAACATGTAGTTAAAGGTATTGTAGAGCCTTTTCATAAGAGGCTAAATGTTCCTCCTGGTCTCCATGTTATCAGTAAGTGTCTGGGTCCCAGACTAGTTCAACAAATTGGCGGCACACTTGGCAAAAGTCAGTGTTGATAATGTGTCACTACCTCATACAACCACACTTTAAAAACCTTAAATTCAAGACCAAAGTAAAGTTGTTTCACCTTAAGAATTAAACACTGCAGCATAACTGCAATAACAGGACATTATCCTCACTATGAAAGTATCTCTCGGCAGTCAGAGGATCAAATTTATCAATACTTGAGTGAATAAGAGGATTATTTACAATCCCCGAGTGAAAACACCTCAATTACAGAAATCGCCAGATTGAGCTGGTTTTCATTCAGCACCGGTGACGCTTTTCATGGCACCAAAGCTATTCACGTCACGTTTTAACTCTCCCAACTATTCGGCATGGATTTGCAAATTGAGTACTCTGATGGGGCAGAGTCACATTTGGGGTTTTAAATCATGTTGTGATGAAAAGAAACCTGGCACACGAAAAATGCTGAAGAGGCTTGAAACAGGAAGAATGGAGCTGCAACTCTGACGTTTCATAGCTGAAAAAAGAATATTCACAACACGGTGTGATATCAGCCCTGCTACAGAAAAATCCTTATTTTAACAAATTCATTGTTAAAACGCCTTCATTTATTTTATCTTATAAGTACAACCAGAATATTTTCTGGTTTCAATGCTCCAAATAATAGAGAAATCTTGGTTTGTGGACATTTGAGAACATTTCCAGGTTCGGTAAACACTGATCAACATTTTCTGACATATATGGAACAAACAACCACTCGATTATTCGAGAAAATAATGAGGAGATTTAATTGAAAATGAAAATAATCATTAGTTGCAGCTCTACTATGATGTAATACTGATTTACAAACCTTTTCAGACCACTATTCTATATTAATATCTGATGTGACCTATTGTTTTGGTTATATATCTTTACTAAAATCCAAATTTTCCAATATTTATCTCCAAGTTAGTTACGTAGTTCCACGATCGCTCCACCTCCACTGTTGATATGACACAGGCAGATCTAATGAGGCAGCTGAAATGAGCAGCAGGAGGATCACTGAGGTCCCTGGATAGCCCCAGCTCCGAAAGTCAACGATCAGATAAACCACTAATTGGGTTTACAGAGTAGTTACGCGTACTTGTCCCAAAAAGCAGCGCCAACAACAGCTGACCTGACACGCCTGGTTGCAAAAGGTCAATCAATAACAGCACGGAGCATCACAGACCAGAGATGAGTGGGGAATGTGCTCTGTGTTATGACTAGACTGTGAGAACAGCCCTCAGCCAACAGGAAACAGATCACGAGTTTGGTTCCCAGTTGCATGCTGGGTCACACCCACCTGAGTGTGTGTGTGTGTGTCTGGAGAGGATGTCTGTGTGTACCGCTTAGAATTTTAGGTGTATGAGATAAGACTTTGAGGATGTGTGTGCGCTGTCCGTGGATTCTTGTTGTTCAGTCTGTTTTCTTACTCAGTTGTGTTTATGTGTCTGTCTGGCTCTGGATGCACGTGTGTATTTATCTGTAAGCTCCTCTCTGTGTGAATGCGTGCGTGTGTGTGTGTGTGTGTGTGTGTGCATTTGGGTCTGTAGGAGGGTGGTCTAAACCACGTGAAGAAGAGGAAGCCAAGGCTCAAGTGTGT
Source organism: Solea senegalensis (assembly GCF_019176455.1). Taxonomy (NCBI): domain Eukaryota; kingdom Metazoa; phylum Chordata; class Actinopteri; order Pleuronectiformes; family Soleidae; genus Solea; species Solea senegalensis. The sequence goes on along the minus strand of NC_058034.1, from coordinate 12,141,001 downwards.
CACATTCTCAACATTTCCTTCCAGACTTCTGTACTCAGAATATATAAATATATAAATATAGTCTTTCCCAAAGCTTGTACAAAGTCAGACTGACGGTGACCGCCTCACCCCACGATTTACTGATTTATCATGATTATTCTATAATATGGGAGATCCATGCATCGATACGTTGTGGGATGTAAATGGAGTCATTTTATTATTTGCAGGCTACAACTTGAGCTTGATCAATGTACAGATTATCAGCAGGTTACATCAATACTGATGAAAACACAAATCAAATATTATTGTTGTACCACCTCCATCAACATTATTAAATGTGTCCTGTGCAACTTTTAAATGTTTGTCACATTTAAACCATTGTCAAATAAAGAGAGACGATCGCAAACAGGCTGGAATACGACTGAAAAAGCTCCCACAAACAGCTAAAAAACTCCAGTTATTATCTGACAGAAAAAACATACGGTGTATACACACAAACACTCCCTCAGGCAGGTCTGATAGTATTGCTTGACAGGCGTGAAGCAGCACACAAAGCTGTAATGTTTCACCTTTCCTGTCCACGAACACCAAACAGTGGCAGAATAATAACACCATCCATAAGAAAATTGGAGCTTTAAAATGCATCAGTCTCAGTGAGGACACTGACAACCATGACACGTAACTATGAAGCGTTCCAGATCTGCAGCAGCAACCTTATCTACAATGAGGTCATTTCAGTTCAAGTAACAGCTGACACCTCTTTCTCGTCTTTTCTGTCATGACTGATGATACTGAACACCTTCTGTTTAAAAAAAAACAACAAATATCTTTTTGTTAGTAGAACAACCTGTGTGCTCCATCACTTTCACCTCATGTCTCTCCCTCTGCAGCCCCCCCCTTCAAGTCTAAAAATCTGTCTCCTACCCGAGCTCTGAATGCAAGGCGCTGTCTTCCAACCCTCTGTCTCCTAAACAGGCCAAGAGACGGAGGGTTTGGAATAGACTTAGCTCTACATTATTGAGTTATTGTTGTATTTTTGCAGCTGCTGTCACTGAGTAAACCTCTGCCTTCTGTCTGTCTACAATATCTTATAATATAAGACCCAAAACACAACCTGCACACTCCTCTCGATCACACGCAAATGGGATTCAATAGCTGTAGACTAGGCATTTATTTCTAATTGTTCCATCTTAAACAATTTGATTTTGTAGCAGACTTGAAAGCAACAGATGCCACCGTTTAAATAAAATCCCTCCTTTTTAACAGTGTCTGACATTTTAGTCTCTCACCAATTTAATATAATTACCTTAGAGCTATAAAACAAGCAGCGTGAGGACGTAGCCTATTCTCCATCTACATGTACTTTTGTGTGCATTTGACCAAATGTTTCCCATGTCCTTTAACATTTGCAGCCGAGCGCGCTGAAAGGGAAAAGGACCCATTACGGCTGAGGGAACGATGGTAGATTCTGCCTAATGTCTCTGCCGTTAATGACCCTGGCATCTGCAAGACATTGTGCCATCTCCGAAACATTACTGCAGCTATTTGGCCATCATTCAACCTCTGTAGAGAATTGTGCATCCTGTGATAAGGCAAACAATCACAGGCCCAATTTAACCTTCCAGAACTTATTTGCCTTCCGGCAACCTGCGTCATCGCCACCTTTTAAGTCATTGACAAATCTCCGTGCGGCGTGCGAGGGTTTTAACCTCTAACTGTGACTGAGGGTGCTACGACTCGATATCTTTTACGACCATACATTTTGTCAGGCTTTGCTTTTTCTAATCATCTAACATGTCACTGGGCCAAGCATCACGCAATTGACACGTCTGATTTATTGTGTGGTTGACTGACAGAGTTAATTAACAAGACTTTTGGTGATTGATTATTCACATCACAGTCAAGTAAAAGTGTAAACAAAACAGACACATTAGTTGGTTGCAGCCCTGGTAACCAACAAAATGATTAAGCGTGTCTCTGCAAATACTTCTGGTACTATTACAGAATGTTTGACTCCTGTGTTTTTCTTTATTTTACACTCGAGGCTCCAGGAAATTGGTGGTTCTTTCATTGGTTTATTACTATTATTTATTAATGCTATAGCTGTGGCACATTTAGTGGCTGAACAGGATTCCAGTTCATCACTTTACCTCCTGACCTGACCTGTGATTACGCTTCCACCCAGTGCTTTTTATTACTATAGTGATCTTATGACAAAGCTACAATGGTATGCATAAACACACATGAACTGAGAGGGAGACCCATGCTATCATTCTGCTATCGAACATTTGCTAAGGGAAAGGCCAGCACAGCGTCAACCAATAGCAAGTGCGGGGTGAAAAACCTAATTTGTAAGAGATAAACTTACAACTTCGGCATCTGTGTGTGTGTGTGTGCGCACACGTGTGAGTCTTTTCTACACCTCCCAGTTTTCCGGAAGTCTGCCGGAGCCTCCTGCGGCTGTGGAGCCTCAGTGGATGAGCTCTTATTGTGGGTTTGCAGCCCCACAGCAATTAGATGAGTTTATGGTGAGCGCTAAGAAGCGGAGAAGCTTGTCATTCTGTCAGAACCGATTTCCCTAACACTCCAAACGCTGACCTCTCAGGGCTGCCAAGGGTGGACAAGGGCCACAGACATGCATTAAAAAAAAAAAAGAGCTGAGGGAAATGGAACGCTTTTGAGCCCTGCCGTCATTAAATTTTTACTTCCTGTAACTGCATTTTGTTGCTAGGTGATTACAACCAAAACATGCTCGCTGGCAACGATTGGGACTTGATGCCTGGCAACGTAAAAAGTTATTCTTCATCCAGTAAATGGGGAACTGATGGGGACTTGCAGATTCTGTGTTACGTTTATGTAGAAATATGTATTCACAGAAGCTCAGTGGAGCACCTGGGTTTCCTTAGGGCTTCTGCTCGAATCAAACAATTCTTAAAATAAAAAAAAAAGTTGTATTTTACGGTGCGGCGCGCACTTTTCAATGAACGTGAGCCAATTGTTACAAAGAAAAACCTCCAACCGCGAGCCTCGAGCAACATTTGTTATCATCAAATCCATGTGCTGTGTGGGATTTTATCAGGGAGTCTGCATAAACACACGACTTCAAACAGACAATACTGAACATGACAGACAGGTATTCGACACCAGCATGTGAATTGCAAGCCAGTGAAGATACATTATAAAGAGTGAAAGCACTAGCATAACATTCCCTACATGAATGAAAAAAAGAAAAACCTATGTTGCACCTCCCCGTGCAGTCCCATGAGTGTTTCCCAACACTGTTGAGGTCTTTTTTCCAACAGCAGTGCCAACAAAATACTTCATCTGCTCCACCTTTTAGGCCTGTGTATCCTCCCGAGTCTGTGAACGAGATTCACCTCTTTACCGAAGCGCAGGCTGGAAAACTAAATAAACACAGCCACACAATGGAAAGCGGGGGTCTTATGTAACGAACACCAGTCATGCTGTTACCTAAAAGTAACAATTTTCACGCCTCTGAACTTCAATACCACACACACACACACACACACACTGTATATACAACATCCACCTGCTGTATAACATGTGATGTTTATCCATCTATGGGAGTGAAGCTCAATTGTCTGTTTTCATAAAACGAAACATATAAACACGAGACCAATCTTTGTTTTTTTTCAAAAAGTTGTTTACTGACATAACTTATACACGCTGTATTGATGTATATGGCAATTTGTGGAGCGTGATACTATAAGTCCCCTTATCCAGTGCTGCCGGGTTTTCACTGTGATGCACAGCCAGGCATATTCATGAGTCACGGTCTGCAGCTAAAAGGATCAATAGCAGAGACTAAATTGATACAGATTATACAATTTGCTTCAGAGAATTCAATAAACATTAAACATGACTGTTGAGGAGCAGCAGAGCAGCACAGTTCCCATCATTTATCATTATCTCGTAAACAACCCTGACTGCTGTACGCTAAGACGTCAACATGAAAAACGCAATTGGCAGAAAAATTCTCTCTTTGACTTTGACAGACTTCGCTCAAATGTCACGTCAAAGTCTGGACCTCATTTATCATCTGCTTTGTTACTTAGAGAAATATCTCTTCAGGAAAATAATGGTGGAAAAGTCAACGGTGAATAATTGAGATAATGGAAGACGTAGAGATATTAATAAATTCTGAGTCCTACGGCTAGTGACAGTGGAAAATAATTGAATGTCTGTGTGAGAGAGAGTGTGAAAAGAAGACTAGTGAACGAGCTGTTTAGTTTTGTTTGTATTCAGTGTCTGTAAACACCGGCTTTTTTTATTTTTTGAGCAGCAGAATTCACTTCTGAAACTGTTGCTCTGTGCTTCTTTAAATGTTCATTCAAAATGTATTGGGTATCATTTAAAACATTGGAATACCAGCCAGTCCTGCTTTACTAGCGCAATGCTGCTGTTGCCTCCATTTATCTTGATATTAAACAAATCCTTTCCTGTGTGCAGCATGGAAATGTCACCGTTTCCATCATGGTGCAGTTCAGTTCGGTATAGTATGATACGGTTTGGAACGGTAAAGCTAGTGTCAGCGAGAACAAACAATGACATCGAACGCATCACGACAGATAATGGAGCAGCTCGTTTTTTTTCCAGCTCGGTTTGTGGCTGTTGACGTCAAGCTCTGTATGAGAACAGACTGTAGACGAAGAAGACGAAGAAACACTGGTCACAAGGGAGTGACGCTTTCCTGTCACCCAATCAGCTGACTGTCGTGGGTCTAGCTCCACCTGTACGTCCTGAACTGTTCAGAACAGAACAATCCATAATGGACATATACTGATACTTCAAAGTTGCACACTACCTCTATTATACTGTTAGTCTACACTGTAAATTCACAGTAGAGATTTCATTAAATGATCCCCTGTCCAAACCTCAAAAACATGCACTGCATGACATCAAGGAAAAGGCAAATTGGCACATTTGAGAGGCTGTAATTAGTAAATAAATCACTTATTTTATTAAATATGTTTTTTCCCAATCACTGAAGTCGTGTCGTCTCTGCTGTGCGTGACTGAGCAGAGAAGAAGTGTGTGTTTTCAGTATGATCCTTGGCGTGAGAACAGGCGAAGAGCGGACATCACACCACACTGTGACGGCCGAGAGCAGACAGGGAAGGGAACATACACCTCCCTTCCCTGCCCAGCCCCGATACCTGCCCTGCCCTGCCCCTCCCGACCTCTCTCACGTTCTCATGCTCAGGCAGACACAGACGCTTATACACGTGTGAAAACTTACATGGTGCTTCATTTCTCGCCAAGGGATATTAAATGTTGTTAATAGCTGATTATTATAATGGCCAAGATGCCTCCTTCAGGTCTGAGCATCAGCGAGAGTGAGATAAATATAGTATGACATCAGTGGTGTTGGCAGAACTGTCAGACCCACATTAAGTGGCTGTACTGTAAACCACTCATCATGCGCGCCAACGTGCAGACGTGCAAGTGAATCACCATAATTACCACACATATCAACACGGTGCAAGTTGACCGTTGTGAAGTGAGAGCGCAAATAAACAAAGCCTTAAGTGTGAAACTTTGAGCAGCAGAATGAGTAGAGAAGACTACGTTAAAGTGAACCAAATGTATGCTTTTGCTACATTTGATTCTTGCTAGTAACACAGACATTAACGCTACAAGACTAGTTATCGAAATGTGACTATGTGCACTGTGAATAAAAATCCATTCAGATCCGGTATTACTGACGTCTGAGGCTCCTCACTCAACATTTTAAGGTCGCTTGATGTCAGCAGCATAAATACGATATGTAACGGACACACTACAGTAGCGTGCACACATGCACAAATTACACATCGGTGCTAAAGATGCAGCAGATGAGCACCCTCCCCGTCAGCGTCCAGCCTCCTCCTGATGCTCGAAGAACATTGTGGCACCCAGTCGACAAATATTGTCATCCTCACACTGGAGACTCGACACCGGAGGCTCACCTTCCGTATTTACAAATGAATGGATATACACACACACACACACACACACACACACACACACACACACACACACGGTTGGCACACTGTGTGCTTTTCTGTAACTACATATGATTGGATCAGGTGTCTACAGCGTTTATGCAAACAAATACTGACGTTTGCAAGAACAAAATCGGGTTTTTAACCAGTTTGACTACAGATGTGTCTGAATGCAGTGTCTTCCTGGTTTTCAATGAATCAGCCCGACTGTTTCTGGTAAGCTGTAAGCCAATGAGATCCGTCAGTGTCTGCAGAGGTTACCAAGTGTTAAGCGACAAATTATGGAATTTAGCAGAGGCTGTGAACTACCGAAAACAAATTTACAACATTTTCGAGCGAAATCTGAACCTTTAACCGCCAATGTGATCGTAAAAAGTCCAACCACCCCCCCAGCAACAGCTCAACTCCTCCTCGAAAGTGAGTCTCTGTACAAATGAAATTCATTCCATGACAAATGTTACTGTGTCTTACAAAATCATCTAAATCACTGGGTTGATAGTTGGGCTTTAGTTAATCCATTCAAATTGCTCAGTGATCAAAGAGTCCAATAGTGTTGTCCCCTAAGGCAATAAAACCATGTTCGACATTGAAAAAGTACAGCTACAATGGGACAACATGTAATATTATGAAGCAGCTACGAGTCATTAAGTACGTTTGCCAAGATTTAATCACTGTTAGATTCTATCTGATAGTGAGATGTAGATGAATGTGAGCTTGGCTAATAGCTTCTCTGTGAATAGTATTAGTCAGACTAGATGGTAGAGCATAGACAAACTCTCAGAGAGGCCGGTTCTGTACGATAAACAGCATTTTAGTCATATCACTTATCACCGAAGCCTGATAAGTCGGCCTTCCCAATGAGTTATAGAGCAGAAGTTCATGCACACACATGCTGTGACATGAGAAGTGTGCATCAAAGGCCCCAATGAGTTATGTGATGAGTTAATATGTCAATAAATACAAAAAGAGTAAAAGAAATAGTCGGGAAAACAAGACGGCAACTGGCGGGAGCGGCGTATAAAGTAAAGCGTGCTGCAAAGACAAATCACTTCATGTTTCAGTCACAGGGATAATTCTGAAACAATATTGGCTTTGTGTTGTGGGAGTCGCGCAGATGTGAAAACTAGGCCTTTGTCTGGGCAATGCTCGAGAGGCGTCGTATTTTCAACAGACACTGCAACGGCAGAGGAGGAAATATGACTGAGCCTTGCTTTAGCTTGTCCTCCTAGGACGCCGTCCAACAACCAGACATGAAACTGTAACTGTGTGTCAGCCTGCTGCTCATATTAATAAAATGAAAGATAGGAACAGGGTGGGGACATGCATGAGAAGGTTTTTACTGCATTGAATTTATAACATCCATGTGCAATTCACTATAGGTCGGTGCTTCGTGTATTTGTTTGTTATGCAGAGGCTGTGGATGATTAAAAGAGTGTGAAAGGATGGACTGTTTCAGATGTGTGTTGGAAAATTATGCTGTCTGCGTCGTTGCAGTGTGTCGTCGTGGGACACCAGATTTAATCTTGACATGTAAATACAAAACAGGGCCCCTTTAAGTACTTTGCAGCAATGTAAAGTTTATGATTTCCTCATATTCTGTGAGGCCGATTGCTCAGAGATGACCTGAGAGTCACTTTCAAATAGTTAGAAATCCTTTAAAGGTATAGTTTTCATCTCATTGCTTGTGCTCTTTGTTTCCCGTCGTAATGATATAATTGATCATGTGCAATATTTCTTCACTTACTTCACTCTTGATGTACCTCCAGATCACCTGGAGCACTGCTCTGTTTCACAAAGACACACGGTGCCAAACCCAGCTTCAACCATGCTCTTTAAACCCAGCAATGATACTCGCTACATGATTGTTCACAATCACATTTTAGTTCCAGCTAAGATGAGCTCATTGGGAAAAAAAGGCAAATTAAAGTAATGTAATTGCGCGTTTCTTTGATATCCTGTCAATTTACGCTGCCAAATGGTGATAATTAAAAGTACAGGCTCACACCTGTAGTGTTTCATGTTTTTTCTTCATATTCAACATTTCCACTGTGCTCTCGGGCCTCTTTATTGGGTTAATTTAGATAAATTGTGCTTTTATACGGCATGAGAAATCTGAACCTCAGCATCAGCTGCATTTCACATGAAAGAGGGGTGAAGAAAAATCAGCTGGAAACACTCCACATCCCATAGCAACCTGTCAACATAGCTTTTCTCTGTCTGTCGTCGGTAAAACACAGCGCGTTAAGTGTGTGGATTCCAGTGAAATGGGTCCTCCCTCTAACTCACAATGAAAGTTATATAATTGTTGTTCAAGACTCTCCACAAAGGGACAAACTGCGGTTGTAAGCGTAAATCAGTCAACGAATCAAATGAGTTGATTATCAAGTGCTGTAATATTAATATACAGTATGTATTAATACTGAATCACAGCATTTGCCGCCATCTCGGTGCTTTTGAAAGCTGTTTGCTCAGATGCAGGTATAACTCACTTTTACTAGCAGTGGTGGCGGCCAAAACCCATCAACAGGCTTTGAGATAAAATGAAGGATGTTAAGACTTTTGTTGCTCAGGGGCTCCAAAGAAAACCGTGTGTAGAGGCTGCAAGATGAAAGACTCTGCGTCTCCTGTAACAGACAAATCTGCTGTTGACAGTTGGTATCTGTCTGGGTGAAGTTGTTGTTTTTTTAAGAGAGGTAACAAAAGGTAAGGGTGAGACTGAGAAGTCAATGAGTGACAGAGGAAAAGAAGAGGAGAGAGCGACTATTAGAAAACACAAAGATTAGTCGTCGCTGACTTTTGCTGTTCACAATAAAAATGTGGCAGATGACATAACATGTCATTTAGCAGACGCTTTTATCCAAAGCGACTTACAATGGAATTGAGTACAATCAGCCAGGGGTGGAGTCGACCTTGCGACCATTGCGTCCCTGACGTCTTTTGCACACAGGGCACTGGTCTTAACCACTGAGCCACTCCACCCCCATCAAGGTATGACCACGTTTGTCTGCTAGTACTTCATTACATACATGAGTTGTACATTTGTGGTATTTACAACATGTGTTGCATAAGCTGCCTTTTAAAGATCCGTCAGTTCTGTTGAAATCTGTTGAAATGTGGCCGGCGTCCTCAAAGAAAACCATACAAATTAACAGAGCCTTCAGAGTTCTTCTCCGTGTTTGGATAAGAGCTTGTTCAAACCAAAAAAATGTCAGTGTTATTTTTTTAAGCTGAGAATCGGTATGCCTTCAAGTGCTTGAGGGAGTCATCGGTTTACACCTTTACTTTCATCAACGCTCGTAGGGGCAAAGGTCAACGAGGCCGTCCCTCATACATGATGGAATAACAAAGCGGGCAAAGGGTCTCCAAACAAGGTTCAATCCCAATAACTGGTTAAACATTACCAAGCAGGCACCTCAGAAATGTCATAGGCCTGTGTAAATCCTTGGCATTTATATTATTATATTCAATATATTTCTTTTAATTCAAAGTATATACAAAGTAAAAATTTCTCAGGGAGCAAAGTCTCCACAAAATCCCCCGCATTTCCTCCAAGTTTACTTTAGTGTGCATCTATTCTCAGGTGACTCGGGCTGACGGATAAAAGATGACATTTTTATGAAATGAAAGGGAACGTCTAACCCCAAAACATTCAAGTGGAAAAATGGGGTTTTGTCTCGGCTTTTGCCGCGTCCTCTCTGACCTCAGCACGACTTTTCTCAACTCCGCCAATGCCTGGCCCACTTCCTGTCTTCCACTGCTCAGTCTCACATACCAAACCAGACATTCACACACCCACGGTGACGGCTGAGCGTGACCCGGTCATTCTGCGAAGCTGAGAGGAGTTCCTGTTCATAAGTCCTCCCGCAGCAGTCTTGCAGGCAGCTGCACAGCGCTGGCTTGGGAGGGCTGAGGTGGATGAGCCCAGCAAAACGGGGGCAGGGTTTTGAAGGTGACAGCAGGGTGTGGAGAGAGCTGTCTGCTCTGTTCATGCACAAAGGAGAAGGTCCTGGCACGTGTTGGCCAAACCCATAGATACCACACTGTGATGATGACAATAAGGCAAAATAAATTGTGTATTTTCATATATTACCACAACTTAGTTTGTATAAACCTCACCACGCTAGAGACAGACAACACTGAGAGTTACTTGTTAATCAGTTACCAGGAAACGGCACCATCAGTTTCAGATTTGTACACTCATAAAGTTTAACTAAGAGTTAGAAATGTGGGATTATATAACTGAAACTATTTTGTCATTTAGCCGACATTAGTACGTTTTTATTTGTGGTCTGTTGCCCTATTCTTGTAAAATGGAATCTCCTAAAGAAGTATAATTGCTCCTTAAACTATAGGCTATAAACAAGCTAAATTTGGCTTTGTCACTTAGTTCCTCTAGCGACACAACAGTTACTGAGCCTTAATATTTGCTAACAACTAACTAACCAACCAACTAACTAACTAACTAGCTAACTAACTAACTACTGACGCTAATTCCGCACTTTTTAGACCCACTCGTAGAGGGACGGGACCTCGTTCCCAGAATGTAAACAGTGTCCGCCATCTTTGCTAACAGTTACGCTAACATGACAAGTGTCACAGGTGGACACGTGACAAAGAAAAGAATGAAGATATTTCTCAACTCAGGGGAAACTGAGGTTGGGAAGCACAATTTTAAAAAAATAATAAAATACTACCCTTATTCTAGTAACACAAAGCTAAATGCAAATCGGTGAAGTATTCCTTTAAAGTAATTAAACAATTGTACACAAACCTGAGATCAGCCAGTGCTACCAGCTCCTGGCCTATTTGTTTACAGCTTTCAGAGTTGCATACTTTAAAATACTTAATAACACAAACAAACATATACTGAGAGCATGAGAAACTAGGTTGGAATGTCCACTTTACTGCAAAAGTAATTATTGGAATGGATTTTTATTTCACTGGTGGTTGTCCATGTGTTTTCAATGTGAGTGACTTACATTTTCAAGCCAGAACATCTTGGCAGCAAAGAAATTTACTATTGATATTATTGTTGCTGTAAATATTTTTATTACCCATACTGAAAAAAAGGCTAACCAACAGTATATTTCTCAGATGGCAGATCATCTATATTAAGTCCATCGTCGTAACGTCGTTGCCAAACCTCAGGCTGTAAACTGTAAGCAGGTTAATCTGAAAACCTTAGGAAACCTTGCGCTTGGACACTATCGTCTGTGGGAGAGTGAATAAGAGACAGAGGGACGGAGAGGCTTATGAGACGAGGAGTCAGACAGACAAACATTGAAGGGAAGGGCAGGTTGAATGTGGTAGGAATGTGACAGACAGTTGGGGAAGGCACATTGACCCTCGTCCACATACTGCTAGCAGTTTCCAGGTGTCTCATCCGCCTCCCCTGTTCACACGCGGATGTCAAGCCTCCCTGAGAGAAACCAGGTTGGTTCCGTTAGGGAAGTCATATAAGAGTGGAGATGACGGCAAGGAATCTGCATCTGTGGCTTGTCTAGTCAAAACAAGGCTTCTGTGCTGTCTGGTGTTAGTTTGGAAGCAGCTCTGTGAGGCACGACCGGAAAGGGGCCAGCATGGACACATAAACTGGAAGGACTGAACCTAAATATTACGTCTGTAAAAACATGACCTAAATATTGTGTCTGTGGAGCAGAAGTTTCCATCCTGCCTCCAGACTGACACCTAAGCCCTTCACACTTGTTATGACTTATTTTAGCACCTCTTTAATGACGACTATTTCCTAGACGTTTTGCTTACAGTAACAGCTCACAGCAGTATAGAATTATAAGAGGTACAGTAAGCAGTGACTAGCACTTACGAAAAAAGGTCGAGTCATCAAACTCCTCAGGGGTGAAACAGGCTATTTTCTGCTGTTTAGAACTTTTCCAAGTGCTTAAAGGTCCAGCATGTAAGAATTATGGCCCTTTTCCACCTATTCAATGTGGGCGGAGTCATCACTGCACAGCTGCATGAAACTGCGGTGACTTCGTTTTACGCGTGATACACACAAACGAGTAGTGACTAGTGTTTTCAGTGTAACTGAATCATTAGAATCAGTTAATCAAAACTATTTGTTCAGTACTTCCACCATGACCGGAGCACAGACTGACACAGTCACTGGACTGAAATACAGCGGCAGGGTTTGTGATGCAGCTCGCTGTCACTAAATACTCCAGACTCCTCTGTTAAATATTGAGATTTTAGACATTTCCCTGGTAAGTGTTGGAGATTAACCCACGTTTTTAGGATTGTTAAGTCCTTTTAACTGATTTACAGTTCAACATTGTTCGGCTTGACTCTTGTGGGACGTCTCTTCCTGTGTCCTGGGAATTTTACAAATCAGAAAGGTGGTTTTTGTACGTTTGAATGAGCATCCACTTTACAATGAAGAATGCTTGTTCTGTCTTGTTTGTCTGCTTGGGCTGCTGTCGTGCATATAAAAGGCTTATTACTAGGTCAATAAAACCTGAACAATTCTAATTTCAAAGCGATTATAAAATAATACAAACATACTTATGATTAGTATATTTACAATCTGCCATTAAATTGCTCTAAATATTACATACTGGACATTTAAAGGCCACTTTCAATTGTCACAGTCAGGCGACTGAAACTGTTCTGTTTCACAGAGTCAGATTTGAAACAGATTCAAAAGGGTGTGCATGACAGTGTTTGCGTCATGGATGAGTATTACTTAAGAGTAAGAGGAAGACTGTGATGTGAATGAGTAAACCACTGACAAAGCAAGCTGAGGGTTTTTATAGGAGGTGTGTCATCGGGCCATATTTTAGACATGCCAAAAATATTCAGAACATAAAAGTGTTTTTCATTCTTTACTCCACAATCGATTCCCCCACAGTTGTACTTTTCCCCACATGTTCTCAGCCACCATTTTCTGACGCATATACTGTGTGAAAAATAATCTCTGCATCTGCTTTACTGGGACTAAGTCAAGCAGTCTCAACCTGTGTCCGTACAAGCCGAGCCAGGTTAGAATTATGCTATTACAAAAGATGATTTACTTAAGGAGATAATCACCTTCACTCTTCACTCCTCTCTGGTGTGTTGAATGAACCAAGCATATGTCTGAGCAGGACCAGCAAAAGGTGACAAGTTCAGTAATCACTTCAGTGTGAATTCATACAGTTGATTATGTCAAAGTTCAGCTCAGTTCATTTGTTCTGATCCTGGGTCTTTTTTGATTCCAGTAAAACAGTGGGAGCAAAGGAGAATGTGGAGGATTTCTCTATTTATTCACCACATAGAGAACAAAGTGCATGAAGTCTATGTATTGAACCTGAATGGAGCATCTCTTAACGTAGCTTTCTCTGCCATTATCCTGCTGTAAACTCCCTCTTCTTTGCCCAGGTAACTTCAGCCCAGGTTTCCCTCATTGATTTGAGCAGCGATGCCCGGAGAATGAAACTGGCAGGAACTGTTTACTTTAATTAATTTGTTCATTCAAATATTACATTTTGTCCTGGCATATTGATTATCATATTGCACGTGAAAGGACACCATTTCGACCCACCCCACCTAGTAGTACAGTATATAGCCCTGGATGTCATGTGACCATGGTGGCTGGAAAAGCTTCTGCAAAAATGAACACAGAGTTCACTGCACGCTTTAAATCAACAGACATTGAGTAATGTAACACCGAACTTGACAGACTAAACACAAATGACCCCTATCACGACCCCGGAAATGTTCTTCACCAGTGTGAAACCAGCCAGGGTTCACAGTATTCCATTCATGCAGTATTCCATCATTTTTAACATTCAGGTAAACTTGAACCCTGATCCTACTCCGGATATTCTGAGAATATTATCAGCAGCTCAATCAATCAAGAAACCATTTCACATTCTGGTAAGAAATGAAGGTTCTCACACTACCTGTAGGTCTGCAGCAAGCTCTGTGGGCAGTATTATGGAATTCTTGACTTTGGCGGGATTATTACTGGAGTGATTTTAGAAATCGCATTTAGACAAGTATGTCCTCTAATAATAAAGATTTTAAGCCGCAGCCTAATAGACAGGACTCCTGCAACAGTTAAATTCCATATCCCGGTGTCTCTTTGAGTTGAAAAACCAACCTTTATGAGACATTAAATCAGTTGCAAAAAGCAATGGACGTATTAACCTTTAGCCACACAGAGAGAACAAATCGAATTGTGTGGACTGAGTAGTCAATCTTCCCTGCAATGAAATTATAAGACAGGACGGAAGGAAGGAACGGAAGTCGGAAAGCGGGATCGGCGGGAGGAGGAAATAGACAAAAAGAAGAAGAAAATTATGTGTTGTATAAAAAAAGAGTGCTTTAAACAATAAAGACACCTCTCATATCGCATTCATATATCTGTATTGCACAACTGCTGTTTACAGTATATGAGTGAGAGATTTTAGGCAAAGGTTCACAACAGTTTTTTTTCCGCTCTGATAAACCAACGGACCTGAGCAAAGTCCTGTCAGAACATACTGTATCTATAATATCTCTCCTGCTTTAGTAACATATAACGACATACTGAGATTGTCTTTTCCAAATAAAGATTAAGAGATAATTTACTTAAATTACCCAAATCAATATCTATACATGTCAAAACTGACCTATAAGTTAAAAAAAACAAGCAGCACTGATGATGACAAGCAGTGACAAGCTCTTTCCTCTGTCTAACACAGAAAATGATTGAAGATTGCTTCATTATTCTTGGCAGAAAACCAGGACTAAAGATATGAGTATCAAAGTCAAGAACAGACGTGGACAAATCCAGGCAGGAGATAGAAAAGTCAAACGGGGTGATTCAATGTTTCCAGGGAAAGTGAGTACTACTCCTGATAATCATTCTCTCACAGCATTAGATACATACCTTGTGCTGATACCTAGTTGGTGTGTAAAGCTTCTGAAATGTCTGGAGGAAACAGTGCCAATGATAATAAGCTCATGTTTTCATCAGTGGTAAATGAGAGATGTTCTCTCTGTGTTCCTGCACGCAGGAAGTGATTTGTTTAAGGTCACGACAGATGGAGGTAACAGCAACATTGTGCTAGTAAAGCAAGACGGCTGCAAACTGGTTAAATGTATGACTGAAAACACAAAGGAGCTCCCTGGAAAAGTCTGAGAGTCTAAGTCCAGATGGAGGATGCAGCAAAGAAATAATAATATTACATTGTTTCTGTTCATGAAGCCCCAACAGATCAACAACAACAAAAATCACCACAGGCTGTGATAATATAGTGATAATATCACGGCATATGTTTTGGCCCAACATGAATCGCAATGCAATTTAGCTGTAATTCAACTATAACCTGTGTACAGTGGTGAACTGGGTGACAGTCAAGGAGAACATTCTCATTAATCATTCGTCCAAGAAAAAGGTCGAAGTTGACATTGTATTTTATTTTTCTTATTGCCGATTAACAGCCACTATTGCTACATGTAACAACCCGTAACTGTACAATGTCTTACTGCGTTGCCGAGATACGAAATGAAGCCAGACGCAGCTCCATGCAGAGTGATATAACTGAGAGAAGGAGAAAGCACTTTGGCCCTGATATATCACACCTGACAGCCGAATGTCTGGATTTATTATACTGTGTATGCTAATGTATTAATAGCTGTTATTATTAAGATTTATTTATTTTATTTTATTTTTTTAAATCAAAAATGCACAAAATACATGCACAGGAAATCAAATCACAATAGTAACTCAGTCACCTGAGCAGCAAGCTGTCTACAGACATCAAACAGAACATTCTGGAAAGCAGCCAAACACTACATTACATGATCAGGTGCTTCTGCGATTGGAGATGAAATACAAACACCCTGGAAAAACACTCCTTTTTCTGTGGGCAAAAAACAAACAGCCCAGAAACATCGATCGTGGTACTGCAGAGCATTCATTCTCACTTCAGTGTGAAATATCCTCTTGAATATCCTTCTTCTTTTTTTTTTACAGCGCATCCTGCAGGCCACCACGCTGTGACTCATACAGCGATAAAAAAAATATGCAATTTTCACAGATAACTGAATTAAACTATGAATCAGCTAAATCACTTTTAATTCTGCCTGAGACAATATGCAGCCATTGGCATCACCATGTGATTTCTGCAGGCCTGTACAAATCTGTGCAACCCTGTTATTTATGCACCCCTCGGTGTGTGTGCCAGTTTCTCATTCTCCCACGGGACAGACGACAGAAAACAACCCCGACCACTGCTACCCAGGAATCAAACGTGAAACATGTCACAGTCTGAGTGTGAGAAAGGGTTCCGACACTGACAAGTGTACTAATGTGTACACATCCAGCGCCAATGAAACACAATGGCTGGAGGTAGCGGCACCAATCTTTTCTATCAATATCCCGGTCACTAAAGTGAGGCCGTGGTGACCATTAGCACCAGCGAGCCGAGTGGAGTGACTCTAATATGAAATGACAAGAGGCTTTCACAGATGCTATCCTACCATTTCCCCCCTCATTGTTATTCACACATGGACACACAAGCACAGCACCCCTACATTGCAGGCACCCTCGCTAAGCAACGGAGTGCACTCACACTGTGTGTTTTGTTTTGTTTTTTGAATGTCTCAATTCACATTGTCCTAATTCTAAACTGACTATTTCTGTTTGGGTAATGAAGTAAGAGCTGTTGGGAAGCTGAGAAACTACTGTGTCCATAAAGTGAGATGAGATAAGACATTTATGACTGTGAAAGACAACCAATGTTACCTTTGGGGTGTGGTTCAATGTCTACAGGCATTTACATATAAACTGGTGGCCCGACATATTTGAAATGCAACGTGACAGGAGGCTGTACTTTGAGTACTTTAGCCCGAGTTAGTTCATCATCATCATTAAAGTAAAAAAAGGAATGGAATCATCATTATGCTGTGACATTTGCAAGTAATAGATCTCAACTCCTTTATTTGAGGTTTGTTTTGCACAATAAAAATGGTAGTGGGATTATAAATAAAATGTTTATATCACTGAAGACACAGGACAAGTGTCCAGGAAGTGAAATGGAAGCTCCATAATACAATCAAATAAACTATATCTTCCTGAATAATGTCTAATTACCAATATCACAACCTTTAGTGTCTACTGATACTGATATCAGTACATCTGGCACAGTCTTTGGAACGGTTAACATGACATGATGCAGTTAAAATGCTGTTTGCTGAATTTTATGCATATGTTTACGGTCAGTTCTTGGTGAAATATTAATGTGACATTTAGTGTTTTTGGATTGTAATGACACAGATACTGAATTTATGGTTTAATTGCATTCATGACTTGTTTACTTCAGTGACATCTTTGTAGGATTGTTCCCTGCAAACTAATATTATGTGGAATCTGGTGCTAAATGACCAGACGCATGTCATTTCACAGTTCTCTTGCTTTGCGCATGACACGTGTCCATGTACTTTTATGCACATGTATCACAACTGATGCATGTATTGGTGTTATTATGTTATGGCTGATTGGTGTGGATCAGCCACTTTGTCTCCCTTCTCCACTTTCACTTGAAACTTTCTTTTCTGCTCAGTTTCTAAGGAATCACACATGCATGCTGACACTTCTTCCTTACCTCTCCCCTCCTGCTCTCTGCCCCGGGTCTGGTGATGAGCGCCGTGTCGCCGCACACCACAGCCGCGTCCTCCACGAACACGCAGTCTGGGAACGACTCATCCGCGGGGAGTTCGACCACGTCCAGTCCGAGCCTCGTCTTCAGGACCTCCACGTACGCGTCGTGCTCACCGCGCGCCTTGTCGACGTCCACCTCCGCCTCGCTTGTCCGGAGCGCTTCTTTGGCCAGGGACGCTGGGATTCCCCGGACAATGGCGTGCGTGTAAAGACCAAATCCTGCCATTAAAGCAGCCATGCTGAGCTCTCCGGTTACTTGGCACAATCAAATCTGGGAGAGGAAAGAAGAAAGAGAGGAAAAAAAAGGACACTTTTCACTCACACGAACCCCGCGAATGATTGAAATCAACTACTATCAGTTAACCCGATGCTGCCTGGCGCGTTCGTATGTCGTTCTTTACCAACAACAGCACGCAACATACACTGTCAGCCTCGACTCAGTCTCCACGAGTGACAGCGTGAACTATGACGAGCCCCGTCACGTGTGGCTCGCGAGTGTGTGCGCGGTTGTTCAGCCCAACAAGTGACAAGAAGACACTCCAAACACACACGTGCGTCTGCAGAGAAGAGTGTGCCAGGCAAACGCTTTCATGGTTTAACAAGCATCTGTGGAAATATGAAAAAACATCAGAACAAAGAGGCTTTTAAAGGAATAGTTCCACGTGTTCAAGCGTGGTTACTATCAGGTATTGACTTAACTGAGCCAGCTGTTTCTGTGAAATAGTCACTTGGACACTTTTGCTTACATGGCTGTCAATAAGGACAGGAAGCAAAACCACATTGAGCAATCCAACATTAAACTTAGGAGATAATAGAAGTTACTGTCGTCCCTAATACCGTCAATGTAAAATCACTAATTTTCTCCATTATAATATTCCATTATAATATTCTGTCTAATAGCAATTAACGAATTTTTAAGATATCACAGATTCACATGGGTGTAGATTTTGTAGGATAGCTAAACCCTGTTCTCTCTTCTATCCCTGCTGACATCCATTTTACCAGTGAGAGCAAGTGTCTGGATCTCAGACTGGTTTGAATTCATATAGCACTTTTCTAGTCTTGATGACCACTCAAAGCTGCTTTACACTACAGTCTTGCCATTCACCCATTCACACCCATTCACACAGCGCATTTTTCTATCACTCATCTTTCATACACAGCTGTCAGGAGCAACGTGGGGTTAAGTGTCTTGCCCAAGGACACATCGGCATGTAGACTATAGTGGAGCCGGGAATCGAACCCACTGAGCAATAGCCACATCCGCCCATTACATTACATTACATGTCATTTAGCAGACGCTTTTATCCAAAGCGACTTACAAAGGAATTGAGTACAATCAGCCAGAACTTGCGACCATGATGTCTTTCGCACACAGGGTACCGGTCTTAACCACTGAGTCACAAAGGCAGACTTCCACAGACTGGAAAAACACATCAGCCGGGCCGGCTCGGTGGTCGGAATGAGGCTGGACCCTCTGGTGACAGTGGCAGAGAGAAAAACTCTTGACAAGTTGCTGAGCATCCTGGACAATCAGCAGCCAGAGGAGCCACATTCGAGTATGAAATGAGTACTTCCACAAAACTCTCAAGGACACACGATGTATATATAATTCTCTCCTTGTCCTGCAGTGTGTAAAATGTACGGCAAGAAGAGTGTGAAAGGAAGATGGGCGTGTGAACGTGTGTGTGTATATGGGGCTAGTGGGATTATATTCCCTGTGGTGCCATCTAAGGAAGGTTCTGGGCCCAGTGAAAACGTCTGAATGGATGGAATGTTTCTTCGGACATCCCAGAAGCACATTCTTCCACCGCGGGACCTCGGTTTGTCTTTTCTTGTTCCAGATTCACTCAATTATCCCCGACTGTTCGAAACATTCCAGGAGCCCCACATTCCTTTTTCCACTCCAGCCAGGATCAACAACCACCACCACCATCACCACCCTCCTTCCAGTGCTCACACCTGCCCCCACCCAGACCTCTTCTCTATTTTTTTTTCTCTCTCATCATTCCTCATCACGGATGGACACGGCCCAAGAAAAGACCCTCTATTTTCGCTTTTCTCTCCATGCTGAGGAATTTGGGTTATTTTGGAAGAAGGAAAGCCCTCATACTTTAGGCGCACCTGGCTGGTACACTGTGCAGCTATAAAAGAAAACTAGTACTGAAAATAACTAGTACTGAAAATAACTAGTACCGCGCGCGGTTCTGAACGGGTTCGAGCCGACCCGCGCGAGTCGCCGTGTGCCACGGCTCCCCGCGCGCCTCGCGCTCTCACCCGTTCATTCACCGCGCGCGCTAGTTATTTTCAGTACTAGTTATTTTCAGTACTAGTTATTTTCAGTACTAGTTATTTTCAGCGGCGTCCCCGCACATGTCGATCCAAATTTCGGGGGGGATCGGCAACGTATGGCAAAGTTATAGGGCACTTCCTGTTTAAAATGGCCGACTTCCTGTTCGGTCAAATGCGCGTCCGTAAACGTGTTCAGGGAAGTTCCCTTGTCTTACATATCAAGTTTTGTGCAGATCGGACAATCTTAGAGTTTACTTCCTGTTTCGGGCATTCCACTTCCTGTTGGGAGGTCATCTTTTGCAGACATGCTCAGGACAGGTCCCTGGTGTGACATATAAGGTTTTGTGCAAATTGGACAACGTACTGCAAAGTTAGCGGGCACTTCCTGTTTAAAATGGCCAACTTCCTGTTCGTCTCTGGAAACATGTTCAGGGAAGGTCCCGTAACTCACATATCTAGTTTTGTGTCAATCGGACAATGTAAGACTTTACTTCCTGTTTCGGGCGTTCCACTTCCTGTAGGGAGGTGACCTTTTACAGACATGCTCAGGACAGGTCCCTGGTGTCACATATAAGGTTTTGTGCAGATCGGACAATGTACTGCAAAGTTAGAGGGCACTTCCTGTTTAAAATGGCCGACTTCCTGTTCGTCTCCGTAAACATGTTCAGGGAAGGTCCCGTACTCACATATCTAGTTTCGTGTCAATCGGACAACGTAAGACTTTACTTCCTGTTACGGGCGTTCCACGTCCTGTAGGGAGGTGACCTTTTACGGACATGCTCAGGACAGGTCCCTGTTGTCACATATAAGGTTTTGTGCAAATCGGACAATGTACGGCAAAGTTAGAGGGCACTTCCTGTTTAAAATGGCCGACTTCCTGTTCGTCTCCGGAAACATGTTCAGGGAAGGTCCCGTAACTCACATATCTAGTTTCGTGTCAATCGGACAATGTAAGACTTTACTTCCTGTTTCGGGCGTTCCACTTCCTGTAGGGAGGTGACCTTTTACGGACATGTTGAGGAAGGGTCTGGGGTCCCACATACTAAGTTTCAAGTGGATACAACGATCCCTGTTGAGCAGCATCAAAAACTATATATGTAATTCTGTCTGCTGTCACCAGGGGGCGCTGTATTTGAAAATTAATATTTTCATATAGACGTGTTCAGGGCCGGACTGTCATCAATCCCAGCAACTTTGGTTCAGATCGGACCAGGATTGGCAAAGCTGTAACAGTTTGTTTTTTCAGAATTTTCTACCACCACCAGGAGGCGCTGTTTTCAAAATGTACCGTTTCAGCAACACAGTCGTCTTCAGGAACTAACCATCATCAACTAAAGCAAGTTTGGTTGGGATCAGACCTTCCATCGCAAAGTTATAAGAGTTTCACTGTCTGTTGTGAAAAATTATTATTATCTCCAACTTTGGCGCCCCCTATCTCGTACGCCATACAATATTTTAAAAAGCTTTTGATAACTTTTGATGCTCAATTCGTCCACATGGATCTCACCAAGTTTGAAGGTGATCGCACAAAAGCTCTAGGAGGAGATAATTGAAATACAAGCTGTCATACTGTCTGCTGTCAACAGGGGGCGCTGTTTTCGAAATTGAATATTTTCATATAGACGTCTTAAGGGCCGGACTATCATCAATCCTAGCAAGTTTGGTTCAGATCGGACCAGGATTTGCGAAGTTGTAGCAGTTTGATTTTTTGTCCCAAAAATCCGACTTTGCGTCGTTGCCATGGCAACACCGTTAAACGATTTGTCGTCATATTGATCACGCATCATCTACCATGTGTTTTGACTGTTGTCACTAATTTTGAGTGCGGTACGATTATCTGTGTAAAAGTTATTCCCGAAATCGTAAAAAAACTTTTTTTTTGTGTATTTTCTTTCACCACAAGGAGGCGCTGTTTTCAAACTTCACCGTTTTTTCATAGACGTCTTCAGCCATGGCCCATCATCAATGGTAGCAAGTTTGGTTCGGATCGGACCTTCCATCGCAAAGTTATAAGAGTTTTGTTTTTCTGATGCGAAACATCAGAATCATCACGAACTTTGCCGCCCCCTATCTTGCGCGCCATGCGACATTTGAAAAAACTTTTGATACCGTGAGCTCCTCAACTGGTCCACAGGGACCTCACCAAGTTTGAAGGTGATCGCACGAAAACTCTAGGAGGAGTTAGTTCAAATACCATTGCTGCGAATTCGCCAAAATCGCTAAAAAATCGCCAATCAACCCAAGATGGCGGATTTCCTGTTGGGTTTGGATCATGGTCATAATGTAATTTTTTCTTCATCCTGACCCACTACACATGTGTACCGAATTTCGTGCATGTGCGATATTTGTATTGGTCATGGTGAATTTGGACAGGTGGCGCCGCACTTATTGGCCCCTCCCACATTCAATTTTCAACGCACATTCCCCGAACCTTTTTCAGACGTAAATTTACACCAGGATTGATGCGGTCACAAAAATCTGTGAGTTTTGGGGTATGGGAAAGGCCTCAAAAATGCGATTCATTTGGGGGAATAATAAGAATAATAATAATAAAAATAACTAGTACCGCGCGCGGTTCTGAACGGGTTCGAGCCGACCCACGCGGGTCGCCGTGTGCCACGGCTCCCCGCGTGCCTCGCGCTCTCACCCGTTCATTCACCGCGCGCGGTACTAGTTATTTTCAGTACTAGTTATTTTCAGCGGCGTCCCCGCACATGTCGATCCAAATTTCGGGGGGGATCGTCAACGTATGGCAAAGTTATAGGGCACTTCCTGTTTAAAATGGCCGACTTCCTGTTCGGTCAAATGCGCGTCCGTAAACGTGTTCAGGGAAGTTCCCTTGTCTTACATATCAAGTTTTGTGCAGATCGGACAATCTTAGAGTTGACTTCCTGTTTCGGGCATTCCACTTCCTGTTGGGAGGTCATCTTTTGCAGACATGCTCAGGACAGGTCCCTGGTGTGACATATAAGGTTTCATGCAAATTGGACAACGTACGGCAAAGTTAGCGGGCACTTCCTGTTTAAAATGGCCAACTTCCTGTTCGTCTCTGGAAACATGTTCAGGGAAGGTCCCGTAACTCACATATCTAGTTTTGTGTCAATCGGACAATGCAAGACTTTACTTCCTGTTTCGGGCGTTCCACTTCCTGTAGGGAGGTGACCTTTTACAGACATGCTCAGGACAGGTTGCTGGTGTCACATATAAGGTTTTGTGCAGATCGGACAATGTACTGCAAAGTTAGAGGGCACTTCCTGTTTAAAATGGCCGACTTCCTGTTCGGTCAACGGCGTCTCCGTAAACATGTTCAGGGAAGGTCCCGTAACTCACATATCTAGTTTCGTGTCAATCGGACAATGTAAGACTTTACTTCCTGTTTCGGGCGTTCCACTTCCTGTAGGGAGGTGACCTTTTACGGACATGTTGAGGAAGGGTCTGGGGTCCCACATACTAAGTTTCAAGTGGATACAACAATCCCTGTTGGAGCAGCATCAAAAACTATAAATGTAATTCTGTCTGCTGTCACCAGGGGGCGCTGTATTTGAAAATTAATATTTTCATATAGACGTGTTCAGGGCCGGACTGTCATCAATCCTTGCAAGTTTGGTTCAGATCGGACCAGGATTGGCAAAGTTGTAACAGTTTGTTTTTTTAGAATTTTCTACCACCACCAGGAGGCGCTGTTTTCAAAATGTACCGTTTCAGCAACACAGTCGTCTTCAGGAACTAACCATCATCAACTATAGCAAGTTTGGTTGGGATCAGACCTTCCGTCGCAAAGTTATAAGAGTTTCATTGTCTGTTGTGAAAAATTATTATTATCTCCAACTTTGGCGCCCCCTATCTCGTACGCCATACAATATTTTAAAAAGCTTTTGATAACTTCTGATGCTCAACTCGTCCACATTGATCTCACCAAGTTTGAAGGTGATCGCACAAAAGCTCTAGGAGGAGATAATTGAAATACAAGCTGTCATACTGTCTGCTGTCACCAGGGGGCGCTGTTTTCGAAATTGAATATTTTCATATAGACGTCTTTAGGGCCGGACTATCATCAATCCTAGCAAGTTTGGTTCAGATCGGACCAGGATTGGCAAAGTTGTTACAGTTTGTTTTTTTAGAATTTTCTACCACCACCAGGAGGCGCTGTTTTCAAAATGTACCGTTTCAGCAACACAGTCGTCTTCAGGAACTAACCATCATCAACTATAGCAAGTTTGGTTGGGATCAGACCTTCCATCGCAAAGTTATAAGAGTTTCATTGTCTGTTGTGAAAAATTATTATTATCTCCAACTTTGGCGCCCCCTATCTCCTACGCCATACAATATTTTAAAAAGCTTTTGATAACTTTTGATGCTCAACTCGTCCACATTGATCTCACCAAGTTTGAAGGTGATCGCACAAAAGCTCTAGGAGGAGATAATTGAAATACAAGCTGTCATACTGTCTGCTGTCAACAGGGGGCGCTGTTTTCGAAATTGAATATTTTCATATAGACGTCTTTAGGGCCGGACTATCATCAATCCTAGCAAGTTTGGTTCAGATCGGACCAGGATTTGCGAAGTTGTAGCAGTTTGATTTTTTGTCCCAAAAATCCGACTTTGCGTCGTTGCCATGGCAACACCGTTAAACGATTTGTCGTCATATTGATCACGCATCATCTACCATGTGTTTTGACTGTTGTCACCAATTTTGAGTGCGGTACGATTATCTGTGTAAAAGTTTTACCCGAAATCGTAAAAAAACTTTTTTTTTGTGTATTTTCTTTCACCACAAGGAGGCGCTGTTTTCAAACTTCACCGTTTTTTCATAGACGTCTTCAGCCATGGCCCATCATCAATCATAGCAAGTTTGGTTCGGATCGGACCTTCCATCGCAAAGTTATAAGAGTTTTGTTTTTCTGATGCGAAACATCAGAATCATCACGAACTTTGCCGCCCCCTATCTCGCGCGCCATGCGACATTTGAAAAAACTTTTGATACCGTGAGCTCCTCAACTGGTCCACAGGGACCTCACCAAGTTTGAAGGTGATCGCACGAAAACTCTAGGAGGAGTTAGTTCAAATACCATTGCTGCGAATTCGCCAAAATCGCCAAAAAATCGCCAATCAACCCAAGATGGCGGATTTCCTGTTGGGTTTGGATCATGGTCATAATGTAATTTTTTCTTCATCCTGACCCACTACACATGTGTACCGAATTTCGTGCATGTGCGATATTTGTGTTGGTCATGGTGAATTTGGACAGGTGGCGCCGCACTTATTGGCCCCTCCCACATTCAATTTTCGACGCACATTCCCCGAACCTTTTTCAGACGTAAATTTACACCAGGATTGATGCGGTCACAAAAATCTGTGAGTTTTGGGGTATGGGAAAGGCCTCAAAAAGGCAATTCATTTGGGGGAATAATAAGAATAATAATAATAATAATAATCCTTCCAGTTTCAAGAGGGTTCTTGCAACCTTGTTGCTCGAACCCTAATAATAATAATAATAATCCTTCCAGTTTCAATAGGGTTCTTGCAACCTTGTTGCTCGAACCCTAATTATTATTGTTCCCCATGAATTTTCAAACGTACAGTTTTATTAAAAAAAATGGAGAAAAAAAGGGTAAAGCGCATTATTATTTCTTGATTAAAATGTGAAATTATAGTTATTTACTTGCATTCCTTTGATTCATTCATGACTTCTCAGTGGGCCTGAACGATTTTGAATTGCAATTGCAATGTGATTCGCGGTGTCAGAGGAAGTGGTCATTTGTACATCATTATTCTCATTTTCAATCGAAAAACACATTTAAAAAGATAGCTGTGTGACATTTGTGCAGATCTGCGAGAGACAAAGATGTTCTCTTCAGTCTAAATCTAAAATTTAAAATCTAAAATTATATTTGGACACATTTTGGCTTTTAATTGAAAATTGCAGTAGGCTGTATGGCGATTTCGATAACATTTCGATTAATTGTTCCGCCCTACTTCTCAGAGAAGCCGGCTCAAATTTGGGAATAAAAAAGTTGAATTGAGTTTGTTATTTGCCAAATAAATAATAATACCATTTTTAGTTTGAAAAAAAACACAGGTCTTTTTGAAAGATTTCAAAAATGTTTTCTTGTTTTTCTTGTCTTCTTGTCATAAAACACTGTAAACAAGGGCATCCAGGAGAATTACAGTTTGGGGTAATCTCACAGAAAGAAGGTCGACCACGATGTGACAGCAAATTAGTCTGTTCATTCATCAGTTGAAAGGTCAATACAAATGGTAGCAGTCCTTAAAGACAGGGAAAATCGAAAAAATATCGCAAATCAACCCCCGTCAATAGGTTGGGTGCTTCCTTACGTCGCACTTTTTCTATGATCTCGGTTATCAATGTAATGATACTCATACCATCAGTGGTACCCAAGCCCCTCCCAATGGTACTTGGAGCTCTTACAGCTGAGTAGCAACATGAGGACGCAATACAGACCACGCCTCCACACCGGCACTCTCTCTCTCTCTCTCTCTCTCTCTCTCACGCGCTGCAGCTTTTTCACACTTTACAGAGCTCTTTACTGCCACAGTATTAACACTGATCGTCATGTTAAATCTTAGCTCTCCTTCTCTTTCTCTCTGTCTCTCGGGCAGGCAGACACACACACACACACACACAGAGGCACAAATGCACTCCTTATGAACATAATTTTGCTCTGATGTTAGTGTGTTTTTCTACAGTTACAGACATGGGTGGCGTGCAGGTGCACATAAATCTGCCTCCGGTGAAATGTTTATGGCTGAATTTGTTAGATCTTTTTACACCACTTTATATTAATGCCGGTCATAATGGTGGCACTTTAAGAGCTCAATATGTTCTCGGGTAGTACTAGGTCGTGCAACATTTTGAAAACCGCTATCCCTCCCCAAAATTTACGGGAAATTAGTTCAAAGGTTGTGTGATTTTCTCCATGAATTCATCCGTTTGATACCTTCACAGAGCAATTTCTATGTTCACTTGTAGTATGTTTACCTAAGTGGTAAATATACTACTTTCCTACCAAAGGTGAAATAATACTGGGTTTTTTTCTAGGGTAAAGCAATGCTGCTATAAACTTCACTCTGCATGAACAGAATCAATTATTCGCTCAACAAATGATGTGCCAAACTGTCCGGGACAGACTGTCAGGGGAAGACTCTTGTGCTTAGAATTAGGGCGGCTCAAATACTCAAAAAAATAAACAACACAAGCATCCGCATGAAAAAAAAAGACACTGATCATCAGTCAGATGTGTCACCATGGCAATTACATCTTCATGTCAGCAAAATGCAACAGGAAATCCTGCTGATGTCACCGCAGATCTGAGGGCAGCTACCGAGATAAGGATGTCAAAAAGGGTGCCTCGCTCATCATCTCACCAAAGACAATTAGAGAGACCGTTCCTCATAAATCTCCCTGTGCAGTGACCCAAAGGGCGGGCCAGAGAGGCTCATTTACAAACCTGCTTGTGCAGATAAAGAACGCTTATTCTCACCTACAGCTGAATGTGAGTCAGCTACTATCAGGAGGAATCCTTGGAAAGGAGGAAGGAGGCGCTGAGGTTTTGAATGCTGAACAAGGAGCTGCATGATCATTTATAGCCAGTTACCATACATTCTCCCTCTCTCCCTCAGCTCAGCCCTTTTCCTTGTCCCCTGATAGGTGGATTGATCATTCTGTCACAGAGACAGTGACCCAATGTGCGTGTAAAGGCAGTGTGGAGAAAAAGTAAAAAAACAGGAGAGGGCTTCTGCGGCAACGGCAGACATCCTCTTGTTTTAAAGAGAGAAAAATATGTACGGAATAAGACAACGAAAATCTCTTCTTAAATTAGAGAATCACCTCTTATCTTTCATTACTGTGGCATTAAAGGATTAGTTTGAAATTTTCGGGGAATACTCTGGAGTTAGACGTGAAAATCAATACTAATCTCGAGGCTGTCCAGTGAATATTAAGTGACAGCAGCTGAATAGCTTAGCGTTAAAAGCCCGGCAATTAATAGATCAGTCAATAGGAAGAAAAGTAATCTGCTTCTTATTTGTTATTTTAATGCAAGAATGAATATGTCAGAATATATTCTGGTTCCAGCATCGTATGAGATGAATGAAGTGTTTTTGCTTTTGGACATTTGGTGGAAAGACTGTACGGTTGTCACTTTGGAACTCTGCTAAGGTACCAGTGGTGTTTTTTCACAGATTTTTCTGATAATCTTTCATTTGGACCTAATGACAAGAACAAATTTGACCTTATAGCACATCTGAAGCTAATTTTTGAGGGTTGTGGCCTTCATAAACCCCTTGTTTTTTGGGTTTTGTGATACTTGGTCAAGTTTACTGGCACTACATTTTATTGGCTAACTATTCTCTGTTATGAAGTTGACAGAGCCTTCTGTCCATAACCCTGTGCTATTTTTGTACATCTATACATCAAACAATTTCAACAATGATGGAACTTTCAAGGAGAGGCTTCGCAAGTCGGGAACAATAACAACAATATCGTTGCTTTTGGCTCTTTCTTAACAGGTACATTATCACAGCCTTCTCCTCCACTATTGCCAAGTTTGTTATCATCAACTCTCAAGCATCACCTCAAAGACCACGCCAGAGCAGAGAAGACATTTTGAAGTGTGCAGACAGTGATGGTTACAGTTTGAATACACAAATAGGGCATGAATGAATGTTTACAGTGTTTCTGAAGGTCTGAACATAATGCGCAACAACAGAGAAATGTGTTATTTCTCTTGAGATGGCAAGAACAGACCCTTTCATTGCATACAAATATTCCAAGCCTAGTGAGAATGAGTGCGCAATTTGGGGTCAGAAAACGTCAGGTAAGCGAATAGCATGTATGTCCACGGTCCTCATATATCCTCCTGAATCTTTCCTTGCTGACCGTGAACAATACCTAAATAAACAAGCTGACGGCAACAGTCTGCCTGACCTAGCTTCCATAAAAGATTAGCTAGGTGATATTAGCAAGTGGCCAGATATCCAGTGGCCAGCTATTCACTCTTACCTTATAGATAAACCTAGCCCGAGAAAGTCTATGTGCGTACAAGTCTTACAAGGAACGTTTTTAGCACACCATGTTTACTTGTCAGTGTGCTGGCCGGCAGCTAGCTACAAGCTAGCTACATCCAAGACCACAACGTACATTTGGGAAGCATAGGTTTCATATACATATGTGCGTTGACACACATATTTCTTTGAAATCCAGGCCTTTCATCGTAATCTAACAGAAAGAGCTGGTAAATGATAACTTAGCTACAGACGATCTCTATTTTTTTCAGATCCTGTAGGGATTCTGAAGAACTTGCTGGTTCTATTTTCACAGCCAACTACGCTACAAGTAGGCCTCTTATGTGTTGGACTGTTATACAAGTTAATGGTAAGAGTGTGTTTTCTGACCCCAAACTGTGCGCGCACATTCCGGTGATGTAGCTCTCAAAAGGGTCTACAAGAAACTCAACATTTCTGCATTAACCACGCCCAAATAATGACGTCATTCTTTTCTCGCAGCCCTCGGAGAGAGCACACATGTACAGGACTTTCCTCGTCACCAGAAACATAATTCTCAACGTATTCAGTCTACACAATAAAGTGTCACGCTGCTCCTTGCTGTGTTGCCTCCGGGCCGTGCACAAATCCACCACCAAGATGAAGTTAAAAGGTGGGAAAGGGGAAAAATCTGCCAACAAAGATTGGCATGTTTTTCTCCCTCTAGAGATGTAAAAATGAGAAAATGCCCCATCACCACAACAGGGTGCTGCGGGTAACAGTGTCTGACCGTTTAACACCAAGGCTCTTTGCCATCGTCTGCCAGCAAACACACCATCACATGGTCTTGGGCCAAAATTTGGAAGGCTCAGCTCTCACCTGGAGCTGACAGCAGCTGAGCAATCACAATGATAGCTGTGCTATAATCTGTCAGAGGGAAAAATCACTGACTCATTCTGAGGATCCGGAATGGCTCTGTCATTTTTGAGCACACTTTGGCCCGTATTATACTTTCTAAAATAGGCTGCGAGTGCAACTATCTCAGCCTAATGAAGCAACAGCAAGTGGAAAAACAAGGTTAATACGTGTGCGATATGGGGCGAACCCTCTCTACAAAGCTTTTATCTTCATCTTCTTATCTGAGACGTTTCGGCATTAGGACACCAGTTGCCCTCTTGGAGGGAGTCGTAAGAAAAAAAAGAAAAAAGAAATACGATTGGTGAACTTTAAAGCATCCTCTCATTTTTCTGGTTATCTATGAAGACCTCAGAGAGCATTCCTCAGTGTGAGAGCCACAGGGAGTGGCAGCCTGCAGTACAGACTTAATGAGCCTGTCTGAATGTTTCAGAGCCTGACACAATAAAGAACCTGCAGAGCTGATGTTCAGTATCAAATAGTCTCCCTGCACTCTACTGGGTACTGGGAGAAGTAAACATGCATACAGGTGCACGACATGCCCAGTTGTACATACGACTCATATTACCGCTCACATTGTCCACTCTGCGGTTGTTTACTACACTTCTGGAACTGGAATGATCACATTATCTCTCCACATACAGGCCATTGACTTGTCTCTGATAATTACAACCACAAAGACTCGGGGGGGAAAGAATGAACCTGGTTTATATTTCAAGATGTGACTTCAGGGCATGAATCCAAGTGAAGATAGGAGAACAAATAATTGTGTTACAGCTGATGTGTTTTTGAAACCAGGCTAAAATTTGCTAAATCACTTCTTAAAGAAAAGCGCAGCTACTACAGTAATAGCTCCTGTTTTCTAATTACGGTAATTTGAATTAAGGCTGTCAAACCTCAAGACTCACTGCAGAAGTTAGTTGTATTAATTAGTTATTCTTCAAGTCCATATCAACATTGTGAGCCACTCTTACCTGTGTTAATCATAAAAATCTTAATTAGTAATCAAATGAAATGGGAAGCAAAGAAGGGTTCTTAGTTTTACAAGCTTGATTTTTAGATTTATTTATTTAAAATCTTAAGACGTGCAATAAGCCTGAGGTAACACGGTGTCTACTTCAGACATGTTAATGCAACAGCATTTGCATTTCAAGGAGTTCAAGTTAAGTTGTCTTATGTGGACAATTGACATATGCAAACAGGATAAAATTATACAGACACAGCTGCAGCTTCATTTACTTATTTATTTCACTTCCTGACTTAATGATGACGCCACATCATCAGCTCTAAGTCATCAGCATTAAGTGTGACAGCCGACCCCCAACTCTCTAAGCGAGTAGCTCTGGTACACTGTGTGTGTGAACAGAGGATACGCACAAATAATGGGATTAAAATTTAAATAACGCGTTACACATGGCTCTTAATTCATCACAATTCACGCATTAATGCTGCCAACTCTCATTTAAATTAAATTTTATTACATGAAAACTGATGTACAAGTGACAAGCCTGACGCAGGCCTGCACGAGTCGGCATTAGGAAATAATAGGGACAAACAGCCCAGTATAGGCTTTGTTCTTAGTTATGTAACTCGGTGCTGCCTGTGATACATGTCCCGTGAGATGCAGCAGTAAAAAAGACCAACATGCAGCACTTAATACAGACCCCCACCCTCCCTGCCTATTTTTATGTCAGTCTACTTGATCTCTACACATTCAAAGCGCTGCTCACTGTTTTGTTACCTTGTGACTACAGTAGCGTTTGAAGTATTTTAGTGTAGCATGCCATTTCTTGGCTCCACTTGCTTGTTTCGGGGAGGTTGTGAGAGATGCTGGTGGAGCTACAGGGGTAAAGCAGAGCATCTGTCAGCG
This sequence comes from Solea senegalensis, assembly GCF_019176455.1. NCBI lineage: Eukaryota > Metazoa > Chordata > Actinopteri > Pleuronectiformes > Soleidae > Solea > Solea senegalensis. Next base: position 12,109,294 of record NC_058034.1, on the reverse strand, counting down.
AGGCAGCCTTCTGGACACTCTTCAGGAAAGAAAGATGTACTACACCCACCAGGCAGGCTAAATGAGGCATGATCAATGAGAATAATCTAGATACAGAGGCTGCAACCCACCCATACAGTCCCCAGTGGGGAGCTGTAATAAATTGCACACAAACTGCATGAAGACAAGGTCCAAAACTAGATGCTGGGGCAGATCAGGACCCAGGGGATGCTTAGTATTTCCTTCACGTGACACTTATGAATTAGCTTCAAGTAAAGTTTGCACCACATGCACCAAGAAGTAACACATCCCACAGCAACTACAGCACAGTAAAGGCAAAACCAAAGCAAAAGGAAAGTCAGGCACAGCCTCCAAAGGAAGTGTTGAAGTGATGCTGAGAAGAGAGCTGAAATACAGCCTTACCAGCACTACTGTAATCTCGTTGTCCTGTTGTCCACGACAGGCCAATCCATTCACCAAGGAGGCACTTAAGGTCAAAGTTACAATGCCTCAATAACGTACACCAACCACACTCCCATCAGTGCCGGAACCTGCAGTCCTCTTCACACTGTTTCCACTGCAGCATTATGCTCTGCCATACACACATACACACATGCTCACTCATTCTCTCTGTGACAACCCCCACCTCTTTTTTTCTGTCAATCCCCTCCTCCTCTTCTCGTCTCCACTATTTCTGTCTCTTTCACTGAAAGGATCCCCCTCCCCTCCCCTCCCCTCCCTTTCCCTCTCCCTTCCTCTTGCTTTCTCTCCCCACACTCCGGCACTCACTGCTTGGCCAGCTGATTTTTTTTTTTTTCTTTTGCTCATGTATGCAGCAATCTGTACCCCCACTCCAACACATAAGGGCAACCCAAAAAAATCCATATGCTCTCCTGTTCAATCAGCACTCACACCACCGTGTTCTCGTAGCACTGCTGCTCCATACTTAGCTCTGATATATTTCTCAGCTTACAAGGCGGCAGAATGTAAATAAGTCAAATGTAATAAAAAATAAAATAAAATAAAAATATATACAGTATACTATGGCTGAGACCATTTGAATACAAGAAGCATGTCATCTGCTGTGTGCTTACTGCAGCAGAAGCCTGCTGCTGCTGCTGCTGCTGCTGCTGCTGCTGCATCTCTTGTCTCTCCCTTGTCATCTCTATCCATTTATCTGAATTATGTCTTTGGACTTGCGCCACTCCCACTGAGATCAAGGAAGATTTCAATCCTACGAAAACAAACGACGCAGGCTATATTTTAGTATTCGCACAATGTGTCTCTAAAATCAGGGTGCAGTGCATGTGTCCTGTGTTAAATATTCAAAATTCCAAATAGTCATAAGTGCTATACCTACCAAGGCCCCCCTAACTAACAATGATTTTTTAAAAAACAAACACGTTATTGTGTAAATCTGCTTGTTTAATGACATTAGGTGACATGACACACCACTCTTCAGTTTAACGCCAACGCTGAACCAGACATTTCGGAGCCCTTCGGGTATTAGTGTGTGTCACTAAGAATTATCATCCACCCGTAAGTGAATTGCTCTTCTCATTGGCCAGCAATGAGCACTCGAACCAGAAATCAATAAAGTCTCAATCAGTAAAAATGGAGAGTGAGAGGGAATGTGAGAGAAGAAGGGAGTGTGAGGGAGGGAGGGAGAAAGAGAGAGAGAGAGAGCCTTTTGTAATTTCGATACATCTGAAAAGCAAGGAATTTAATTTGTTCCCTGTCTGTGGTGATACATTTTCTCACTACAGAGTCATGTATGGATGCTGCTTTTGAATTAAATGTGATGGAATGATTATGACGAGGCTGGAGTAATCTCAGTGACGCAAGCACAACACCGTACATCTTGTTAAACCACTTATATCTTCATTTACTGTTGCCAGGGCAGTTTAAAAGGTTTAGGTTTATTCTTAGGTTTATACATTTTTTTTAATGGAATAGTCCATAATGTTTCAAGCTTGGTTGGGGCCGTCTTAGTTTATTTGTCTATTTTTGCACACATTTCAGGATGCCTATTGTGATTATGTTATTTGGCCCCACATTTAGCAAAAAAAATAGCCTAATAATGTAGTTTGAAATAACTTTGGACTCAAACAGGCCTACCGTAAGGTGTTTGCAAGTTTATAATCAAACCAAATCAAATCCTACACGTTTAAACTGTGCTACATGGGTTGCTTTCGATGATTGTGATATGTTTGAACATTTCATTCACTGAGGCTCTTTGGGAAACTGCTTGGATCCTTCCCTCAAAGGAGTTATTGTCCCAAGTGAGGACACCACACTATCTTTGACAGACTGGTATTTGAATATGTTTATGAGACAGCGGTAGATTACAAATTTGCTTGGGAATAATTTAACACATGGATAAACACTTTTCAGAAGCAGGACAGTGCACACTACAGCATTGAACTAAGCCAGGCTTTGGCTCTGAAGACAATATCAGCTAGTAGGATCAAGTTACTGTTGATTTCCTTCTGTTGACAGAAGGAAAAAAAAAAAAATACACCTTTAGAATGTCAAACATGGAGGACGACTGCTCTCTGTGGCTTCTTTTGTGTAGGATGAAAATAAAATGGCAGCGCAACACTCACAATCCAGACTAGATAAATAAAACACAACCTCCATCTGCTCCCTCCACATCGACGTGTTATATTTAGGCCTCGTAACTGAATCCATGAGAGCTATTCAACCCTGTATTCCTTTGTGCAGCCTTTTCCACATAATAAGCAAAATCTTACAGCCCAGTGGCCTGAAACCCAGGCAGGAGTGACTCACTGGCTCAAAGTGAACAGGGCATTGATCCGCCCGTCCGCCCGCCCGAGATTCATAGCATGTTGGGTGAAGGCATGTTGAGCAACACTGGCACCTGTCCCGCGGGACATGAGTCACACGACGAATGCCCTCAATGCGGTTTTGTACAGCTGACGACAGCTAACGCAACCAATCATCATCACCACGGTTTCACCGAGTACGATGTAAGACAAAAAAAGACTCCATCACTTGGAAGAAAAGAAAAAAAACAGGCCCCCGTCTCCAGAAAAAATTCAGTGCAACTTACAATACATATTTAATCAGGTGAGTGTGATGTGGAGCTTGCAGCCATGTATTAAAGCTGTTCACTCCATGACTAAGGAAAGCCATTAACCAAGCTCCTTCTACAATAATCACATGTACTGCCATGTGTTTTTTTCTGTGCAATAATTAAAGTAATATCCGTATGTGTGCATGAGGTGACTGTGTACTGAGACAGTAGCGACATTCAGCAGAAATTTAACAGGAAAACACAAAACTAGGTAAGAAGGAACATGTTTCTTTTTTTTAATCAAGAGAAATCTCGAGATTTATGTCCCTCTATGGCTAAATGTGAAGCAGTGAAGCGTAGTTTACGGCTCCCTCAGTCTCCACACCATCTCTGCCGCTTTAATGTACACACATAATGTCATAGTATAGTATGTCGTCCAAAATGTCATAGTAAAGCATGTCGTCGAAAATCAGACGATAGTTTGTTGTCCAAAATGTCATACGATAGTATGTCATAGAATAGTACTTGGTCCAATGTCACTTAGAAATATGTTGATTTCTGAGACTGGCGGGACTCGAACCAGTGCTGCCTTGGTAGTCTTGCATCCGAAGTCTTAACATAAACCACTCAGCCAACTAGGATCTTACCAGAAGAACAAAGTATACTTTAATCCAAAATAAGTCAAAGAAGTCTTAGAACAGTATGTCGTCCAAAATCAGTCAAAAATGTCATAGTACAGTATGTGGTCCAAAATCAGTCAAAAAAGTCATAGTATGATATATACGTCAAAATCAGTCCAGAAATGTCATAGTAAAAAGCATGTAGGTCGAAAATCAGTCAAAAAAGTCATAGTATAGCATGTCGTCCAAAATCAGTCAAAAAAGTCATTGTATAGCATGTTGTCCAAAATCAGTCGAAAAAGTCATAGTATAGCATGTAGTCCAAAATCAGTCAAAAAAGTCATAGTATAGTATGTCGTCCAAAATGTCATAGTAAAGCATGTCGTCGAAAATCAGACGATAGTTTGTTGTCCAAAATGTCATACGATAGTATGTCATAGAATAGTACTTGGTCCAATGTCACTTAGAAATACGTTGATTTCTGAGACTGGCGGGACTCGAACCAGTGCGGCCTGGGTAGTCTTGTATTCGAAGTCCTAACATAGACCACTCAGCCAACTAGGATCTTACCAGAAGAACAAAGTATAGTTTCATCCAAAATAAGTCAAAGAAGTCTTAGAACAGTATGTGGTCCAAAATCAGTCAAAAAAGTCATAGTATAGCATGTCGTCCAAAATCAGTCAAAAAAGTCATAGTATAGTATGTCGTTCAAAGTCAGTCAAAAAAGTCATAGTATAGTTTGTTGTACAAAATTGGTCAAAAATGTCATAGTATAGCATGTCGTCGAAAATCAGTCAAAAAAAATCACACGATAGTTTGTCGTCCAAAATGTCATACGATAGTATGTCATACAATAGTACTAGGTCCAATGTCACTTAGAAATACGTTGATTTCTGAGACTGGCGGGACTCGAACCAGTGCTGCCTTGGTAGTCTTGCATCCGAAGTCTTAACATAGACCACTCAGCCAACTAGGATCTTACCACAAGAACAAAGTATACTTTCATCCAAAATAAGTCAAAGAAGTCTTAGAACAGTATGTGGTCCAAAATCAGTCAAAAATGTCATAGTACAGTATGTGGTCCAAAATCAGTCAAAAAAGTCATAGTATAGTATGTCGTCCAAAATCAGTCAGAAATGTCATAGTAAAGCATGTCGTCCAAAATCAGTCAAAAAAGTCATAGTATAGCATGTCATCCAAAATCAGTCAAAAAGTCATTGTATAGCATGTTGTCCAAAATCAGTCGAAAAAGTCATAGTATAGCATGTAGTCCAAAATCAGTCAAAAAAGTCATAGTATAGTATGTCGTCCAAAATGTCATAGTAAAGCATGTCGTCGAAAATCAGACGATAGTTTGTTGTCCAAAATGTCATACGATAGTATGTCATAGAATAGTACTTGGTCCAATGTCACTTAGAAATACGTTGATTTCTGAGACTGGCGGGACTCGAACCAGTGCGGCCTGGGTAGTCTTGTATTCGAAGTCCTAACATAGACCACTCAGCCAACTAGGATCTTACCAGAAGAACAAAGTATAGTTTCATCCAAAATAAGTCAAAGAAGTCTTAGAACAGTATGTGGTCCAAAATCAGTCAAAAAAGTCATAGTATAGCATGTCGTCCAAAATCAGTCAAAAAAGTCATAGTATAGTATGTCGTTCAAAGTCAGTCAAAAAAGTCATAGTATAGTTTGTTGTACAAAATTGGTCAAAAATGTCATAGTATAGCATGTCGTCGAAAATCAGTCAAAAAAATCACACGATAGTTTGTCGTCCAAAATGTCATACGATAGTATGTCATACAATAGTACTAGGTCTAATGTCACTTAGAAATACGTTGATTTCTGAGACTGGCGGGACTCGAACCAGTGCTGCCTTGGTAGTCTTGCATCCGATGTCTTAACATAGACCACTCAGCCAACTAGGATCTTACCACAAGAACAAAGTATACTTTCATCCAAAATAAGTCAAAGAAGTCTTAGAACAGTATGTGGTCCAAAATCAGTCAAAAATGTCATAGTACAGTATGTGGTCCAAAATCAGTCAAAAAAGTCATAGTATAGTATGTCGTCCAAAATCAGTCAGAAATGTCATAGTAAAGCATGTCGTCCAAAATCAGTCAAAAAAGTCATAGTATAGCATGTCGTCCAAAATCAGTCAAAAGTAGCATGTTGTCAAAATCAGTCAAAATAGCATGTCAAAATCAGTCATAGTATAGTATGTCGTCCAAAATCAGTCAGAAATGTCATAGTAAAGCATGTAAAAGTCATAGTAAAGCATCGTCCAAAAATCAGTCAAAAAGTCATAGTATAGAATGTCGTCCAAAATCAGTCAAAAAGTATCCAAAATCAGTAAAAAGTCATAGTATAGCATGTCAAAATCAGACAAAAAAGTATAAAATCAGTCAGAAATGTCATAGTATAGCACGTCGTCCAAAATCAGTCAAAAAGTCATAGTATAGTATGTCGTCCCAAAATCACTCAAAAAGTCATAGTATAGTATGTGGTCAAAATCACCAAAAAGTCATAGTATAGTATGTCCTCCACAATCAGTCAAAAAAGTCATAGTATAGCATGTCAAAATCAAAAATTCATATTATAGTATGTCCAAAACAGTCTACAATTCCATAGTATAGTATGTTGTCCAAAAAAATCAAAATCACCCAAAAAGTCATAGTATAGTATGTAAAATCACAAAAGTAAGTAGCAAAATAGTATGTGTCCCAAAATCAAAAAAGTCATAGTATAGTATGTAGCCCAAAATCAGTCAAAAAGTCATAGTATAGTATAGTCAAAAGTCAGTCAAAAGTCAGTATAGCATTTCGTCAAAATCAGTAAAGTCATAGTATAGTATGTCGTTCAAAGTCAGTCAAAAAGTCATAGTATAGCAGTCCAAAATCACCCAAAAATGTCATAGTATCAAAGTCAACCAAAAAATCATAGTATAGTATGTAGTTCAAAATCAGTCAAAAAAGTCATAGCAAAGCATGTCGTCCAAAATTGGTTAAAATTTACATAGTATAGTATATCTTCTAAAATCGGTCAAAAATATAACAGTATAGCATATCGTCCTAAATCACCAAAAAAAGTCATAGTATGATACGTCGTCCAATGTCACCTAAAAATGTCTTAATTTCTGAGATTGGCGGGATTCGAACCAGTGTGGCCTGGTGAGGCTTGTATCCAAAATGTTAACATAGACCACTCGGCCAACTAAGATCTCACCTCTTTGGCAAAGTATACTCTCTTGAGTGAAATCAGTCAAATAAGTCACACTACGGATATCGTGCAAAATCACCCAAAAAAGTCATAATATAGCATGTCGTCCAAAATCACTAAAAAAATTACATAGTATAGTATGTCGTCCCAAATCAGTCAAAAATGTCATAGTATAGCATATGTCGTCCAAAATCACCCAAAAAAGTCATAGTATAGTATGTCGTCCAAAATCAGTCAAAAAAGTCATAGTATAGTATGTCGTCCAAAATTGGTAAAAAAAAAGTCATAGTATAGTAGGTCGTCTAAAATCAGTCAAAAAAGACATGCTATACTATGACATTTTTGACCGATTTTGGACACCATATCAAAGTATCACATTTTGGTGTCATTTTGGACAACATACTATACTATGACTTTTTTGTCAAATTTTGGACGACACACTAAAGTTCCACGTTTTGGTGTCATTTTGGATAACATACTATACTATGACATCTTTTGGTGACTTTTGACATTGCACTTTTTTTGAATCAGTGGTGTATGAATGTGTTGAAGCATGTGTGATGCATGTTGTCAATGTGTAACAAAGGAACAACTAAACAAAATCATCCTGGATTGCACGCTGGTCTTTGGGGGAGGCAGGGTTAAATAGGCTGGGAGGCCTGGCCAGGTGCTCCCGGTTACTCAATCAGCTCAGCCTGAGACCTGCAGGTAAAGGAGCAGAGCACCAGTGTACAAGTAACAGGCTGCGGGCTATATATGTATATATATACATTTGTGTATTTGCCACCAACAAGAGACAATTCTAGAAAGAGTTGAAGAGTTGACCTGGGAGCGCAGAATGAAGCGGTTAATGTAAAGATTCATTTAAAAAGAACTGCAGACTTTCTGAGTTTCCCCTTTTCAGATGAGTCAAGCTGTCAAAACAGTAGCTCCTAACTCTAATCTTTAATTCTGTAAACTGTAAAAATGAGTTACATTGAGAATGACAGGAGGATTTTTTTCTTCTTCTTTGGCTTGAGTTCTGAAAACAGATTATTTTGACAAAATTGTCAAAACTGACATTTATATCCCATCATCAAATATATCTTAAATCTTAGTTGCACTTTTAACTGTGTTTCAGTTGTTGTTTAATTTGAGTCATTGTGAAAGCGCTCACATTTAGTTTGAGAGATCAAGTGTGAAACATATCTGTCGTGAGAGGAGGTAACATTTGATGTCAATGTGGCTCTGCATTTCTTACATCCACCATCCAACCACGTGAGGCAGGAGGTTTGCAGCAGTAATTCTCCTCACATGAATGCATTATCTGTCATAATGTTTCCCAAACTTAAAAGCAGCATGGTGCTGCAGACAAAGCAGCATGTCTAGACTAAGAAGAAAATGTGGAGGGATGGACAAATCCAAATCTACAATACCTCCAAAGCATGCTTGTTGTCATTCTTTGTGTCATCCATCTTGATTTGCTGCCAGCTTTCATTCGTACACAGTTGCTGCTTTCTGCTGCTGATAGTGAGTGCTGCCGCTGTCCCTGTGGGGAAGAATGAGAGGTTGAAGGAGACGCAGCCCGGCAGCCGCCCACTACACTCATACAGATTTATTATTTGTGCAGTCACTCAGGACATTTTACAGCTGTATTTACCTTGGACCCTGTCATGAGTATTAGGTGGCAGGGCCCAGGAATGCAGATGTGATTATCCATTCATAGATCCACTACTACCCTGTCCACAGACCCACCACCAATGACACCATTAATCAAAGTGTATATAGTTTTTAAAACATCCTAACATGCATTTTCCAGGAGACCATAATTCACACAGTCAACGATTTATTAAAATGGAGGTTTAGCTGTAATGTCATGACAGTTCCCCCAATTAGGTTGCCTTAGTGTGAAGTCATCACAGCCTCAGTCTACCGTAACTGTGGGAACGTGTCCAGCTCTTCTCTGGACGGAAAGATCGGCAGGATTTTATGCGCTGGCCTGCCAAAACTGGATAGACTCGCTTTGTACTCTAGTCTTGCCTATACATTCAAATATAGAAAATAAGGACCATAATATTCCAACAATAACAACGTGCCAGGTTGTAGAATCAGGCATAAAGGAGTATGTCAGTTCACTTACCTAAGAGTATAGAGGAATAGTGTTCCCGCCCCCTTTATTCATCGTATGCTCTATGAATAAATTGTGTTTCTGTTTTTAAAAGTTATCAAACTCAGAGTACAATGTCTGACTACAATGCAACCGCAGCAGGCCACTGAAAGAATGCTAGCATACATCAAAGGTGTCATAATTTTCAGCTGAAAACAAATCACTCCATCCATAAACCGCCCCCTTCTTTCTTCCCTTGTTGTTTGCTTCACATTCCACTTGTTATTCACACAACACCTTGAGAGTGTCGATTACTTTACCTGAGATGCTGTGTGCTGTCTGTCAGTTGTGCCATAACCTTTCACGTGGACAAAAAATACACGTTACCCCCTTCCCCATTTTTTTACGAACCACTCTTTTCTCTCCTCTTTTTTCTGTTCATCGCCTTATTCTGAATTGCCCTTTAAATGTTCTGCTGACCTTTTATATATGACTCTAAAATGAGTGGAATAGTTAAATACCCTAACAAAGCATCACGTCTACTTTTTTGTCTAATGTTCTCTGTCAGCCTCATTATAAAAACTACTCCATAATGATCCAATTTTTTTACACTCACTCATTGGAATAATCAGGGCTTACAGCAAACGTTGTCTTACCCAAGACGTTTTTAAGTTACAGTGTATCAGAGAGCCATTAATCCACCTACTGTCTGTAATATTTGAGTGCAAGTAAAAAGAGAGGAAGATGTCGGGTACAACTGTGCTCTGCCATTACCTCATGCTATTCATACAAATACAACGTGGCCCTATTTCGTAGTCAGTGTTATATCCAAAATATAGTAATGCCATATATTATATGTTGACAGTGAGCTAAAACGATCCCTGATAAACAGTATCACCACCTTTAAAGTGCCATGAAATACATTTTAGAGAAAGAGAATGCTAAGGAACTGAGGAAGGACAGCTAAATAGTATAAGTTTTTATAGTATAATAAGAATATTTTATCATACAGAAAACAAAATACAGTATATTAGCTCTTGCTCTGGAGGCATTGCATGAGGTCGTCTGTTCAAGACAAAAAAGTGAGGAGAGACGGAGAGGGACGTGTCCCCAACCGATTGGGACATATGTTGCTGGATGCTACTCGTCTCATTACGGTTCATATGTTTTATTCACGCTCGACTGCTGTTTACTATGTAAATTATGTGTCAGTTCACATGTGCGGGCATGACGAGAACATATGGATCCACTTTTACATGCTAATGAGATCATGTTTGAATAGAGCTGTGGTTTAAATGTGATGAGTGGCGTTTATGTTAACAGTCTCGTTCATAGGGACAGTTTTTGTATTTTGTATATAGGTGAAGGTGTGGTGGTGATGCAGGTGAGAGTCACTCAGCTGCAAAAAGTTCAAATGATTCTGGTTAAACAATTTTTCACACTGTGACCTGATGTCCTTTCAAAGCTAATGGTGTCCCAGGAAGTAACCCTGGCAGAGAGCGAGAGTGCCATGCATGGGATGTAGGTAGAGTAGGTCATGTGTGTTGTAATGCGCATGCATGCATGCACACATGCTCACACATATGGAATGCCCATCCACAGGCATGCATACACACAAGTATTAAGCGCATGAATGCACGAGTATGCGCACACATGCATGCAAACACTGCGCCCTTATCCTACTTTGTACTTCAGAAGATGATACTGAGTAACTGTAGCATCCAGTCTGCTCTCATCAGTCAACTCTTGTGATGCAGTCAACTCTTCTCCACAACAACCTCTTGAAATGTCCTCATAGGGTTGACATTTCACACACATGTCATAACAACATTTCTTATGTGACATAATTTACACATACTATGTAATTTGCAAAAAAGGTTGAATGACAACATACTGTATGATTCTGGTGACGAGTTGTGGAAACACAAAAATGCTCATAACGTGCCTTTTTGACACTTACAGCACATTTTTTATCAACAATACTGGCACAAAAGCCTTGGTAACTCCAGCCCTAAGTATATGGATCTCAAAAAAAAAAGGAAGATTTTCTAAAGGGCAAGGTTTAAAGGTGTGAAAAGTCACATCTTTAAATAAGACATTAAAATAATGTCTTGTTTCCCTACATGCATACATTTATGATATTGTGGCTCTCCTGACCCTGTCTCCTGGAATAAAAAGAATTTTTATCTCAGTAGGGCAATGTGAGCAAATAAAGGTTAAATTAGAACAAGACAAATATTGTTCCTTGGCATAGTTTCCTCTTACCTCAGACATAGAGATCTTTATCAAACCTTACACCTCACACCAAAAAAACCCCGATCACAATCATCCTCTCAGGATCACATCTGAAACCAGCTCGAAATGCAAAGAGAAAAATAGACTGTGGCACCAGCAGCCTGTCAGCTCTGCTCACATCTTTATCTTTCTTCTGCGTCTTTCTATACAGAAGACAAGTGGGCCCTGACTGTGGCATGTGGAAGAGAGAAACGTCCATTTTAATATCCTGTCTGAACCGTACTGTCGCCGTCAGCCTCACGTCTATCAGTGGATCTGGCTGGATCTGGCGTAGGGAGGATGTACACGGATATCTGATGTTCCCCTGGCTCTCTCTTTGCCTTCAACATGGCAAGGACATGTAGCAAATTACTATGGGAAGGAGATGCATTCCGAGTGGTTTGTGGGGAGTGTTTGGCAGTGAAAAGGGAAAAGTGCAACATCAAGGTTAAAGAAATATAAGTATTTTTTCTTTTAAACCTTGATATTGCATTTTTCCGTTTTCACTTTGAAAGTGAATTGTCTTTAACACTGCAGTAGATAGATTTCTTTTGAGTATTTAAAAATCAAGTTCAATTTTCTAGTGGCACATGAGGAACAGGCTAATGTTATACTTTGACAGCCCACACCACATGTTTTTTTCCCCTCCTTGTTCAGTGGTACAAACTAGTTTATTTTTAACTTGTGTATAATATGTGCTGTCTTGTTGCATGTGCAAAAAACATATTGTAGGTCTCATCTCTGGTAATGGCTTTAACCATTATTTGCTTTGAGTCCTATGCTCTTGCCACAGGAGTAACCACTAAAGCAACACCGACTCTGAGCAAACAGCGCACCTCCCATTTGTACATCCATTTTTCCAAAAAGTACACAAATTGATTTGTCACTCAAAAAATAAATTGACACGTGCTCAGTGTGGAAAGGAAAAAAGTTTAGATAGACACCAGCAGAAACAATCTGGAGGAATAGAGGAAAGGAAACAAAAGGAGAAAAAGACAAAAACGACAGCTGCACATCTGCCAGAGCCTCATTCATGGCACCTCTCCATCTTGCCTCGCATGACCTTGTCTTAAAGTACAGGCTATGAAGTTTCCCCAGTTTATAAATAGTCCCTGCTAAATTCTGCTCTTCAGTGAATTATTTCAGCAGTGAAGGATTTTCTTCCCCTTGTTTTCTTTCCTCCTAACTCTGGCACCTCACCCTTCATTGCATATTGTACAGACAGGGTGCCAAAAATATGCCCAGAGGTGTGTGGCAACCACCTACCATGTTTAACCACAATTCCACAGTTTGTTTGTGGCTATACAAAGCTCCCACCGTGCAAATGCAAGCTGAAGTGAATTGACCGAATGCTCTTGGACGAGGTGTTTTGTTATTATTTTCACACACCTTCTTTTCTTATCGAGTTCTGGCATAAAAAGAAAATTGTCATTGTATCCAGCTTGAAAGTGGTGATAAGGTGACATTTAACAACAGGGCAGTAGTTGCAGTCATGGTTAAAGGGTATAGCTGTCTCTGGTGGACAAATGTGTTTTGCAGAAAAAAAACAACATAAATCATTGTTTAATAAGATACAGGACGGGAAGTTTGTTGTCACTTGGACAGTAAAAAAAAACACTTCAGACCATTCAATGATATTCTTACTTTGTCAATCTCACTCTCCCCTAAAATAAACAATAAAAATGTGCATAAATAAAAAGATTTAAAATTAAAATTAAAAGAGCAGAAGAAACCTGCGTTTAAAAGAAACTATGAAGAAGCTACTGCTTATCTATCAGCTTTTATAAAAGTACATATTTATTTATATACATTATATGCATATGATTTCTTGATCCACATGTCCACACACATTTCATCTGGGACACAAAAAGTAATCCTGAACCTTGAATCTTGAAATCTAAATTTCTAAACAAAGCAATATAATAACAAATCTTAAAAGAAAGGACATTTAGTATCCTGCAATTTTCTTTATACCGGATTATATTGTGCAAAGAATAACTGCACACTTTTATCAACATAATAGCAAAGTATGTTGTCTTGCAAATGATGTGCGTGTAACTTTATTTGAATATGTATATACCTTATTTAATAAAATGTCAACAGCTGGTAAGACGCTGGCAAGCGCCGCGTAGGGAATTCTTACAGATGGAACAACTGAGGCTTAAATTAGAACAATGTGAATGGAATTGATAGACATAAGGTACAGGTCCTGCACAACAACAATAACAACAACAGATTTACAGTTTTTACCCATGGCAGTTATGCTACACGGATTTGTTAGTCAGCTGAGTCTGATATCCTGACAATTGTCACACTGAAATCAGTAAAGGGGTTTTTTTTTCTGTGTACATTCTGTTTATAATAAATACAGGCATTGCTCACGTGTGTTTTGCTATTCACACTTATTACGAACCATCATGTGTGAATTTGGGAACAAATCAGACGATGCAGCGTGACCAGACCATGTGTGTTTGCACATACATGTTGTCCCATATGCAGTTTGTTGCTGAGTGTGCCAGCATTTCTTTCTGGGAATACATAGTGGGGAAGGTGGTAGATGGCGAAGATTTCTGCTTGGGGCACCCCCACAAAAAAAACAAAACAAAACAAAAAGAGAGCCTCAGTCATCAGCATGGGGTACAAAGTGCAGCTGCCCTGCTAATGAGATTTTAAAATGGGCCATAATGCCCCATTAAATGGCCCTACATGGAGAATTATATGCTTCGTGTGTTGATTTATTCAAAGTGGGAGGGGAATTCAGCTTATGTATGCGTGCGTCTGTGTTTGTGTGTCTGTTATTAAACATAATAGCCCACAGCTAGGTCAACTGTTAGAAAGCTGTGAGCTCATAGGACAACTGTCCTTTACCTTCCCAACCAGATATTATGTGGATCATGAAAAATGACACGATTTATTCTACATGTCCATGTTAAAATACATTACATGAATTGAGTAGCTGCATTCCCCTACGAGGAACATTTAAATTGCTGTTAATCTACATTATTTAACCATATCAATCACTTGAAGATTTTTGTCTGTATGTTATATAACACATTAAACACCATTAAAGACTTTTACATGCCACTATTTCACTCACAGAACAGAAAATGTACATGATCACACTCTTTCCCTCTAATTTCCAAACCTCACTTACTTGGTTGAGTGCTTCACAAGTGAGCCGTGCATCGTGCTAATTGCAGAGATAATGTTTTAATATATTGACTGTATAGAGGGAAGGCTAAATCCATTTAATGAGTCTTTTTCTTTTTTGTAGTCAAACTTAAGTTGAAAAAAGGCAATGGCAGAGACAGGATAAAAAAGTAGTTTTTTCTTTTTATTGTGTGTCTTTTTTCCCACACAACAAAAAAACACAGCACATGCTTTTGGGGGAACAAACAAGGACAGCTGGCTGAGAGACAAGGGGAGAGTAAGAAATCCAGTAGAGAATGAGAAGGCCTGAAATATACATAACACACACTTTTCCTCTTACTTCAAAACTCTTTTGCATCATTTTCCATGACATAACCCGACGCTTCTTTCTTTCAGGAACGGGGTCAAAGACTCCTACCTCCCTCCTGCAGCTGGAAGTGAGTTAGAAAGAATGCAATCCAGACACTGTACCACAGTCGTCCCATGGTTGTGAACTGAACCACCATGACACTAAGTCCTCTTCTCTTCGCCTGTCATGCAGTGAAGATTAAACACCTCTCACTCCTTTTTACAGGTATTTATTTGCTGTTAGTTTAAAAAAAAGAAAAAAAGAAAACAAAACAAAAAAGAAGATTAATTTTTCTTAAACACTAGACTTAAAAGTTCAGTGTAATGCACAAGAATCCCCTTACTTGATATGATAGGACTTTCAATGTTGATCAAAAACAAAATATGTGAGAGGGTTCAGGGGACTACTTAAAAACTTTGATATTGTCTGTCCAATTCTCAACCTGTCCACTGAAAGGCGTCAACAAATATTTAAGACCCAAAAAGTCCTTTTTAGGATCACAGAACCTTTTTAGTCCTATACTCAAACACTGGAATAACACAAAAATCACCCAAATGCCCCAAGGTTTTGAGGTCATGGGTCCGATCCTTGTTTCAATTTTGAAGGCCAACAAGATAAAGGTGTTTGAGAAATGAAACACAAATGTCTCTGACCAAATTTGGTGTGTTGGACTGTTGTCGCAAGAACTGAGGATGTGGGTTCACACTTTGTAAGTGTCGCTAAGTTTTGAAGTGTTTTGGAATGAAGCTCCAAGTACAAGCACAAATATTTTTGCACCTATTTACTGACAGAATCCTCATCATCACCAAAACTGGGAGAAAAATAACCTAAATCCCCAGACAAGTATATCAAAATCTGTCTCAAATTTTTGGAATATAGCTGCTCAGACAGAAAAACGTGGATGAAACATAACCTTGTTGGCTAAGGTAGTTACAAACTATTATTTATCTGGTCCCCATTGTATTGGTCTACAGTGTTATAGTTGCTAGTATACACTGTATTAAATGACATGCTTACCTGTTTTTTTCTAAGTATATGAGCCTTTGAACCACTACAGTGCCAACAATGCAAAACTACATTATCAAAAGCATTATTTTATAGTAAACATTGGAGTGCATTGCAAATCTAAAACAATTGACAGTCATTCATGAAGGTACGTCTCTCTTACACGCTCTCTTTAGCTTTCTGTGTGTGTGTGTGTGTGTGTACGTTAGTGCCCGTGATAACATCCACTTGCTCTTATTCAGACGGACGACCAGCTGTGACGATGAGTACGAATGTGTGTATTTGAGCCTTGGTGTGTTTTTCCTCTTTGACTGTCTGCGCGTGGCTCTCAATGTGTCAGTGTGTATCTGGCTTCTGAAATGGGACTCTGTCAGAGAGTGTGAGAGTGTTTGAGACAGACACAGGGACGGAGACGGACAGAGATGGAGAGTTCTGGGCCTGTCTGAAGCCATCTTTTGTATGAGCTATGTATGCTCTTTGTGGGGGGAAATTCAAAAACATTACCATGATAAAGGCTGGCTAGCGCTGCCTTGCTGATCATGTGACACGTTGCTGAAAAAGAGCATAGATAGAAAATGACAGCCAGCTCATTCACACGGATACAGACCAATGGGTGTGCCAATACTATCTGGGTGAGGCCGCATTCACTGAATTCAGTGCACAAGTAGCATCAGAAAAAAAAAAACACTCACCACTTGTCTTTTTAGAAGGGGTGGTGTAAATACACAAACTCCTGTGCTTTTCTTTGATCTTTCCTGTCTTTCTGTAATTTGCGCATGTGTGCATGTGTACATGTGTGGTTTCTATGTGTGTGTACGCTTGTGTGAGTGTGCGAGTGGGAGCACGCAGGCATCTGTGGGCCTCTCTAATTAGAGAGTGCGGCTGGGCCAAGCTCTTGTTTTTAAGATCCCATTTCAAAGCCGGAGACACAGAGGGCTTATTTTTGGGCCGGCAACACGTTGGTTTATCCGCAAACCTTGCATCGCCTGACGACTGACTAAACAGGTCAACGAGGATGCAGCAGCGGCAGCAGTGATTTGTGTTGTTAACTGATGGCATCCAGACAAAGGCCATGGTCTCGTCTGTCAGCGTAGGACTCTTTAGAGACCGAGAGAAACTGATTTCATGTGACAGAGTGGTGCGAGGCTTTATTTAATGAAGTGATGATTTAGGGAGAAAGAAAAATATCACAAATGACCAAACTGAGCTCAACATCACCCCCTTGTGGAAGTGAATTACACCGACAGCTCATTAATGCCATCATACATACAGGGATTAGGCTTGTTTCAAAATCAGGTCAACTGAAACAGTCATTTGATGCGGCATTCACATTGTCACGTTCAGTGTATGTGATTTGTTTACATAAATTTGGACTTTATGCGTGTGAATGTACACACAGTAGTTTACCATTTAATAGCCAACGTAGGCTATCGACAGCACGATCACCATTTTAAACCGTTCTTTGTTTCTCCTGACATCAAAGCCAGTTTTTACTGTTGCTGCTAATCCCAGTTTAGTAGGAGAGAATTAGCAGCCAGTCTGCCCAGCCAACACTTTCATCTCAATGAGCTGCACATCAGCAGTAAAGCAAACTGCCCAGAGTTCCCCTTCATAAGGGACTGTAATTTTTACCTGATTCGTTTACAGCTGCAGTGTCCAGCTACAGTGCTTATGTATGTGTCTATATAAGCACAGTGTCACAAGTCTTTCAAATAAACCCTCCTCTGTCACAATGTTTAACCTGTGATGAGAATATAGCACCATTTGAATGAAAGCCAGTGTCGGATAAATGGACTAGGCTCGTTTATCTTCTAATTTTACCACCATGAACAGATGAGTAAAAGATGAAAGCTGAGCAGTGAGTGTAAGGCATGGATGTATTATCTGTGGTGTAAGGGCGTTTTCTTTGGCCTGGTGAATGTTATTAAAAAGGAAGATGCTGTCCTCTAGTGACAAGTCGCATCATGGCAGCTTGTCTCTCAGAGTCCATTGTCTTAGACCAAGGGGACCAAATCCAATTTTGAATAATATTGCAGTCTGACATGAATTAGCCACAGACTGATTTGCAAGCAAACATCTTCAGATGACTCATAAATTTAACCGTAAGTTATGATGGGTGTTTTTTCGGAGGCCAGATATGAGACGAGTCATCATTTTTGTTTTAATTGGACTTTATTGCCCGATAATAAAGAAAGAAAGAAAAAGAGAAAAGAAATAAACCCAACCCCTCTCATCAACTTTCTCTGTGATAGTAGAAAAAGCCCATGATAGCTTTCAAATTTAAAGACCAAAGACAAAAAAATGTCTTTTGATGATCACTGTGGGAAATATGAGCAGCCGAGGAAGTGAGTTACATAATTATAAGGCTTAGAGAAGAAGCAAATTGTTAATTATTATGGAATGAGATATCTGCAATATTATGGGAATTTACATTTTTTTCTTTTCACTCTGAAAATTGATGCATTTGTATTTGAACTTTGTTTGCACTGCTTGTTATTTTAAGCTTACAGTAATTTGTTTGTGGTAAACGAAGCCTATCCTTTACACTGACTAATCTTTTCTTTGCAGTTTGCAATATTATTATTATGTGTATTTATGTTGCTAACAACCATTGAGAAAAAAAAGATTTCTAAAGCTATGTTCTTAGTTATGTACCGCAAACAACTTGTAACCGTTCGCTGCTGGTTTGTTGGAGGTTCCCTACGCCCCCTAAACTTTGGAACACACTATACCCTTAGATATCAAGGAATGTTTAAAACTTATTGTTTGACTCTAGCCTTCAACCAACTCCTTTTTATTCCACCCTGTGTTGTGTTTTATTTTTATATTACATTACACTACATTACATGTCATTTAGCAGACGCTTTTATCCAAAGCGACTTACAATAAGTGCATTTAAACATTTGGCTACAAATAAGAGATAGAAGTAAGTAAGAGCTTCAAGTAAGCCAAACTATGAAGCGATAGTCATAAGTGAATAAGTTATTATATAAGCAAATAAGTTTTTTGTGTTTTTACTTTATTTCAAAGTTAAACAGAGTTTTTACTAGACATGCGGAGACGAAATCATAACAAGGACAGTGAGACACAGGAAAAGTTCGTTTTTTATCACTGGTAGACACTACACTGCCCCCATAAAATGTCCCACGATTGATCATCATGATAAATCGTTAAGACTTGGTTTTGCTGTTGTTAATCATAAGAGAATGATATAATAACAAAATCTCTTTGCGATTTAAATCTGTCGCGTGCCATTTTAGAGTTTCCTTGAGAAAGACATTTAACACCGATACCTGCTCAACAATTGCAAGCAAGAGGGCAGTCAGTGTAAAATCAAAATATGAAAATACTCAGCTGCTAAAATATAATACACTGCACTGTAGCGATAATATTTCCTCTAGTACCCATCCTCCCACTAGCCAGCCAACCAACTATAATAGGTGGGGAAGGGGGAGAGATAGATGACGCCAAACCACTTCACCTTCCCTCTCCTTCAGCCTGACAGGACCTGAATTACAGTAAATGATAGCCCTCTTCGGACACAAAGTGATTTGACCTGCTGCCATCTCTCTCTCTTTGCCCCCATTCCCTCCCAATGGTTCCCCAATGGGTGGCCTGGGTCCCCTGGGACCTGGCTCGCAGAGAGGGATGGAGGTTAGAGAAATGAGAAGGAAGCCCATAACAGGGAATGAGTTGCTGGAGTGGAACGCAGCAGAGCATACAAATATCAAGCACGGTGCAGAGCCAAACATGCAGACGAGGGATTTCATTCTGCGAGTAAAGTGTCTTCACTTCAGTAATTATACGATGTACAATATGCAAAGAAAGGTAAAACTACTTATTTCTTGAAAACAGTCAACTCGATGTGGAAGTGGTTCATCCTCTACATTATTGTAAAGTAAGTGTAGGAAGTGTAAAGATTTGGTTATGATTCATGGAGACGGAGGAGGAGCAGCAGCTGCTGAAAATGATATTTTTCAAATCGCACCTTCATTCATGTTTTCAGTCACCTTGTGACCCGTCTGTTGATCACGGGAAATCTACATTTAATCACATAGCAAATAAAAAAAGGCGGAGTTTGATGAAAGGGTTGATGGGATGAGTGTGGCGAGAAGAGTGGCTGACCTGCCAGTGAACTGTAGCTTGAGGTCAGCTGTGTCACTTTTCTCATTCGTTGTCATCTGTGAGTGTGTGTGTGTGTGTGTACTTGTATTTGTTACCTCTTGAGAACAGTTTCTGCTGTAAACACTGACCTTGTCAGGACCATGTTATCCCCATGGAGAGCAAAGATCTGGTCATAATAAAGAGTTCAACTGGTTAAATCTCGTGCAAAAATGTGAATTGTGGTTAAGTTAATGTTATGGTTAGACGTAAACTGGTTAGGGATAACACTTTGTTTAGGCTGTCTAAATTACTGGACGTCAATGCAGTGTCCTGAAATGTGTGTGTCTGTGTGTGTGTGTGCTGTAACCCTATATTAGCGTGTTATATTTGGTGCTGCGTGTGTTTGCTTGTTTCTGTCTAAACTTGACTGCATGTGCCTATTCTGAAATGATATATTTTAGACGCTGTCAAATAAACTCAGGAATAACTTTAAACCAGTGTGTCTGCCTTTCATTTACATGAAATACAAAAGTGAAAACTTCAATATATAATTTGTAATGTTAGCTATTTTGGTCATTTTAGCCAATGTAAATGTGGTTATATACTTGAATTAACCTGTAAGAACTTTACTGCTGGAAATATAGAGCTTTCCGACACCTGATTCCTGCCAAATCACCTCTCTGACCAACTCATCACCACACAGTACATGAACACTAATTCATCCCGATGAACCCTAAGCAGATAATCTTATCACCCAGTGATCACCAGTGTTACTGCAGCTCTGTTCCTTTTGTATCCTGACATATTCCGTCTGCCTTCATTCTCTTTGACTTCTGCCCTCTTTGGCAGTTCATCGTTCAACACATAAAAAGGCTCTTCCAGCCATCTGCGGTTTGGATCCTGAACAGAAGTCAGATTTCTCTTTAATGCCTGCCTGCCCTGCTGTCTGGAAGTAAATTGGCAAACCAGTCTTTTCCAATTTTTTTTGTGTGTTTTTTATTACAAGTTTAACAATAAATGTCTGAAAACCCCGCCAGTCTTTATGTCCTCAGTAGTACATTCTTATTGTGAAAGTCAGTTAACATTTTCTTGATGGCAGGAACAAACACCCGATCTTACCATAATATCAATTAGAGACCTTCTCGGGTTAATTATATCAAAGGCAAATGTGGTCTACCACAGTGTCCTTGGCTTAATTGTCTGTTTGTGTGATCTGTTAAAATGTCTGTGAAAATCTGTTAAGTGTTTGTCTCTCTGTCTAACTGTCATATGTGCCACTGCTTTGCCATTATAATGCTTTAATCACAATCTTACAGCAATTCAACTTGGAGAATAATGAGTCAAGAGTAGACAGCAAGCCACAGAAATGTAAAACGTCTATGACACTAAATCCTGTGAGTGCACACAGAGCATGTGCACATAAATATTAATGTTCCCCAATTCGTACATTAAAATGAACCAAACGTTCTTCAAATACTCTTATGATCATTTGCTTTATTTTATTTGTTAAAATATGTATTTCCCATACAAAATAACATTTTGAAGAAGGTGAGGTGAGGACTGTTTCTGATTTTACATCAGAAGTGCCATGCAGAAACGTATGTAATCCGTCTGTCTGTCATTAGATGGCAGTCTTGTGTCAATAAAGGACAGGCAACCAACCCATCTCAACAGCACGGCTTCCTTAAGAATGTTATGTGAATCTGTCATCACATTTTCACTCCATTTAACAATTTCAAAAAAAACTAAATGAATACAGAGAAAATTTGCTTTACAAGTGTCTCGGTGGTAAAATGGCAGCGCACACTCTAGTGTTTTAAGGAAGGAAAATGTTCCACTGCAAGGTGACTGTGAACGAGGGCTTAAGAAAATATATTACATAAACATTTAACAAACACATGTGGCTCACATGATTTGAACACATACACTGTCTACGTTTAATATGAAGAGTGGCTCTGATGAAATGAATAGGGTCATCTTTAAGTCACATCACAAATCACATGCAGTGCTTGTGTGTATTTAAAGCAGTGTAAATTGCAGGAGTGCCACTGCCTCTATACATAGGTCCGTTTAAACCATAATGACTCTGTTAGCGCGTACACTGCTGAGATGTCTATTACATAGGAAGGACTTACAAAGGCATCTGTAACACACATGTGTATTTGTCAGGTTACGTGTTTATGGCAGGCTTTTTTTTTTATTATAAAAAGTTCATAAGCACACAATTTTACGAGTCATTATACGTCTATTAAATGGTACATTATAATTTTAAAGCTTTCATTTTTAAAGCTGTTTCCCCTTGTTACTTTTTTCTCTTTCTTTTATATTTTTAATTGAAAAATTTCACATTTTACATTAATGTCTCTGTGCAACCTAACCTATCGCTGGTGCACGGCATATTTTCCCTTTTTCTGTTTCTGTTTCCCTTTGTTTCTGTTGGCATCTATGGCGGCTATCACATTTAACTGCTCTGTTCATGTGCCGTTTATCCCAGTGCCAATGCACTTAATGTTCCTCTCTTTCAATCCATCCCCCCAAAAAAATTTAACAGGAGAATCACCTGGTGTTTACATTAAAGCAGTAAATTCAACATTCATGGTTAGCGGAATCACACGCACGTCAAGTGAAGCCAATTTATATAGTTCAATATCACAAATTCACGTCGGGAGGCTTTAAAATGTCTGGTGAATAATCAGACTGAAACCTCCTGTCTACAAAAAGTTTTGAGATGGAAAAACTAAATTAAATAAAAATAATGAATACGACGCTGTGATTTAAGTTGGATTTCTTTAAAAAAAAAAAAAAAAATACCCAAAAAGGAAAAGAGAATGAAAAGGCAACCACTGTGACACAGGTCTTCACAGTACAGACCCTGGAAAACCTCTCTCTGAACATGCTGTAATAACTGACTTGTGCAGAGCTGCTGCTCTCTGGATGTGTGATGTGTAGCACAGGTGTTTTACTGGATTGTTCTCTTTTTTTTTGTAACTGGTGACAGGAGAGACAGACGACTTGGAAACCAGTAAGTGAAGTCCCCCAAAGCCCACAGAGCCTGGGAATGGACCTGCAGCAATATATCTGCCCTGGTTCACACAGACCCCCTGCTGCACCGTGCATTTGTGTGTGCGTACACGTATGGCTGTCGTCTACCGCCGTTCACATTTTCCATCGTAGTCTTCTTACGCTATAATGTGAGTGTGGAATGTGTGTGTTTGTTTCCTATGCGTGGAGGTTGTAATCCATCTGTAACAAGTTGAAAAGTCTTTCCATTCATGTTGTGAAGCATCGTAAATTATGAATATTTAACATTTAGTTACTTGCTTATTCAAAATACAATTAATATGAATGATATGTCACATTTAATAATGAATAGTCCATGTATAAGGAGTAATATAAAGATGACTAAGACAAGATGATGATATATGACACATATAAAGAAAAAAATAAATAGACTGCAGAGCAGAGCATTATTCATGACAACTGAACTCCAATCGGTGGATTAAATGATTCTGTTTGGACAATTAAACCTAATTAAGTCTTAATGTTCCTGTCAGGCTACATTTTTTTTATGTCAGCTGTTCATGTTTGGCTATGGTTGGGTGCACCAATAGATACATTTCTCGGTTAAATCGATCGCGTGAGACAAAAACTCTCCTCAAGGCCAAAATGAATGTTGTATGAATATGTGTCCGTGTTTAGTGAGTCTATCAGTGATTCTAAATGTATAAATGTATAACAGCAAGACCGTGTCAAACAATAATGTCAGTGAAATAATTCACAGCTACTGTGTTAATGTATGCGGCTCATATACACAACAATATAAATACATTTTAAAGTTAAAATACATTAGTTCACTTAATTTGATAAAAGAAAGACAAAGTTATTTTAAGATTACAGAGGGACCCAGCCAATGCAAAGCCTTGTGAAATGTGTGAAATCTCTCTCACTTTCTCTCCCTATGCCACTTCTTTATATAACCATGTAGTGTAAGTGTTAATCATGAAAGAGGGCCTATTGGTTGGACGTAATTTGAGCGAATATAAGCAAATAAATGTCTTCCTTTCGTCATCTGCATCTTCCCAAATTGAGTTTTGTTTGTCACAAGTGTCGCCCACAGCCTTCAAGTGAAATGCCACATTAAAATAGTTTTAGTGTAACTTAGCATGGATAGAAAGGCAGCACAATATACGCTCTTTCATGATTCACTCTTCTGATAGCGCCTTTATTTGTCTTTATTTCCATTAGCGAGGAAACATTGAAGAGCCAACCAATTAAACTCGGGACAGCTTTCACTGCATCTTGCTGTAAATAAAGAAAAGTTTTCTTCGCTAACATTTCCATTGCCTCATTGGATAAGCGTGACCTCTGCCTGCGTTGTAGCTTCTCTTAACAAGTGAATATTGCAGCTGCGGCGTAGTTTGCTTGGCACAAGTAAATTAATTCACTCGGACGCCTTGTGTTCATTCAGCTACGTTGCTCAATGCCACACTAATTACAACCCAGCACATTTATGCTATTGTCTAATGCTACTTCTATTTTTTGTCTGACTGCATTTGAACATTTACAGCCTAATGACGCTATTTAAAAACAAATCATGTGTGTGGTCACTTATAATTGACTAATGAATGGCTACTGGCCACATATAGGAACTGTTACATGACCTTTGGAATAGGGCACAAATGAACTGTGCATACGTGCACCTGTGCGTGAGAATCTGTGCATCTGTGTCTCCTGACTAACGATACGGGGGCCTACGGGCTCTGTGTATATACACACCGCTCATGCATGTCAACTTCTGTTTGTATGTAAGCGTTAGACATTTCCTTAAACTGTAAATTTGGCGTTACTGTTGTGTAAGCATGGTTTGGACAGACCCAAAGGCCAAATCACTTCATATTCCTATAATTTCTACACCAGAAACATTTTACTTCTACCACTTTCAAAGCTCCAGGTCCACTGGACCCTGTCTGTAGAGACTACAGAAATACTACAACACATTTTTAGTTCTCGGAAGAAAAGAGCATTTATCTTTTTCTTTATTTTTTCAAAAAGCAAATAAAGGAATACATAAATACAAACACTAGGTGCCAAGGTAGGCAGTGGTAAAGAAACAACGTTTGATTTTAACAGGTTCATGTCTCATCTCTCACCACATTTCATAATGCATTGTCTTCTAAGACTCAGTATTAAACAGTACAGGGTGGGAATTTTAGTCATCAAAAATAATTGACTGGCCTGACGCCTGCCTTTCTTATCAGTTTTAAAGTTATTGTTAATAAATGATGAAACAATGTTTGTGTAATAAAAAAAGAAGAAACAGAGGTAAAGGGTTAGGGTTAGGGGTAGGAAAAACTCCCAACTTTTTAGGACCAGTAGTCTTCATGGAGACCAACACCTAATCCTAATGAGGCAGAACCTCATTTCAGAGGAGCGGGTTTTATTAAGGGTTAAAATCCTAAATGCTGTGAGGACCTAAATCTGTTCACACCGTCAAGCTATGGTGTAAAAAAATGAGCATTGTTACATTCATTATGACAAGTTAAGGTTTGTGACAAAACTGTAAATCTTAGAAAAGAAATTGACAAAATCAGAAACCAGGGAATGAAGCCTGTTGTCATTATGTGAGCAAATGGTCTCATTTGCATTTTGGATTGACGGACCTGATTTAAAATGAAACCTGCTGAAAGTGTTATTGTTTTCAAGGCATCTTGATTGTGAACATAAGTGTTTGCTTCTTCTGTACAAACATTACTGAATATTAAAATCTCGCACACACATTTCAGAATATACCTTGCAAAAGAGTGGAGGGATTACAGTATCTGAGTTTAAGATTTCACCTAATGTCACGCTCAATGGGCGCATTAACACTAAACATACAGTCTATGTATATTATGTCTTACTGCTGAAATAAAGCTAATTTGAAATAAAGTTGTCTTTTGGATTAGTTTATACATAGTATGTATAATAATATAGAATACTGCACTTGGGGCTTGAGACACAAAAGTGGATGATTTTGATTGTGTCCATTTTTTGAGTTTGTGAGTTGAGTCATTATTTATTTAAAACATTACATTTTAAAAAAAAATCCCATTTGAAAGTTATTATTCGTTATTGGTTTATGTGTGCAAAATCCTCCCAACTACACTGATGTGCCCCCAAAAAGCACCCTCTCTCTCCATCCTGCAGGATGGGATTTAATGAGATATAGGATATTCACGGTGCAAGTCCAAGTTAAAGGAATCAGTCACCAGTGGCAACAGTGCTGATCCATCAAGGATAGCACCTTTTACCCTGAAAATTCTGCCAACTCAGGAGGGTAATTAACACCTCGGCAGCCCAGGTCAAAAATGAGCTGAAGATTTCTCCCCGTGGACGGCGTGGTTGGCCGCAGAGCCGCAATACTCTTTGCTGATGCACTGCTCTATGTGTTCGTGTGTTAGTAGTGTACGTGTATGAGGGCGAATAAGAGAAGGGAGGGTTTTGTGACTGTATTTGAAAGAAAAAAGGGAAAGAGAGTGTGTGCCTGTGGACCTGCGTGTGTGTATGGAGCGCTGACAGGCAGGAGAAGTGTGCAGGTAAGGTGCTCCACAGGGTAATTATGCACAACCTCCAGAGATTTCACACTGGGGCATTGTGGGTATTTTTGTTTGTTTTAGCCGTTTCCTTTTCCTTTCTTTCGTTTTTTTTTACAGTCACTCACATGAATGAAATATCAAATGTTCCTCAGTGGCTCGTGCTATGCTTAAAAGAACGTTCATCTGCATATTAGGATTGATGCTAGAGGGAAATGTGATCACATCTCTGGACTCCAGACACAGGTTTTTAGAATTAATATGCACTTGATAGGCTCAGAGAAGTGGTTGCATGAATATTCATCAGGCTTAATGTGGATGTCTGCATCCGATATCACTGTCGATTAGAATAAAACATTCCTAATGCTCTTAATTGGCCAGAGTCCCATGACTGCATTAGGTTTTCATCTTATAAACATTCGACGTGTCCAATTCAAATCCTACAGCCTAACCTCAGAATACTAAATCACCTGACCTTTGATCAAGGCAATTAACCCACTCTATCAATTATCAAATGAAGCATAACATGGCTGATTCTCATTCACTTACAGTAGTTACTGAAGTAAAGAGTCCATCCTGACCAATCAAAGTCAATTTTATTATTCCAGAGCCAAATTACACTATATAAAAAAAATGCAAAATAAAAACTAGATCGTCAGCTGTGATTGCAGCCTACACTTTAGAGACCTAAGGATGTTTCTCTCCATGGATGTTTAAAATTATCTAGGAAATGTAGGCAATTAATTTCAATTCAATTTACTTTAGCTTAATTGGTGTAAAACATCAGTGTGTATTGTGCATGTAAAGCAACAGCAAGGTCAAGGTCAAATTCATTTATATAGCACATTTAAAACAACCCCTGTTGGCCCAAAGTGCTTTCTATGCTTAAAAGGAAGCAATAAAAATACAATAAGGAAAGTCAACAAATAAAATGAGGAGAAGAAAGACAAAACACATTAATGGAAACAACACATAAAATAGAGGTGGGACAATAAGAATTGCACCCATTAAAGTAAGAAATAATAAATATATCTATATACAGTATATCTATATATATAAAAAAGACAAGCCCACCAAAGTCCAAATCAAATAAATAGGTTTTTTAGCAAAGACTTAAACCTTCTAAAGGTCTGGCAGCCCAAATATAGTCAGGCAGACTGTTCCACAGTTTCAGGCCTGCTACAGAAACGGCTCTGTCCCCTTGAGTTACTGGGGCTATACTGGGGCTAATCCAGGAGCTGCCGAGGTGTCTTACGGGATGTGAGTAATCAAACAAATATTGCCTTTGTGAAGGCATAGTCAGCTACTTTAGTCTTGAGCAAAGAGCGATATCCCGATGTGATGTTTTCCGGCCTCCGTTTTAGCATATAAGTATCCTATGGAGTTAGAGCCACCAGATGCTGCATATAAATATTCTCTGTTCAAATGGGGTTGCTCAACGTGTTCACAAGACAAGACCATTGACGCACTGCCCTGCATTCTTATTCACAACCTGCTAACTCAAGGCTTTCTGAAAGATCCAAGTTCAAAATGTTCTGTACATGAATTACCATGTTGTAATTATAAGTTCTGCTTCAACACAGCAATAGACGCAACAAAGCCGCTTGGTAGTAGAAGAATGTAATTCAAAGCATCAAACTGAAGCCGAAGTTCCAGTTTTCTTGATGCATCCTTGATGGTACATGTCTGTTTCCATGTTGTATTGTCTTTAGATGGCCAAGAAGCACGTGTGCACATTTAAAATTGTGCTTGTTTTGGTCTGACAGTCAGTTTCACATTTGTCACCTCCAATGAGTCTGGTGGATGTGGGCACAAAGTATGACCTGCCACTTGTGGTACAGTAAGTTAAAATGGTCCGCATCAGTGTATTATTTGTGAATCTTCTCTTAAATCAGAAAAGCGGCTCCTAAATTAGCTCAATCCAACTAAATTAAATTTGACCACAACCGCAGCTACTGGTGCTGCACACCACTCTCATTCATCTTGGTTCCCATAAATAAAAATGGCACTGCGCTGCATGGGCCATGAGTGGAGGGGTTCACACAGTGGCTGCTGGGGTCACCATCCGTCATGGCTCCTTTGCAGACCAAAGCAAGTGGAGTCCCGTTGGAGGACCAGGAAACCCGAGCCTTTGGTTAGACAAACACATGCTACTTCCAAAATAACAATGGGCTCCTGTGACAGTGACCAGAGTTCTCTGGACAGACATAAGGCATGCTGACATTGAAGTGTGCAGAGGAGGGATTGCATTACCAAAAGTAATCTGCACTACCAAAATGTAAAACACACGAGGAGCAAGAGTGGGGGAACAAACCAGAAAGATAATCATAAGTGACAAGTTCACGGAACTTAGTGGGATCCATGTCATAAATCAAATAAAAGGCCGGGACAGATTGTTTCCTTGTAAATGACACCTGGAAATGTAGAGGGCCTATTGTTCCCGTGTGCATCTTCAGAATGTGGTTTAACTCCAGGCCACCACGGATTAGATATAGCAGCTGATACAACTAGCTGCCAGCTGTGGGGTTAATACTTATCCATTTTCAGGTTTAACTATTATCTGTCTTAATCTTACTGAAACATTTTCTCTAATACTTATTTTGAACAAATAAGTTGCAATTATTTCTGCAACTCAAGTGTCAATTCAACTCGATTCGAGCAGTGATTTGAGAGTTTTACTTTGAATGACTCAGGTTGACCTTAAATGGCATATAAAAGTGGGTTAATAGAAATGAAAATGTGAAAAGTAAAGTGCATTATAATCATCCATGACCTCATGATGATGGTGCCTTTGTAGATTTCTCTGAAAAACACAAACTTCTGTCTCTAAACATGTGCCACAGTATTTATGCTCAAGATGTATCAATGCAATCCACATTTTTGTCCACGTTTTAATTTATTTCAGAAGTTTCAGATGTATCTCACTACCTCATGTGAGCTTCTGTGCCTTTTATTTATTGTGTCTTATGTGTTCTTTCTGTACAGCACTTTGGTTCCACAAAGGCTTTACAAATTAAAGTTGGATTGGTATGGAGTGTGAAAATGCAACCGCAAATTAAGCACACGCCATTTTCTCTCAGAGAGGACCAAGAGAGTCACCATGATGTTCATCAGCAATGACAAGAATGACCCGGTAGAATTAACTGAACTGCCCCATTGGGTTGTTCCCACCATTTAAATTAATGCAAAAAAAAATCTGTCTAAAAGAAACATTACAAGTACAAAACAGCTACAAAACAAACTGCGCTCGCAAAGCATGTGTGGATACAGTGCAGCTAAATGTAACGTGTCCATATTTCGGAGTAGGAAGTGTTCTGTCAGCTGAGAACAGGTATCTGTCAGCAGGCTGTATCCTTTTGGGTTACAGGAGGAGGAAGCGGCCTTGACCAAGCCCTTTTTTTTGCCCTGCACCACCACCACCCAGCTGCCCTGGAGGGGTGAGCAGTAAATCCACATTCACAACAACACACACGCACACTCATATGGCTGGATCACAGACAAATGTATCTGCACCTGAACTCACACGATGTGCACTCCGTGTGTACGCATAAGGTGCTGATTGAAATATATCAACACTTTTATCACAATGGTGGAGTTACTACTTAAACAGCATGTTTCATACTCTCTGTTTCCTGACAGCAGCAACATGATAAGATAGGATCTTACTAATAGCATACATTGAGGTTTTGCATTCTGCCTCCATATGCTGCCTTTTTGTTGTCGATGTACATCATTCTGTACCTTCTGCAGTGGCGGTGTTGGCGCTGGACATAAATCATGGATCGGGGCTTCTCGGATGAAATGGTGAAATATTTGTACGGTAAGACTCGTTTTTTTTCACAGTTTTATCAAAGGATTTAAAAAAGTATAGCGATGCCTTCTGTATCAGTAAATAACACCAGTCTTGGTTAAAGTTTAGGGTTGGACATTTACTGGTTATGATTAAGGTTAGGGATAATATCTTGTTTTTAAAGTCTAAATGAATGGGAATAAGAGTCCTGAGAAGAATAGCTGTACAAACGTGTGTGTGTGTGCTAATCAGCAGGGTCGGTGGCAGCTAAACTCCTTCCTCTTCCTCCCCCCACACCCGCTCCTGTACTTCTTCCAGCTGCTCAGATTTACAGGTGCCACTGACCTTTTCATCATAGGAAGTCTCCACAACTGCCTGGGCCTCCCTCCGCCAGCTCTCATCCATCCATCCATCCATCGCTCTCACCCCCCTCTGCCTCAAACACTCAGCCCACCTGCTCTCCTACAACCACAAAATAAGAAGGGAAAAAAAACTTAACTTGAAAGAAGGGGAGGACTCTTTGACACTACACACTCTAAGGGAGTGTATTCTCATTTTGACTTCCTGATGAAATAAAGGTTAAAAGAAGAACTACATTAAAAAGTTGTATATAGTGAGTTATTTCATTGATCCATGCATGGACTTTTACAAACTTGTGAGACTCTAACAGAGGTGTGAAGAAATGCAGGTAAAGTGCATAGAGTTCAAACTCTAAAACCATGGTTAATCAGAGAAATTGTAAATAAACAAACACCCCACACCCGACAGACCGCACATCAGTATTGCTTTATTCTTCTAACCTTTTTTTTGTATTGCCATTAATCTGTACACCGACTATATTCTACAACAATACTAATATTATTTTGTAATGCCTCCTTTTTTGTGTGATAAACACTCCGCTTCCCTAACATATCAGTAAACCATTGGTTTACAGTATATCTATTTTATGTGCTTATTGACTGACTTGAATGCACCAAAGCCACAGGAACACGGAGCAAAGCTGATTCACACCGTGCCATTCAAAGTGACCGTTAACATCTCCACACCAGATAGATTAGTGCAAATAGCCTCTTATATGCCTGAAAACCAATTACACCTCCATTCTTGTAATAATGAACTCATGGACCCGGCTTTATTGGAGAAGGCTGAGAGATTGGAATCAATACGAATGGACTGGAGGCGAGCGACGCAGTGAGCTAGATTCACTGCACAGTGGGAAAAGCTTCTCCAAACTTGAATTTATTTGGATGTCAATGGGCTCTCAATTAAATCAGTCTAACTTGCTTGCCTGGTCTCTATTGCTTATTTCCAGGGAGTGACAGAAGTACTTGGAGTGGACAAATTCAGCTGCTTAAGATGGATATTTACACATTTGTATAACTGGATGTCATTGTAATGACAAAATAATTTATCTATGTTACTGGTCCTATCTTGAAATTGTGCGTATAGCTATTCGTTTCCTTTGGATTGAACCCAGGGGGATCATTCAGGGGGTGTTGATAAGAGAAGTGAGGCTGCTTGGCACAATTTGACACTTGCACACACACATAAAACCATCCCAGATTCCTGAAAGCTAAATGGAACTGTCCCAGCCTTCCTTAGTCCAAATGGGATCAAAGTCCATTGACCCCCTGTTCTCCATTAAAGAGAATTAATTTGCCTGCATATCAAAAAACACTATTAAAAGAGTGAGGTCAGAGTCAAGTAGGGGCCAAAACGCTATTGATTCTGTTGGTTGGAGAAAGATGTTCACGGGGACATTTCTAAATTACTTCTGTATAAGGTCGGACCATTTGGTTGGAGATGGGTATTTTGGAAAATGATGTCAGTGACAACAGCCACAGGGTCACCTTCAGTGACACTGGTGTAAACATTCACAGATACAGCTTTAAACAGAGAAATCATACAGGTTTTAACTGGACTCTTTACCCCTTTTTATTATTATTATTATTGTTGTCTTCAACTCAACAGTTTCATTATGTTGCATTATAAGCCCAAGTTTTTTTTTGCTTTGTGGTTAGACAAAAAAGTCTAACCTTTTTGTTGTAAGTTAATAATCTCATTGAAAATGTAATAATGTTCACTGCCATAGTGTTGAGCCCTTGCCATAAAAGTGCTGCCAGATTGAGCGACTGACTGACTGATTGTAAATATCTTGCATGTGCTGCAGAGAGTTTGATCTCAGCTGTTGACCACAGGTATGTGTCACTCTTTCTTACCCAGAGTATGTGCCACCATTTTACCACAAATGAGGATCATTTCACATAAAGAATAACTTGTCACTGCTTATATTGCATAATTAATTACATAAGAACATCGGAAGAAAACTGAATAATATGGAGGAAGGACACTTACTTTGGACAACCATATTTATCATTTAACCTTGAAAAAGACAAATTAAAAAGATGACCAAATGTCTTTAAGTGCTTTATAGGAAAAAGAAAAAACATGTTAAACACTCACATGGTGCTGTGACATTAATACATAGCTGCCCACTCGCTTTACTGAAGGCTACATTCCATTTTAATGAGTGGGAAAGCTGTAACAAGGGAAGTGGAGGCTTTTTCTGAACCATGACCACACCCAAAAAAATAATGATAAATAATAAATCTATTGAAACTACTTCATGTTTGGATTGGTGTATTTAAAAGTTTCTGAGGGCTTTTTTGTTTTGTTTTGTTTTTTTGATCAATTTAAGTCAATTTAAGATTTCAGAAAGTTATTTTCCTTCCAGCTGCATGCATGTGAATGTATGTTTCACAGTGACTGAGACAAACAAAGGGGGTTGTGTGTGTTGGTGTCTTACAATTGTGTGGTATGTATTGTGTTGTGTTGCCTTGCCTGTAAACTCATCCTGTGCCAATTCTTAGAAACCGAATGACGCCACCTCACTATTTGAAGGCACGCAAATGCAAATGCAAGGCACCCAAGAGTCCCCAGGTTTGAGTTTCGTTTTCGGACCATTTAAAGAACACGTTGCTGCATAAAGCACAAAAAGAGAGGGTATGAAGTTCCTTTATTAAAAAAAAATAATACATTGTCTGTGTTGAGCAAGATGGCTCCTGCCCACTGAGTTCCCTCTAATGTGGAAGTTATTGCGTGGCTTGTCCCTCTTCCTGGTAAACAGTGCTCTATCTGACGCCTTTCCCTAACATGGGGATAGTGGCACGGGATCCACAGGATGGGACGTAACCGCTTTCAGCACTTCCTTGCGTCGCCCAACCCCCCCGCTCTGAAGTGTGACTCTTGCGTGTTTTATTGCGAGGCCCGGGCGAATATGAAAACAAACAGGGGTCTGACTCAGAAGCTTTGATCTACCATTTCCTGGTCCACTATTTACGTCTGTTTCTCACGAAGCTTTTTTTTTTTTCTGTCTCTTTCACTTGATTACTATGCGCTTCCTCACACATTTTCAACCTGACCCCAAGACAATGTGTTGCACTTTAATGGTTTCTGTTTGCAGGAAGCTATAAAGGACTTTCGAATTATTGTCGTCTTTTTGCAGGTTGCTCTGACACACCAGCCACAATAGTATGAGAATACAAAAGCTGAACCATCACATATTATTCTACTACTGTTCAGATAAGATAGGATAAGATAAGATAAGATAAGATAAGTATGTAATAGTAAACATGCAACACCAGGAAAAATAATAACTTTTTCTATATAGAAAAATACTAACCATAAATATCATGTAAAATAGGATAATATACAATGAATAGGAATATCAATAGGAATGACCTAGGAATGATAGCACTCTTTCAGAAACTCAGGTTGGATTGACGAATTCTTTCAACATCTGTGTAAAGACTCCACAGGAAAATTGTGACCACTAACCACCTTGCCAAATTTAAATGATTAAAAAAAAGTCAGTTTAAAAATTTAATTCATGTGAATTTCAGCAAAATTCTCTGCTCTGAAACTGCTTCTTCAGCAGAGGAGCCAAACACACACACTTACACTCACATACACAAAGCGGGGACCAAAGCAGGCAAACAATCTGTGTTTGTACAGAAAATAAACCTAAACACTTTGGTAACAAACATCCATTTGCATGTTCTCCCTGTGTGTTTGTGGGTTTCCTCCGGTTTCCTCCCACGTGTCCAAAAACATGCCGAGGTTAATTTGATACTCTAAACTGACCGTGGGTGTGAATGAATGGTTGCAAGTCTCTATATGTGTTGGCCCTGTGATAGACTAGTGACTTTTTTAGGTTGTACCCTGCTTTTAACCCCATGTCAGCCGGGATTGGCACCAGCAGCCCCACAACACTCATGTGGAGGATAAAGTGGTAGACAATGCATGGATGTTCTCAGCCAACATTTTCTTACATAATGTGTAGAGAAGTATTTGCTTTACATGCACTTAAAGCTGTGGTTTAAGACACATCCTGTCATTTATTAAGAGATTGACAGCTGTAGCCGGTATGCTCAGCATTTCAAACATGTATAAGATTACCACTGAAAAGCAATTTCTGTTCTTGCAGGCCTGTTCTTATATTTTCCCCAACAGTGACATTTTCCGACAAATTCATACAACTTACAGAATGTTTTCCTAACTTAACTACATGTATAAAATATTACGAGGACAAAAAAATGATTACTTCAATCTCCATGGTCCAAGTCTGTGGTCTGAAGTTAAAACCTCTGCTTCCAGACCACCTTTGAGCTAGACACAGCAAAATATAAAGGGGGGTAAAAAGGAAGAGGAAAAAAACTGTTTGATGAAATGACCAAAAAGAAACCAAAAAATGAACAGATGATAGAGCGTGCAGTCAGTTACAATTAACCAGAGGTCATCGCAGCTCTGACTGGTGGACTGACCAGCAGGTCTCTCACCCTGACCCGTGTGCTTCACCAGCTCAGCAGATAGATCAAAAAGGCATGTCCTCAGTGGAAACCACTGCGCTGTTTGATCCAAAATGGTGGATGTCATTAGGGACCCTGCCACTGAGGGTCACCACAGGCTGAATTTGTCCCAGGCTGAATTTGATATATGATCCTGGAGTTTTTTGGTGATGTTGCACATAGAATCACACAAACCCTGCACTTTCCAGTGTGTGTGTGTGTGTGTCTGTGAGAAAGAGATAGAGAGAGAGAAGGAGAGAGAGAGAGTGGGAATTGGTCCTACTGTTCTCTTCATAAACACCACCTACACCTACACACACACACACACACACACACACACCCTCCATGATGCTGCATGTAGGTGACCTGTTGAAGTTTCAGATTAAAAGTGACTAACCAAAATTGAATTGACAAAAATACTTATGTGACATGCAAACAATTTCCTTACTGTCAAAGCAACATACATGCTGACTGGTGCATATCTGCAGAAAAACATGAAATCAATAAAAAACTAAATCCACAACAATATTAATGTCACATTTAGTGCAATAGTGCAATTACTTACTATACTAATGTTACCGTCTACACATCACTAATTGATACAACAGTGACCTAGACTAGAAAGAAGCTGGAGTCCGTTTCAAAACAAATCTACAGTGTGGTTTTTGTTTTAATGAGCTGTTTTATAGTTGTGGCCAATCAGCCAGTCATCTGTCACTATGTCTCTCCTTGCATCCGCCACTCCGTTTCCAATATCAGAAGCACTTTAAAGCAGAAACGGAAAGATCGGACATCATGACATTCACACGCCAAGAACCCGTCTCTCTGCAATAATTGGAGCTTGTTCTGGGGGTATTTAAGCAGTCATAACTAGGGGGAAAAAGTTCTGTACAAGGAGGGGGTCACACATAAAAGAGCAAAGGGGGCAAAAGTGACTAAGAGCCCGACAGATAGGGAAAGCAAGAGGGGGAAGTGAGTCTGACCATCGCGTGTTTGAAAGCAGCAGTTGGGACCCTGATGACAGAGTGGTCTTTGGGAATTTAAGAGCAAGGGCTCAAAAGTGGGTGTTTCCCTCCACAGAGGACTGGGCCAGGAAGGAAGGCTTTGGCTTTCAAAGCGTCCACAGCTTTATTTATATTACATATTTTCAACGCCAGGACTCTTTCAAAGGGAGAAGTGGGTTGTTTTCCGATTTCCAATATGCTTTGCCCTCTGTCTTTTATTTCCTTACTCTGTCTCCAACAATGTATTTGTTTCCGGAGCAACGTTCACCTCGGGCCTCCCTGTTAGGACCGTGTTTACTACTGAAAGATAGTCACTGTGTTATTGTTGAATGTGGAGAGAGTGACGGGAGGTTGCATGATTGTTTTGCCTCACCTGTTTTCCTGTGGGGTCCACGACCAAAGAGGGATAATTGAAAGAACAATGGTGCGGAGTCCTTGAAAGACTGTATGATGAAAGGTATGGTCTCCATGCACCAGAGACATCAAGTCCTTTTGTTGAAAGTAGTTTTTCTTTTTTTCTTGTTAAAACTGTGTGTGTGTGTGTGTGATCCCTCACTCAAAAATTACTCACAGAGAAAGATAGTTTGGGCTGTATTGTTGTATTGTTTTGGAATATGACTAAAGTGTCAACTGTATAAATTCAGGTTTCATAACAGGAAACCTTAGCTTAGTTTTAAGTCAGTGCTCAAAATTGGTCATTGGACAAAAACAGTGCTTTAGTAAAACAAGCATTATTTCACTTAATTCTGTAAATATGGATATACAAAAGTTTCAATGCATTGCAGAGTAACTTTTGAACCAGGGGTCAAAAGAACCAAGTATATGGCAAACTTACTATAGTAAACTTACTGACCCTTTGACAGGTAACCCCAACAAAGCCACCAGTGGCATCATTAACCATCCTTAGGCCAAGACAGCTTCTGATAAATTAGTCATCCATCAAAGACTCCCATATCAACTCCAGTCTCCCGATCATTATTGGAGGCAAACAGTAGTGTCACATGGTTCCCTGTCCAACCTCCCACCTTCTCCCATGTCTGTCTCCTCGTGGGAATGAATCAGCCCCATGGCCAATCAACATCCATCCCTCAGGGGAATATAAAAAACGTCCAAGACTCATGTATTTCTTCTATGAAGCAGTTCAATAACAAAGAGAAAAACACTAAAAACCATGTATTTCAACAACAAATGTAGTTTGTTGTTGGATAATGCCATGATTCTAATTACCTACTAATCTTGTTAAGGTCACTTTAGAACTTTGCAGGGAGGTCTTTTTTTCTGAAATGGTGACTTCAGGTAAAGACAGTGCATAATGTGCCTCGGCATAGCACTCCTGAGATGCCTCCCTGCCAGCACAATGCTTAATTAATTAAGAAGGGGGTGCCACTTGCTCCTGGGGCCCCGGGGTAATCATACAGGACAAATTACAGCATGTTCAGCTGTTGGCTTGGAGTGGGAAGCCACCAACACTGTTGTCATTGTTGATTAATCTCTCCGTATAGATCGTGACACCATCGTGCATGTGTAACCTGTCACCGAGCACCCATGTGTCTATTCATCACTGCCTGGGAGGTGTGTGTGTGTGTCTGAGGGGGGCGTGTGTCACAGTGTGTCACAGTGTGTCTATTTGTGTGTGAGCAAGTAGGTAGCAGGTGATCATTGTCTGTGTGTGAATGTTTGTGTGAGCAGTTAGATGCATTAATATGCTTTGTGTGCAAGTGTGTGTGTGTGTGCAGTATGTTTCTCTGTTGTATATATTAACACTAATACACTCTAGGCATCCCTATGCTTTTGTTGATGTGTATGTATGTAAACAAGATGGTGATTCCTCATAAGAACAAGGGACGTTCCTGGTGACAAACAGCTGAGAATGTCTTGGGACGGGGGCAGGAGGGGAGGACTGACTGTTAGGTAGTCTATTGATTAGCCTTATTACCCAGAGCATCCATCTTGGGAATGAGTGAGGGGAGGGAGGAGGAGTGGGAAATTAGCTGGGCTCCTCCTCTGTTGACGGACTGATTGCTCCGGGCCCTGAGGAGGACAAATGGCCCCCGCCTGTCTGCGCACACATAGACACTTATCATTCCACATTTTCTCCCTCCCTCATTTTTACAGTTTTTCACCTGTGTAAATTTTGCAAAGAGAACAATATATGCATATAAAATAATGCTTACACTCATGTACCTTCACAAACAGAAACACTGTTGGCCATTCACATGTCATCCAGCTTTGTTTGTTAAAAAGAAGTGTAACAAACATTTTGCAATTACAAGTTTCTTTGGTATTTTTTGCAATAATATGGATTTAATATAGTGTGGGTATAAAGAATGTTATACTGTTTTGTGTATGTTTTGAGACTGTGTCCTCAATTTTCTGAACACCACTCAGTTCAATTAATCAGCTGTAGAATAACAGCTAAAAAAAATAAATACTACAAAATATCTTACATTATTAAACATTTACTGCACAGCCGATAGTCAAATAATAATCTGTGAATAACTGACTTGTTTATCTTTGTGTTGGTTAGTTTCATCTTGGCACACACAACTACAATCAGGGTAATTATGGCGCACTATATAGAGACAGAGTATTTTTTTCTGATTAATAACATCTTTTATTTTTCAGTTACTTATGGTAAACTTGATCCTTATTCTGTATTGGGAGTGTGTTTAACTTGCTGCAGAGAGACACACATATGTGTAAACAATGTGCAAAAGAATGACTTGCTAATTTGTTCATCAGGTCACTTCATTATATTCAATTACATAATATAATCTTCTTGTAATTAGTATAATTATTATACTACTAGCTCCGCTTTATTATGTACACCTGTTTCCCTATGTCTCTCCACACTACTCTAAAATTTCTGTGTTAATCAGATTTAACTGTAATGATCTACTTTCTCGAGCTTATTGATGAAAGTGCTGCAATTACTTAGCTCGATATTTCCCACATTAGTCGGCCTTAGAAGTGTTTCGCACACACCCATTTATCTGCACGGGTTTTTAAACAGCATAACATCAGCTTCAAAGTGCATTCATATTTTATTCTATTGAGATATTGCTCGGCTGATGGGCTGCCAGTAATTCATAACCCTAAGCAGGCGTAATAGCTCAATGAACATGGACTTTCCTGATAGGAAAGCTGTTACCAATGGCAGGGATTTCTCTTCCGTTGCTGAGCTTAAAGACTAATCCATTCACTTATTAGTTTCCCTGTCAGCCAGCTATGAAATATGGTGGTTGTTTTCCTACAGACAGTAGAAAGATGATGAAAAGTGTTTGAAGACATTTTTTCACAGATTCTGCATTATCACTCCTTGTTTGTGACCAGGGAGTGAAAATTACTTCTGTGAAGTGCTGAGGTGTGTGATGCTCAGGTCTGTTAGGGTCGCCATAGGTGTGACCATCTTAGTGCTATAAAAATGAGGTCACCTTTTTCTGCTGTTTCACCAAATTTCCACAGAGGTCAGGACAGGAGGATCTGGAGTCATCCAGTTTTACTATTTCCTTTCCATGAAACACCCTTCCATCTTGTTTTCATTACAGTTACACGCTTGAACGTACAGAATGCTTCAGAATGCACATGTTTTCAAAAGGAAATGTAAAATTCAAGTCTTGGTTTGTGCAATTTGTCTTCATGTTCATCAGATTCCAATTATCAGTGCCTAACATCCTCCTTACAGCAATCCAATTCATGTTCCAAGCCCTTCTCCACTTAACGGAGGATAAAAATCGTTATGTTTTCCTCTGTTTTCTGATTGCATTATTCTTGGTTAAGAAAAGCCCCTGCATCATTAAGGTACTCTACTTGCAGCGAGGGGGGAGGGCTGCTATGTTAGTGGGATCAATCAATAGCCATCTTCCCTGGCCTTACTGTAAATGTGCTAAAGTATTTATGAATTAATTGACATCCTCCATCTGAATAAGAGAAACCAACAAACATCTCTCAAGCTGTGGTGTGGAGGTCACAGACACGCTTGCTAATAA
This sequence comes from Solea senegalensis, assembly GCF_019176455.1. Taxonomy (NCBI): domain Eukaryota; kingdom Metazoa; phylum Chordata; class Actinopteri; order Pleuronectiformes; family Soleidae; genus Solea; species Solea senegalensis. Next base: position 12,069,272 of record NC_058034.1, on the reverse strand, counting down.
ATAGAAAGGGGCTGGGGTTTTTTAATGGCAGTCTGGTTACCGCAGATTAAATGTTGATGAAATGACAAACTGCTGATTACCATGGATTGGGCAGTGTTAACGTTGGTAACAATTAGTTAAAGATAAGCGAAAGACTTGGGTGGTATTAGCATTTTGTATTTTTATAATTACTTCAAAACATTATCCCAAATATATGGCTGTTCCAATTTTCAGATTTTAAAACTATACCGATGCGTAATGACATCTATGTTTATTGGATGGCCCCAAATTATATTCCTGTGTTTATTTCAGTATGTGGCCATATGAATATATGTAGAACCCCTTGTTTGTTAAAGCCTGATGATGTTGTTGATGGATTAGTTTGTGTGTCACACAGATACATTGAATTTTGGTGAAGGTCACTCCCATTGTGGCCAAGAGTATAATAACTGCCATGATAGATTGAACGGGAGAGGAGGGGTGTACCCTCAATGTCTGCATCACTCCTTAATGTGTATGACAGTTTCACATTGTTACAGTAAAGATGTAGGAGAAAGAGAGGTGCATTCTATTTGGGCTCCACAGCTGCTTATACTCTTTTAGACAATTAGGACGGATTCATCACCCATACCTTGAAAAATCGATCCTTAACTAATCATCAAGGATTGTCAATCTCAGGATCTGCAAAGGGGCCAACAATAAAGGGTTCCATCTGTGCTCATAGAAAATGGAATATGCCTACTGGCTTCAAGGTTGTGGTTCACTTTCAGCTGAATCTTTTCACCATTCACTGCAAGGGACAAAAACATCTATTGACCTTAAGCCACCTATAAACTGCAAAAGTAACTCTACCTTTGAGTTTCCTTGGCAAATATGATATTTGTTGGTCCCAAAGCAACACTTGGAGTGAATGGACATGCTGAACAACTAAGTGGCTAAATTGGTAGATGAGTGAAATGCAAACATCATTGCTGTATGCTTGGCAATATAGGCAGAGCGGAAAGGTTTTTTGCATTGCACAGGAGCGGCAAAGCCAAATACTTTGCATTAAATTAGATTTTTTTACACATATGATTTAGCAAAGTGAAAATGTTCTCAATCAATGACCTTTGCTTCTCTGATTTATCAAATATCAATGTGCTTCCATGGGTTAGCGGTCAACTTTTTGGAGTCTGTAAAGCCTGTGCAAGATAAAAAAAAAGATTGGATGGATAACAAAGACACCAAGACCACTGATAATGTACTTCAAATACGTCAATATTAAACACTGATTATAAATTATACATTTTTTAAGAAAAAAATCATGTCTTATGCAGGTTTCCTCCAGGTTCTCTGGCTTCCTCCCACAGTCCAAAAACATGCATTATGGGGCTTAGGTAAATTGGCCTCTATCTCTAAATTGACCATAGGTGTGAATGTGAGAGTGAATGGTTGTTGGACTGGCGAACTGTTCAGGGTGTACCCCACCTATCGCCCTATGTCAGCTGAGATTGGCACAGCACTGGTGGAGGATAAAAGCGGTAGATAATGGATGGATGGATGTCTTATGCAGAAAACAACCCACATACAACAGCAATGAGCTATTCTGTGAAGAACTCACTCTTCTCTGTGCATTTCAATGGTTGTGTGTCTTGAAAGTCATGTGGAGCAAAGTTCTGCTTCTGTGGTTGGATATTTCTAATGTATCCCAGATTATGGACCACCACTGTTTGAGGTGAATTACTGTTCGGGGCACCCACTGTACATCAGCAGTCTGTATTTGAAACAGTCTAAATCAAGTGATGTCACACGATTCATTTTACATGTACTTTGCCTAACCCCACTTGGCGTAGGAGGCCCCCGACACTTGGGTGGTATTTGGAGAGAGAGAGGAAGGGAGCAGACTTCTTAAAATTTAATTTCTTCTTTTTTTAACGGGGAACACGTCGAACAAGCTTCTTCCCCTGCCGTGGTCTTGCAAAGGGAGGAGAACGGAGTAACCAATCACCCTGAAAAAACATTGTGGCTTGACCACCACTTATGATGTTGGACTGGATATAAGTAGAGCTGGTGATGGGTGGGTGGGTTAGGAGAGAGCTTTAGAAAAGACAAAGACAGGGGACATTAGCCTGTGAGCAAACACTCTTCAATGGCTTATTTAATAAAAATACAACATCCATAGCTGTTACTCTCTTTGCCGCCCAAGAAAGTGAAAGACAGGAGTTCTTCAACTTTATTGGGGTGAGGCAAGATTTTGGGTACTAACCATAAAGTTCACCACTTTCCAGCTGTGATATTAGGCTCTTACTTGAAGATGAGACCACACGTGAAGCCCTCTCACCCCTGACAAGGGAAACCATGAGTATTTTTAGAGGTAAAACTCATCCAGTTTGACTTTTCTTGAAGAGATTTATGATCCCCTCTGTTAAGACAACACACAAACTAAGAATATCAGCCACCTACATAGAAAATGGAACTGGAAGATATTTGTGTCTTTCCTTTTTAATGAAGTGTCAAACACAACGCCAGGGTGTTTTCTCTTTTTGTACATTTCTTATCTCTAATGAAAGAATAAGATTTTTACTTTTTATTCACATGTATAGGCGTCAGTTGGACACTTTCAGATATTCATTCATGACCATTTGGGCAGAGAGGAAACAGAGGGAGGGAGACAAGGCAGATCCTGTGTGTGTGTGTGTCTGTCTGTCTGCGCTAGTGTGTGTTGGTTAAATCTTTCAGGCTGACAGTGACAAAGGACACATTTTGTCATCACTCTGAATTAAACAAAAATTGTGTTTTGTGCTCCTTGACCTGGGATTCATGCAAGTCAGACACTGCTCTTGTGGCTGTGCTGTGAAGTCGTTCACTAATATCTCTCAGATTCATGTTCACCGACAACTTCTGAGATACATGATGCAAAATAAAGTTGCATCAACTTTGGATTACTCGTCTGGTATAATGGTTTGCAGTAATTTGAAATAAGAGTAGTGATGGCAAGACGTGAAAGCAAGGTACAACGACAAAGGAACAGGTTGACCGACTCACACGTGAAATATGTACAAGACGCAGTCATGTGTGCGCAGGGAAATATTTGAAATGAGCTGATACCTTGTAACAAATTTCACATTTATGTGATTATTGTTTGCACGGTAAGGGGTGAAATGTCAACATGACCCGACCACAAAGTAGGTTCACACATGTGGAAGCGCTGGTAGATGTGTGTGTGTGTGTGTGTTGACAACACTATCTGCATCCTCCTTGGGTTCGATCCCATTTCCGTCTGGACAGTTCCAAAATAACTGCCCCCTTCACAAACCTTGCACATTCACACATAAACACTCGTGTGCACACTCAGGCGCACACACACACACACACACACACACACTCACACTTGTTGCTTCCTTTAAACACAAGAGCACATCGATCAAGTCTGGACCTGGACTTTCTATCTCTTCCTGAGATAGCCAGAAGGAACTGTACCACAACAAAAAAATGAAACTCTGTCTCGTACTTGCTAGACCTTTCTGCGCCTGTGTGTCTGCAAGGGCCCGCTATGGTCCATGACATGATATATATGTTGTCATCTGCCCATGTCCGTGGCAGTGTGTGGACACTACGCAAGCATGTCCACATTTTGTGACACACTGACGACACATGAAGCACAAAACTTGCCAGTTTACTTGGTGCTGCCCACTTGATTTGGTTAAAAATTACACAATAAAAAACACAAAAACATGACATACAAATGGGTCAAACTCCCGAGGAGAGAGCACCACTGCTTAAATGGGTTGAGAGATTGTGTATTCATGCATAAGATGAATGGAGCCATGCACCTGCAAAATGCGTAAGGTTACGAAAAGCAGGGAGTATGACCAAGGGCTCAGTGAACACCCCAACATCAAGTTCAAGTTAATGTTATGGTAAACATTTTTAAATGCACAGAAGCCAATTTGCAGTGTATTTTAATGGGTGATTACTAACGGTTACACACACAAAGCATAAGCAAAGCATGAGCAAATTTACAATTAACAATTTTATATTATTACACAAACAAAGATGAACTGGCATACATCCTCCTTCATTTTCATGCATGGCAGCACCAACTTTCCAGCACCTTTTTCCATTAGCATGCTCACAGTGATTTCCTATTTACTGAGTGGTTGCATTGTTTGAGCAGCAAACGAAGACCATCTGAGTCATGCTCCTGCTTTGGATTGTGTCTCACAGGTAACAACCACTCACCAGCAAGGGAAACTTTGTGTGTTTAGAAAAACAAAATACCTGGAAATGCGTGACAGCAAGCAAGCAAGGATGATGTAAGCCCAAATTAGTCTAAGATCCCGAGCAAAGGTTACTCACTGTGCCTAAACTTAACCACATTCATAACCAGGAAATAGTTAGGATCACTCTCAATTCCTCTGAACCAAAAGCAGCACAAGCAGTAAAGCACTATCGCATTGATGTGTGCGTTTGTAGAGTATATAAGTAATTACATTTTGTTTTGGAAATGTGAGCTAACACCTGTGATTTGCAGAAATGTAGGGCAAAATGTGATCCTGGGGATTATGTCTCAGCATTTCCAAATGCAAACACTTCTTTAACAATGTGTTTATTTATACATACTGTATGCTCATGTGTGGCAGTGGAGGTATCCATGTTTCTATATGTGTGCTGTGTCCATATGCTTCCTGATTGGCTCCTCTGCACTGGCTGTTTGATGAAGTTTGAAACATGGAAATCCACACATAATCTCCTGTCCGATTCCATCTGTGATCAACAAACGGGAAAGCCGGAGCTCTGTCGCTACCAATTGCACTCGAGACACACTCGCGCTGACAACACACATACACACACATGCTCATTTTACATATTCGCACAGATTTTAAACTGACATAAGCCCCCCAGATGTTCTCATGGCACTCCCAGTAAAAAACAAAAAACAAAAAAAGTTTATATGTGCATACCAACGCAAACAAATGCACACCATTTTCAGATATACACACTGGTGATTGCACACTAATATGCAAACACAAGTTGACAGGTGAACTTAGAAGAATCCACAGAGCTCAACATGAGTTTTCTCTCCAAGTCTGGAGCCTCCGTATCACTCTGGGTCGATATTTGGTCTGTATTTTCATATAGTGAACCAGATAATGCTGAGGAGTCGAGACACTCATTAAATGAAAATCTACTCTGTAATGGGATTCTCATTTTAGCAACCAGGAGTTTCAATTACTATCCTTTTAATTTTATGTCTGTGTTTATTTTTGTAAGAGGAGACACATTTTCCAGTGGTAAAACCATGTCTCATTTCAAAGAATAAAACTCATGAACGTGCCATTGAATTTGTAATGTACGATACAGTTCCCCATTTAAAGTGCTTAAAGTTTATTTCACTGAACTGGGAATTGGCAAAGCAAGCATATAGCAAGCACTATTCCTTTCCACGTTGAAAAGGTTCTGCTATGTTCAGGATCAATCCACACCTGAATATAAAACATGATATAGGACAGGAAGCTCAGAAATATGTAAATAACTTGCACTTTGTGAGAAAATCTTTTTTTGATGAAAGTTTACATGAACATAACTACTCATGTGTTGAGAGAATTTTAAGTTCTTTTGTGCACATTTTTTTAGTTCATTGTGAAAAAAACACCTATATTGCAGATATGTGTGTTTAATCTACGAAAAAGGCTAAATCGTCATGTCGGCAATTGTCATTTGATGTTATAAAAAGGATACAGACAATACCCTTCTGCTCATTATTTAGTGCGTAGCCCTTATACCACTCCGCATCGACAGCACACACCTTGCATGAGACCCTTGTCAAATTCCTGTCATGGTGGACTGAAGTTTCAGCCCACCTCACTTCCATCTCCCCCCTCTAAAAGCTCTCAGTCATGCTCTCCCCTCCCCTCCCCACCACCATGTCTGGCTGTCTACAGCCGGCAGGGCTCCCAGTACTAGACCCACTAGCCTCCACAGATATTTCCTGAGGAAAACATATCACCTCAGGCTAGACCAGTCGTCTGACTATGCTGAGGCAGCAGCAGCAGCAGCCCCAGCCCACAATCTACCACAGGTCTCAACCTCACACTCCCTCTCGTTTCTTTTTACTTTGCTCTTTTCCCTTTTTTCTCTATTACTCTGTATGTTACACGCTCTCCTTGTATCGGGCAGGTCTTGCTTCATTCCCTCCCTAATTTTCCTTCTTTCTTTCACCACCTGAGAGCAAACCCATTTCTCCCCATCGGTAGAAAATAGTAATAAATCAATGTGGCTCATCATTTTTTACAAAATGGAAATATTTTCACTAAAGAAGGCAAACCCAACTCATCTCCTGGTCATTAACACGTCTAAGAGAGGGCATACTGTACAGCAATATTCATAATAGCCATTGCTTGGTCTTGAAACAGGTGAATGTGGTGGAGAAAGGCAATTCCTTGTGGTACTTGAATGTTGATTCATGTACACTTTGCTAAAATTGTATATTAATCATCTTTTTAATCAGATTCTTTTGAAATGGATACATTTTCTGCAATCATGTCTTAAAAGGCTCGTAAAATGCCGAAAAACAAGATTGATGTGCATTCTACATTTTATTTTCATCAAAAGTCTAATTAGAAAACATAATGAAAAAGAGGACTTCTTTTTTTTTTATTAAAGACATATTTCTAACATCTATTAAGTAAGAGGTCCCATTTTAGATAGCATCTCCAGTCCAGTGATATCTTTAAAAGTAGGAGGCGAAGAAGAGACGGCCGAGCACTCTGCAGGTATCTGTGTCTCAGAAATTGCCAAACATAAATCGTACTGAAAATCAAAACTGACAACAGTTGTCATACTCTTCTGTCTTGTTAAGGCAATGTGCGGAACCAAGCGACTCTGGATAAAATGTCATAAAATGTTACCATGCTGTAGCCTCTGTGTCACTGTAGTAATTTTTTTTGTTTTGTTTTTCCTCTCACTCTACTTTCTCAAATGTGACACAGGTTAAGGAGACCATATAACTTGGTGAGAAGATAAGACAGTTGCATCTGGCAACTGCTCCCATCCTTGAGTCCACACTAGCATCGGTCAACATCTTTGCAAGCTGCAGCGGAAAAGAAGAGCCCGATGATGTGTTTTATGTGGGGAAGGAGGGTGGGAACCCAGTGGTGTGATAGTAAAACAGAGAGGACATGTTAAATGTATTGATACCATCGCCTCAGGAAATCCCTGTTAACCCCATATGTTCTCCCCTCTCTCTCCGTCTCTTCTCTGTCTGTCTTGTTCTCCTTCCCATAAAAGCATTTAAGAGGTCTTCCCACCATTCCCCTGTGGATATTTCTGGAGCAAGCTGAAAACTACAAGAAAGTTGAAATGTCTCATACGTTGCAAAATGATTGTTTGATAAAATCTAAAGGCAAATGGAAATTTGCCAATATTTAGATTGCGCACATCTTAGTGTTTTAATGGAGCTTTTTCTTGTGCAAAAAATGAAAGGCATTTCATCCTCATTAAACTATTAAGAATATTAAAACTCATGCATCATGTCCTCAAAGCAATCATTTAAATCAAGCCAATTTATTTGGCATAGTTTTAAAAGAAAGTAAATACTGTAGGTAATACATGTATATAATAAAAGAAGGTTAATGATATCAAGTAAATTCTGTGTCAGCATTAAAAAAGATGCCCTTTAATTAATTCTAAGGGCAGCACACATACAGTACACCATGAAATAAAAAACGACTGAACTTTTGGCTAATTTAATTTTTTACTTGAAGAGATTTTTTTGCATTTTATATTGTGCCAATTCTGTCTCATGAATATTGCTATTCATATTTAAGCAAAAACACGTGAGCTGATTTCAACAATTCTGAAACTAACTTATACAAATATCATGTACAAGCATCAGATTTAGATGCTAAACAAAAAATGAGGAGGTTTAGCAGGATGCAGTTCACAGATGGACGTGGTCCAGGATTTTCATCCCATCTGTTGTGACACAACAGTATTTAGCAGAAAAGCACCATTAAGTACCTTTAACCACAATAACATATTCTGCACTTACTGCCAAAATATGAAAACCTGAATGCTTCGCTGACATCATGAGACTGTAATTGTGAGGAGGACGGTGAAATGACACACACGTGATGATACCAAAATATAATACCCATTATAAAAAGTTAACGATGCAGCTTTAAAAATAATTGATATGTTTGAAAGTCTTTGCCATCAGTCATTTGCCGTCAGTTATCATTTCTTTTGTAATGGCAGCCATTTCACTTTTGACACAAGCTATTCAGCCGCTATTTGACCCACATGTGCTTTCCAACCTAAACAGTCACTGAGACCTGAGGAAGTCAAGGCAAAGAGGTCTATTACACCTCGAGGTCTATCTCAGCCTGCGTCAGGACAATCCCACTTCGCATGAAGGATGACTCTATCTGTCCGCTGTCTCAATTTGTCTGTCCAAATGCCCCAACTGGCCTGGACATACCTGCCCATCGACTGCTGTGATTTGTCGGGACATGGGCTTAGGAATAATAATTGATTTAATTGGAGGCGATGAATGGGGGGATTTAATGGAACATGGATCATAAGTTGGAGACAATCTCAGGGGATGATGGAGAAAGTTTATGGGTCAAAAGGCAGAATGGTCTTGGTGTGGGTTTGATAAGTCGTCTCTGAAGCCGTTTATTTGCAGGATTTTTCTCTGGAAATGCTTCTTCGAGGCAGCATTTTGTCAGCAGGTGATGAGTAGGAGAGGTGCTGTTCAAGTCCTGTAGGGCCTTCAATTTACAATGTTGTGCGCCCGTGTTGATTTAGCAAATCAGGTTACGGAGACTGTTTCAAAAAGAAAGATATTTGTCTGTTACAATTGTGCAAATGAATCAGTGGGGAAATAGGATGGATGCAGATGTTAGGGCACAGGGGTCTCTCCATACATTTACATGCACAGTTTAATTGAGCTAAGGCCATAGTCCGACTAAGACAGGCAACCGGACAACTTGTCGAGTCCGAGTATACATGTGGAGGAGAAAATTGATTTATTGGCTGTGTACGTGTGACTCGCGCTGTATTTATTCATAATCACAAGCAACAAATGGCGACATGCACAGTGAGATGGATCGTGCTGTGGCTCTGTATATTTCATACCTGCTTCGCTCTCACTGCATTGTTTGTACTGCAACAGCACTGCAGTTTATACAATGTGTACTTCTACTTCCAGGTCAAGTGTGACTCCAGTCTGACTAAGCCTGTACATACAGGAGTAATCAGACTATGAATCGCATTATCCAGGTATATTAGTCCAACTAGTTTGATTTTACATGTCATTAAGATAACCAAATTATTGTCTTAGTCCAACTAAAATTGGACTTTTAACATGCATGTAAACACACTGACTGTATGTGTCAGGGCACACACGGAGGTGCGATGCTAGCATTGCCTCACAGCAGGGAGGTTTCATCGGTTTGGACAGAAATTGACATCTTTACATAAGGATGTGAAACCGTATATTGCAATAAACCTGAGTACTCTTCTGCTCATGCCTTCCTTTCTAAAGTGTGTCAGGGAAGTAGGGTTCCCTTTGCAGAAAAAATGTAAAGACTCTTTTGGATCTCTCTACTCTCTCTGTCATAGTCTCCTTCTTCTTCAATAGTGTATGCATCCATTTTATTTGGGTCTAGCTGTTCTTTTATATTTGTGTAATAGGGGACTCTGGCTGTATTGTCCATTCGAGCTGCTGTAGAAATATGTTAGTGCAATATGGTAGCCTCTGTAAGGCAAGGCCCTTATTCCAAGGCTATGAAAACCAAATGTTGTTTTTTTTTTTCATTTTATAGGAATTATGCACTTATACAAACATAATAGTGGAGGATAAATGTAATATCTGCCAATAAACCCTCCCTAAATATTGCACACTGGAGCTTTAATATACCACCATGCTTATTATTGTAATGTAGTGTGTTTTAAATCAGTACATTGGGTATTTCAGCATCAAATGTTTCCCTTTTATACACTCAGTCTGCACCTTTTTAAATGTGGGGTTACATGTTGTGAGCACAACGTAAAGAAGAAAAAAAGCTGCTGCAGGAAGGGCCTATATGAAGTCTTATTTGATGGATAGCTTCCCATTGCTGTTGCACTGCAGGTTACATATGGCATGTTAATGTGTGTCTCCGTGTGCATGCATTAGGTCAGATAGGATTCACACAGACAGAAAGATACCATAACATATTATGCAGTGTATCAAATGTGCACTCTTCCTTTCACACTGTATAAAAGACAAGTTTGGCATAAAATTTGATGTTGCAGCACAACTCAATTGTGTGACCTCAGGATATAAGACACTAAAATGTGAAAGGAGAAGCCTGTTTTAAAACACTGTTCAGGGAGATGATTCATCTACAACTATACTCAAATGAAGTTTGGTGAGCCCTTCACTTCCCTGTCTTTCTTTTCTCTCCTGTTACGTCCATTTCTCTCTCATAGTTCGGTGTCTATTGGGAGAGGAAGCGGAAGACAAGAGGAAAACCTAATGGCTTATTCCAGACAGATGAGTGGAGCTGTGGGTTCAGTGTGCAGCTGAGACAGGAAGAGGATGAACGAGTGAGGTTGGGGGGAGTGTGATGGTGAAGAGAAAGAAAGAAAAAAAAGAGAACATAGGAAGAGGAAAGAGAGATGGGAGGGTGAGAAGAGGATGGAGGGAGGGAGTACAGATAAAGTGATGGAGACAAAATAATTTAAGACAAAAAGAAGTGGAATGAAAGAAAAAAGTAACAGAAACAGATTTAGGGTGTATGCTGCCAGGATCCGATTTCCACATTCTTCCTATCGCCACACCTAAATCCTTAATTGTGTGGCCACAGACAAAGTACTGCTGAGACCACAGCAGTGCTAGCCGGCATTTAGTAGCCGAAAACCTCGCTGTTTAAATTGGTCCGCGACCCAGTCTGCATGCAACTGGGGTTTTGGAGTGAACGAGAGAGATAGAGAAAGTGAAAGAGAAGGGGAAAGGGAGTGAAAAATAATACCAGGAAAAGAAAGGGAGAAACAAATGAGAGTAAATCCTTTTCGGAATCTGAGCTTGGCAGGGTCAACTGAGAAAATAAATACGAACATTTCTGCAAATCAAATCACCACCACACCATCAGTGTGTCAAATGTTTTGCAGAGGGAGAATGGTGCCTAACTTTTTAATCAAATCACCAAGAAGGGAAAGTGTTGTCCATGAAGTGCATGCATTGTATGAAAAGGGAATTTGTTAACAGTGAGGGAAATTAGCGAGTTAATGGATCCCCATTATGAATTTGTCATGCTATTTAGAAATGTGTGGAATGAAAGCGGTATGTACCCGTGATACCACAATCATGGGCACAAACGATTGGAAATTCTCAGAAACAGTTATTTTATGAATCATGCTGTTTGTTCTATATCACAGTATTCCACCCATCCATCCATTTACTTCCTAAAAAGTTGACCAAAATCTGACACAAAAGTCTTTTTCTAAGTGAGTATGAGAGAGTGGTTCCCCTCTCTGTAGCCCAGTAACGATTCTCTCACACTCCACGTTTATATATGCACTGCCATTCTCTGCAGCACTCCGAACAACCGCAAGAAAAATAACAGCGATGGGTGCAAAAATATCCCCATCTGACCTCACCTTTAACGCAAACAAACATGTAAAAGGAGCGCTGACCCTCTCTGCGTGGCCGCAGCCTCCACTTTATCCACCCATTTATTCAAAATCTATATGGGTGTGCGTGCGTGTGTGTGTTTGGAGCCAGTGGGACAGTGGGATAAGTGACAAGTCTGTGTGTGCGCGTGTGTGGAGGGGTTGGTTTTAGGTCTATGAAATAGAAAACTCAGTGAGAACATCATTTTCCTGGAGGTCGACGGGCCTCAAGCACCCACCACCACCACCACCCCAACCACTCCACCCGACATGTGGTATCTGATCAATAAACCTCTATTTTCTCCCCCACACAAGGTTTCCCATTCAATACAGCTGCCACTGGCTTTAAAAACATAGAACTATGATCCATTTATTATTGGCTGTTACTATGATCTATCTACTCAGCCCACCATCACCACCACCCCACCTCTCTTTATGTTGCTGCCTATTGTGGAAAGGGGGGTGTCTTTATTTCCTGCCCATGCTGCTTATTGACAGGCCATCACTAAAGCCCATCATTCATCACTCACTGTACACGAATGTGGAGATGTATGGTATATTGTTTGGGACTCAATTTAGCTGGTTTGCCTGAGAGTTATGCGGACATTTGTAAAACTTTCTGCAACAGATCAAAGACAGACATATACCACATATTTCTATTATTACCATTATTATTACTTTTCATTTGCTTGTTTTCAGTATGTTTTATATGTATATATTATTCTCTCTCACCCTGTATCGATATGCTTCAACTCATTTTTACATGTCTTATGTTTGTTTGTTTTTTTTTACATGTCTGAGCCTGATCACTGTTGTTGTCATGCTTTTTTTCTTTTCTTGAAAGCTGCAAAAATAAAATAAGCAAATCATATTAGCCTTGAAGCAAAACATGTGCCTACATGAACGAGACTAGAATATTTCAGGATATTTCAGAACCTTTAAAATGTGCCTACTGCCAATCAGTCTGACCAATTTAACAAAACAGAAAATCTGAGGCCAAACTATTGGTTTTCAGTGTGAACACACTTTGGTATAACTGCATAAAAAAAAATGATGCAGTCAGTGCTTAGTTATTTATTGCTATGCCAACCAGGGCCACAGACTAGAAGCAAATAGACAAACAGCCAAAAGTTGGCCATTGATGAAGCTGTTATCGCTGAAAAAGTGCAATTCCTATCTGCTTTACGTCATGGGATCTGTCACTGTAGAACAACTGGAGATTCTACCTGTGTTCAGTTTGCATGGCTGTTTCTTTTTGTACATACAATGACATGTTTTCAGGTGCAAAGATGAGTGATAGAATATGATTCTGACTGTGGCTCAGTGACATCGAGAATGACACTTGGAGGGAGGAGAAACCTTTCCCTACATTTTCATATTTCTTTTTTTATGGGAACTTCACAGTCAAGGTCAAGGTCATAACGATGAACAAAATATGACATACAGAGAAAATCACATTGTCTACTTTTAAAACTATTTAAAACAGTAATTGCAGAAGTGACGAAAATTATCCTTAAATCTGTTTGTCCTGCAACAAAGCCTTCTATGACAATCAAAATTCATTTTTGAATTAACCCCCCAAAAAAGTTTGTGACTCATTTCTATCATGTCTCTGTGTTGTGTGAGTAACTCTGAAGAGGAAACGGTTACATCATTCTTCAAGAGAAATTTCCTTCCATTCCGATGATACATTTTCCCAGCTTTTTGTGATTTTCATTGCCATGGTTACTGTTTGTTTTGTTGTACAATTTGTCTGGGTTTTGTCAAAGCTGTGGGGGCCAATTTACAGGGAGGAAATAATAATAAGGAAAAGCCTGACAGATCGTAATACCTTACATGGCTTGCATTGCATTGCAAAGCTGTGTTTTTGCTTTCTTCTTGTACTTGACGCGCTTAATCTGTGTTGTGCGCCACACACTTGGTGTAGTGGTTAGTGATTTTGCAGCAAAGCGACCCGAGTTTGCGAGCCGATCGGAATAAGGGCCTTTCTGCACTACATGGGGTTTGTTGTTGTCGGCCTCTTCCCACAGTATAAAAACATGCAGAGGTCAATTGGACACTCTAGATTGACTGTGAGAGTGAAAGGTTGTTTGTGGCCCTGTGATGGACTGGTGACCCGTCCAGGGTGAACCCCAACCTTTTGCCCTATGTCAGCTAGGATTGGCACCAGCAGCCCCACGACCCTCATGTGGAGGATAAAGAATGAATCTGTGTTGCACCTGCATGTGACAGTATGTGTTTTGTTGTCTGTAGTTTTAGTGATTAGTGAAACCTTATCTAAACAAATGTGCATTGAAGATTTTGTTGATTTTACTGTATGCCTGCATTTGTATTAAACATTAAAAGCAGTTATTTATTGTGACTGTTTATTGTTTCTTTCCTGTCTCTTTATTTAAGAGCATATGAACATAGGCTCTCTCTCTCTCTCACACACACACACACACACGTTTTGCCAAACCCAGACTGGCTCACCATTTTCTCCAGAGGATGAAGCTGTCAGCTTTCTGGCCACCACAGGCCCAACTCTACCTGACCACTCCAACTGGAGGTCCTCATTAATGTGGTCTACAGCATGCCAACTTTTAATAGCTACACAAAACTGCACAGAATCAGATCATGGGATCCACTGCCCTATATGAAAAATAATAATTAAGAATGACCAAAAACGCTGTCTTCCCGCATTCTATGAATATCACACAGGACTTTTCAAAGTCTGTGTGAGTGGCAGCCTTCACTGACTTCATCTTCTATACGACCAGCGGTGTGTTCTTAAATACTGATGCCATAAGACACAATGCAGTGAGTTATTTTTCTTTACTCAACAAGGGAGAAAATAAGGAAATGATAGTAATAGTGCTGAACTGATGACAAAAGTAGCAAGCAACAAACAAAAAAAAAGAAACCCATATGACATATGCCTAAATGTCACGTTAACACTTGCTTACCACAGGACGTTTTAGCTGGTCAGCAGAAAAGGACAAAGGCGACCATTTTGTCCAGATGATAAATGAGTTGGGCTGACAGGTCACTTCTCTTCCTTTCTCTCTCCCCTCTGTCTCTCTCTCTGTCTCCCAGTCTCTTTTTCTCCTTCCCTCCATCCATTCCTTTGCTCCTCCATCTCCATACACCCTCCTACCCGAAGCTACAATTTGTTCCCTCTGACTTGGGGCCTGAAGACTGATTCCATCAGGTGACAGATTTATCGGTGTCGGCACGAGGTAAAACACCTCAAACCCACTGTAACGCCCAGACACTCACTGCCGTGTGTGTGTGGGGAGTGAAGCACCGTTTATATCAGCTGGGGTCCCGCTAAAGGGCAGCTCCTATATATCTCTGCAACAAGAGACTTTGTCTGCATTTCTCAGAAAATTGCTCTCACCTCCCTGTCCAGCTGGAAAGCTATTTTCTCATTCCTTAAAATATATCTGGATTTCTTTCATGATGTTTCCTCACTTGTAGACAAATGAGTATATGAACCATATGTGTGAGATGTTTCCCTTGGGCCCGGACAGGAGAAAGCTGGGAGTCATTTTCACCCAGGCAGACAGGCCATGTCAGGGAGCTGGCTCGAGGATTACAGTGACGGAGTTCACAGGTGCAACAACCACACCCCACACCCCCAACCTGCCACAAAACCACCTCAGACGGGGGCCATAATTAATCCAGGTCCAGGCCTCACCCAGGGACGCTTAAGGCCTATGGGTGGTCCAAAGTACACACAGATGCACACACACGTATACAAGACTGTGCATAGTGTGCAGTAAATACATCATATGGACGATGTGCTTACTTGGCTGGTTGGGAACCTGCAGGACAGACAACAGGATTTTAAAGCTGACTTTCCAATTGCCAACAAATTATGCAAGTAGCAGGCAACCCCTTTCAAACATGGTTTAGAGAGAGATCTGGCAAATAGCAAAAATAAAAAAAATCGGAATCTTATTTCTTCAATTGACAGTAACTAGCGACTGAGACCATTGACTCCTCAGGGAAATGTTTACTGACCCTTTAAATGAATGGAGGAGAAAGTTCATTTTCTCCTCCATTCAAATTGAGTTATCTTTGCAACAAGTAGATTCGCCCCTGGTGGCTATTCAGTATATTCTGATGTCCTTGTTGGCTACAGCCAGAAAGGTTTGTTTCCAGAGTGGAAGACAGGGGCCTAACCTTAAGTATGCTGAACTACAAGTGATTTGGAAACTTGAGGTTCCACTCACTTGTAATTCGAATCATATTTCTTGCAGTCTGCAGATGGATACTTTTGGGGAAAACCAGAAGGCCACATTCACGTTTTAGGTCTGTGGATCTGTGACTATGACACCAGTCCACCACAGAAAAGGAGAATGGAAAACTTCAAACATGACTTTGACAGTCATCGGGTGAACTCGATTTAACTGGAGAGGAGGCTCCCTGATTGGCTGACATTTGAATGACTGACTGGTGAAATAGCCAAACTCTAAACTGGCTAATTACATCTGAATGCATGCTGACTTGCTGACTGGCTGCATTTCAGATTATATTTATCGACAGCATGTCAACTAACCATTTGATTTGTCTGATTTGCTGACTAGCCAGCTGGCCAACTGTTAAAATTATCGGCTTACTAAGTACCAGACTTACTGTCTTTGAGTGTCTGGCTCATCAAGATACTGAATAATAGCTCTTTTATTTTAACCGACAATCAGCTTCGGGGGATTCACTCTCTAACCAACTGAATAGCTGAGAAATCATTGGATGGATTTACCTGCTGTCTTTGTGCCATCTCCCCACCTGACTGTGTGACTGCTTGGCTTTATGACTGAGTTTTGATGGCTTGACTGGCAAATCGACTGAACTCGCAACTGACTTTCTGGCTAACTGTATGATTGAATGAAGAAGGAACTCCATCCAGATAAAATGGAATCACATCTCAATTCTGCCTCCATCCAAACTTCTGTCACAAAACTTGCTGGCAAACCTCCTTTCTCTGTTTTTCAAGTCAGCCAAGACTTCAAAATGATTGCATTGGTTTCAGTTATGAACTTAACTTTTTTTGTGTGTGTTTATGTTCTTTTCAACTCATCACATTTAGCTCTTCCAGACAGAGCAGGTGAGGATTCACGGAGACATTACTGGACTGTCACAAGGTGAAGTCACACAGAGTGGCTGGTGTACAGTTGCAATACAGGGATTAAACTGGTGATGTTTAGCCTTTGAGGAATTCCTCTAATGCTGCAATCATCTGCTGCCAGACCAAAAAGGAGAGCTATATAATTATGCATGTTGGGAAAAGTATCACATAACATCACAAAATCATCTTGAGATCCATCCAAAGAAGTATCATCACAGTGTCAGTTGATTATTGAATACTGTTCTTTGGAAAGACTGGCAACTAGTTTTATTGTTACACCTCTATTTATTTGGATAATGCATAATTGTCACTTCTGTCAAATGGATAATTATTTAACTTGAGAACATGTTCGCTCTTTTAATTCTTCCTCCAGTGGAACACGGTGTGTGTTTAGCAGGAGTTTGGGATTTCTGATGCCAGAGCTGAATTCATAGGAAAACTGTAATAGAGCTTTATAACAACATTATTGCTCGACCACATTGCACAGCCAGGTTCTGTGTCCCCCTTTTTTTTGAAAGACTCAGCCAGATGTTGACGCAAAAGTCATAAAGCAAGATGGGATTATAAATTGTGTATGTTGAACATATGCAAGTTTCTATTAAGAACTGGACAGGCCGAGGGACGTTGCAGGTAAAACAGAAACTTTTAGATTCTTGATATTATTCATGAAGGGCAGTTAAAGAGTCAACACATAAATGTGAAGATTTAATACGATAACAATTGTAGAACCACTAAATCGTTGGGATTTTAATGCACAAGCACAGCCGACCATTTGCTGCAGCAATATTCTAGACGTATTTTCTCAGCTGGCAAATCAGGCTAATCTTAGAAAGGTTTGATTAAGAAAAGATGTTGGACATTGAATTGACAAAGACAAAACTTCCATGTGACCCAACAAGTTACATAAAACACTACGTGTAACAATTTATTCTATCACAAACAGCTGTTTTTTGATTTCCACTTGTACCCAGGCCAAACATTCACTCTGGAGTAAATGGCAACTGTCCGACTGTCTGATCACAACAGTGCCATGAGCTAACGTTCCCCCTACAGCTGCTTTTAGCGATGGGAAACTCCACCTGAGAGCAGCCAGTACCTTTGGAATTTCACCTGATGATGTGAATTGTTTCTGTTTTACTATAAACTGTTTGGCCAAACAATAAATTCAGTTTTGATTAAAATCCTTACAGTTCTTAAAATCCATCATTTGCACAAACAATGTCATCCTGATTTCTGTGGCTTTGAAAAAAGTCACGAATGAAGACAATAATGATGTTTGAAATCAAGGTTGGGTGTATTCCCACAACTCAACTCATCAGTGATGAAGTATGCTTAATTAAAGTGCACCCTCTAGCTTCATGTAACGCCATGTGACCTCTTGGCACTGTTGTCGAAGACTATAAGAACAAAAGAACATAAATATCCAGGACCAAATTCCTCCAGTCAAACAGAGGAACTGGCCGTAGATACTGTTCCCTAGTATCTCCATGACTAAACGTTATGGCACAGTTAATGGTTAGGATCTCAATATTTACTCTCCATTAAGTCTTAGCACACAGTAACAGACACACACATACGCACGCTAACATAATGACCAAGTGACCTGCACATCACCTTCTTCTTTAGGCCTCTCACTTAGAGGTAAGTAAACACACACGTCACCAAAAATTATACCTTCACAGAGAGGTGAGCAAACATACACACACACAGAGAATGGAGCAGAACTTTATCAAGGGGGAACAATGTCCTCCCCCCACCTCCTCTTCAAACCCATAAAGCACCTCTCTTGGCCTCTTCACCTGTGTGACTTTATAGATCTCTGTGCTGCAATTAGGCTTTATTAGGCATTCTCTGAGTGACACAGCACAATGCCTGCCATAATTGAACCAAACAACATTGTATTGGCCTTTCAAACCAGGCAGCAGTGGCAGATTTACGTTGGAAATGTTCATGACACACTGCATGTGCAGGGGTTCCGTGGTAAAAATAACAATATAGCCATTGTTTTTGGATCAGTCGAGTATTTAATTGCTTTCAGATTGTTATTCTCTGTGAGAGTAAATCAGATTGAAGGAAAATTACACCCTATATATTCATTTCAGTTTTTGTTTTTCCATTACTACAACGTTTCTGTGTACAAATGTCTTTCACTGTAATTTTATGAAAAAGCACTGATAAAAATCTACACCGTGCTGCGACTCTAGAGTTTATGGTAAATTCCCTGTGCAAACCAAAATGTACAAAATGTAGATTTTTAGGAAGAAGGTCGTCGACGCAGAATGATTTTTCTTTTGTCAGTGAAGCATTTCGTAGCAGTCTTTTATTTGCAAAGTGAAGTGTTTGAACCGTTGATGGAGGAGGAAATCAGATCTCAGTTGAACAGCATTATCAGCAGAGATAGTTGAAAAACAAAATGTAAAGCTTTCTTGACAATTAACATTACATCCAATCTAAACTTGAAGTGAAGGGTTGCAGACAGACCTTAAGACTTTCTGCCCTAATGCATAAAATATAAATGTGGATGAATCGGAGTGGACATCTTAATGTTATGCATTTGGCAGAGGTGGAAGTGTGTGTTTCTTCAATGGCCTGTTAGCTGTTCTGTGTCATTAGCGCAGGGGCTGGATAACGGGAGACAGAATGGTCCATTGGGCAGTGTGTGTGTGAGTGTCAAAGGGTCAGGCAGAGGGGATACAATGTGTCTGTCACATCTGACCGCTCTTTGACCATAGACAACCAGTCGACCAGCCACTACTATTTGTAAGTGTCCGTGGGTGTGTGTGTGTGTGTGTGTTACAAACAAAGAAAGTAAGAGCAGTCCATCCTCTTTACACTCTACACACTTTTTTTACCAACCAAACTTGTTACAGACAACTGCACACTGACCCTAGGGTCACTCTGCATGTGTGTGTGTCAGAGAGAGAGAGAGTATAGAACCCACACTGCCACCAAGGACTCACCTAAATACCTAAATAAACAGTAGTGTGAATGAAGAAGAGATTGTAGTAAGTCGGGTGTGCTGGTGTGTGTGCACGTGTGTACACGTGTTGTTGTTTTATTTGTGAATACGTGCACTTTTGTCCCAGACAACAGCACACTCACCCTGCAGCTAAAAGTAGATTCAAAATCACCCGCATTTTCTTTTCTGGAGCAGTGATTCCCAGCGTTTTTGCATTATGGTCCCTTGGTAAAGGCACACTGCAGGTTTAAGTAGCATTACTTGATATGAGGGTAGGAAGGTGGAGTAAAAAGTAAAGGCTCAAATTATAGTCACATTTATTTAGAGATTGCAAAGGTTGTAATGTTCACATATTAGCTGTAAATGAACCCAAAGCTCTGATATAAGTCTACACTTGAAAAGTGTTCCTCTGAACAAAGTTTAAAAATATATAGGTGATATAAGTTTACTTATATGACATGCTTTAGTTTGAATTAACAATTTCATTCATTTATCTATCCTTTGTTTATTTTAAGTAATAGCGATAGTTCAGTGGTTGGATTAAGTACTAACACACAGTCAGTGCTGACTGCTACACCTGCACGGAGCTTGAGACGCAGATGGTTGCAGATGGAAAATAAGAAAAAGGCTCACCTAATAAAATCACGCCCATTTGAATCTATTATTTTGATCTCACATTAGACAGCCCTTTTTCAACTCAGCAGTGTTAACAAAGCCACAATTGAAATTCACAAGCAACAGCCAATAAGGGGCACAAAAAACAGTCATGATTATATTTAATGGCTGACTCAAATTAACAAAAGCAGTGAGCAAAAAATGATGCCGCCAAATCTCAGTTATTTTAATCCTTCCTTCAGTGGTATATGCAGTGTGTGTGTGTTAAGTAGGAATTTGGGATTTCTGATGCCAGAGCTGAAGTCATAGGAGACCTGTTATACAGCTTTATAACAACATTATTATTCGACCATTTTGCACGGCCAGGTTCTGTGTCCCTTTTTCTGGAGGCAATAGTCGTAAAGCAAGATGGGAGTATAAACTGTGTGTATTGAACACATGTGAGTTTATATTTAGAATTGGCCGTACCCATGGATGCAGATAAAAGAGCGGATTGTTCGATTCTCCTCCATATTATTCGTGAAGAGCAGTTAGGTCAGGATGTGAACATTCAATCAAATCTCTATTGTTGTTGGGGTTTTTTTATATACAGAGCGCAGCTGGGCAGTTGCTGCAACAATAATGCAAAAAAATGTTTTCTCAGATGGCAAATCAGGGTAAATTCAAGAAATGTTCGATGTTGGACTTTGAATTGATGAGGACAATAGCATAGCATATATAACATAGCAAGTTATATAAAACACGAAGCCAATCACAAACAGGTGTCCTGTGATTTTCAGTTATACCCACACATCCACACTTGAACTACTGTACACATCTCTGACCAGAACAACGCCATAAGATGACGTGTCTGCTGCAGCTGTTTTAGTGATGGGAACCTCCACCTGAGAGCCGCTGTACACTCGGAATCTCAACTGACTATGTTAACAGTAGCTGCTGCAAACAAAAGAGGGTGCAAGGGGTGTGTGATAAGGTGTGTGAAGTTATGCATGGACACATGAAAACAGAAACTGATTATCTCTCTCTCTTTCTCTCTCTCACACACATACATGTACACACCAGCATAAAGTGCGACCTCGCCCTGTAGTTTGTTTGGATTTTGTTGCGAGCTGAACACCTGACAGTGTTGGCGAGCACCATTGTTCCTCCTGCTGGCTCTTGAAAATAGAAGCTTATAGGAAGCAATGAACAATGACTGTTACATGACCTGCTAATGGATCTAGCAGTCGCTCTGTGCTTATGAATTTGTGTGTGTGCGTGTGTGCACATGTGTTTGTGTGTTTAGAGAGTAAGAGAAAGGGTACACGTACATGTGCCATCGAGCAGATGAAGGAAAACATATGGCGTTCAAACACAGTGACACGACGGCTCTCGGGTCGTGGCGTGCATTCATTTTAGGACCAGAACCTGAAATGGACCATAGTGTCTGGTATTTGTACGGTGACTGGGAAAACACTTTCATGTCCCCATTTTCCAGGTTTACGTTGTAGGTCGGGCTGATGCTTCTCTACAAATTCATTTAAAGTCTGTCCAGCAGGAGTTACTTCTGAAGTCCCACGAAAGAGAAACAAGTCGAAAGGAAGTCAAAGGTCAGCGCCGCAGCAGTCTGACAGTAGATATAACAATTATACCTCTGTTACCAAAGAAGTGCTTGGAAAAGGACCAAGAAGCCGAGAGATTAATTATCATCTTGGACATGCTGGAGTGTGCGTAGATGGAGAAGTGGTTTAGGTTGTGTGAGTCACAGTTACCGCAGCTTATATTCCTGGACATTCTCCGGCATAATGTTTACACTGTGCTGGACTCTATGTGTGTATATACTTTCTCACACTTCCCCCACAAATCGTTCTCATATTCCATATTTGACATCTCCTATACCTTAATTGTTTTCCTGGCCTCTCTGCTTGCCTAATGCCCCGTGTTGTATTTGAAATGCACCCACAAAATAATAAAGAATACATGTATTATAACGTAAACAATATCAGTGAGACAAACGATCTAACACAAGAATAATGGGATCATTCCCAATTAAGTATTCTGGTCCACTTGATCATTTAATTTGTCAGAAAGTCCAAAAATGACTTAGATTAGAGCTGCTTGGGTATTTAATATGAAACATACAAAAGGCTGTTTTACCAGTAAACAAAAAAAGAACAAATATTACTGATAACATAACCAATGACTCTTCACTGTCGGGACAAAGTGACAGTGAGCCAACATGCACCCTGAAACGGAGGCAGCGAAATGGAACTCAGCCGTCATTCATTTGATCACTTTACACCTGGTTTTCCTACTTTGACCCATCAAAATAATTGTGTGCCTCGAGAAATGCCCACACTAATTAAACCATGCTCATTCTTTTTTCCTGAAAGTCACTCTGCATCGGCTCCTCTTCCCATCCATTCAGATGTTTATTCCGCTCAATTTGTTCGTCTTTCAACCTCTTGCAGATTCCTCCCTCCGCTTTCTTCTGTTCTTACCTTGAATTCACCCAACCCCCACCCCCCACCACCTCCACCACTGCCCCTCTCTGTCAGACATGTTAGCAGCACATTTAACTCTATGTATATCTTCTTCTTTCATCCTCTCCTCTCCTCTCCTCTCCCCTCCTTCTGTCAGAAACATTAACCGAGTAGCTCCCCGTCGAGCCCTCGGTTCCCTCCCTCCCTCTGATGCTCTCCTTTCCCCTTCCATTTTTTTTTCTTTCACCATCCCTCACTCTGATTTGATTAGCATTTCATCAGACACTTGGAAGTACCAAGCCTTGACCTGCGGTGTCACAGCAGCCCACAGTAGTTTTATTAACCTCTTAATAGCCTGTCTGCACAACTTCACTCCCATACCACGTTACAGAGGGCTCACATTATTGTCAAATTAATAATTTTACCTTTGACATAAACAATGAAAATACTTGGTATCCTGTATGAATTGCAAGCATTGTTGAATTTTAAACAACTTCCATTTATAAGTATATACATCTTAATCGGAGCAGACATTATGTCAGTCATAATCAGACTATGGCAAACATAATGGCAGTCCCATCTGGAAATATCCTTGAGGTTTTTACATATTTAAACATTTGTATGGGTATAAATCATGAAAAGGTATGTGCATGTGTTGCAGGTCACCGCACTTTTACGTCCTCTCAGCAGTTAGACAAAGATAACCAAGTCCCCTCTGACAATATCAGTGTTCATTTACTTTGAGTCGTCAGCAACAAACCTGCAGCACTGAAACCTCTGTGCATGAACATTCACGCGCACACACAACCACACACACACACACACACACATGCGATTTTTCAGTCAAAAGAGCCCGTCTTTGTTTGATCTCTGTGAGGTTTATCTCCTAAGCCCAAATGTCAACACTTGAAGTTGACAGACTCAGTTTCCTCCAGTGGCCCAGTGTCTGTGTACGACCAAAGACCTGAGACCAGCAGCTAACAGCAGTTGACCTGCAGGGCACCACAGAAAATCTATTGGATATGAGGTAAACATGCATATTTTCTTTGCACTTTCACCATTCGATCCACACAAAGTCAGTTTCAGTAAGATTACACTTTCTATTATTGCAGGTTACGAGACATAATCCCACCTGTTGTTCTGAAAAGCCAGTTCTGTCTGTGTGTATAATATAATAAAAAAATAGGAATAGAATACAATTCCAGAATATCCAGAGCCTGACTTCAATAACTGAACAACTTAAAATCAGTAAGCGTTTCACTGTGTCATTTGTGATCACAGTGTTTACATTACACCTACTTTAATATCACACTGGTTTTGTCATCATAACCAAATTAACCTCAACACAATGACAATGTGTCAGTTAGTGCACACTGGCCAAAAAGGAAAAGTCAATTGTTCTCCATGTTATTTTGTCTGATCGTACACTATGGGTTGTCTATATTGACTACAAGAAAGAAGGGTGATTCTATAGCGTGCAGTTGTTTTCTTCTTTTCCCTGTGCTTTGCTTATATAAGTGGTGCTATATGATCATACCACACTGCCACTTTCTTTGTTTTGCATTGTTAGGGGTCATTGCTCTGTATGCAGGACCCTGCATTATATTTGGACTGCTTACATTATCTTCAGTACAGAAAACAGCAGGTAAGTTTGTGTGTGTGTGTGCGTGTGTGTGTGTGTGTGTGTGTGTGTGTGTGCCAATCAGATAAATTTAGAATTGGGAGGAAAACATGGCTGACGATTAGTCCAAAGTTTGAGTCATAGTGACTCTGACCACCTAAAACTACAAACTGTAAAGACCACGTATAACTGGATGCTCTCACTCCCCGTCTTTCTGTCTCATGGTCTCTGTGTTTCACTTCATGTTTTCATTTTCTGAGATTTTATTATAGTTGAGATTAAACAACACACTATGTGATTGGTGTCTTTGTGTTTAAATTTCTTGACCTGCATTTCATTCTCTTCTTTATGCTCTATGGCCCTCATTTTCCAACAGCATGCCACCATGTCTGTCTGTCTGTCTCTCTCTCTCTCTCTCTCTCTCTCGCTCGCTCTCTGTCTGTCTGTCTGTCTGTCTTTCCATAGGTTAATCATTCCAGCAGTGTTATAACTCCAGAGAAGCTCTTATCAGTGTCTGTGTCATTTTATAACCTGATCCCACCCCCACTTGTCCTCTTGCACATTCTTTGGCTCCACCCCCACTGCTGGTCAGCAACCAATCACAGCTGGACTTTAAGAGTACCGGATAGTGGAGCCTCCTGTACACTGTCACATATTGAGGTTGGTTTTCTGGTGAGCAGATGATGGGAAAAAGAAAAAAAAAACATCAATGCTCAAAAGGCAGACAGTGAGCTGATGACATGTGTAAACAGTGGGAGAATACAATTGTTTTCAGAATAAAAGTTCACAGCAAGTGAAGTGTATTTCATTTCGTGCCACTGGCAGGTGAGCCTGTAATGTGAGTGTATGGACTCATTAATGTAAACCAGGTGCAGGTGATGCTGTGTTTGTATCACAGTGCATGCAAGCAGGGATTATAAATGACTAGCAGATGAGTGGAATAAAAAGCAGCATCTTATGAGGTATGATGTATACGGTAGGCGTGATATTTGAAAACAGAAAAACTTGGTTGACACTTTATCTAGCAGCTTATAGCTCCACATTGTAATACTCCTTAAAAAAACAAACAGAATTGATTATAAGATACTAAGCTTTACAGTTTACATTAAATATGGGTTGTTTCTGCTTTGATTTCCAGTAGTTTTAGATGTTTGGGTTCGGATATATAGTGTGTCTCTTATAGAAAAGAAAGAGAAAAGAGTATTTCACATGGAAATTAAAAAAAATAAAACAATTAGGCATTGCTAACTTTAGGATCTGATAGTTTAGCTTTTCCTTGCATTGCTCTGTGTGTGTGTGTGTGTGTGTGTGTGTGTGTGTGTGTGTGTGTGTGTGTGTGTGTGTATTTGTTACATCGACATTTTCTCGCATAAACACTGCCCTAGTTACATCAGAAGTCCTTTTGGAGACCAAAACCTGGTCCTACAATGACTTTGAATTGAAGTCAATGCAGTGTCCTATGAAGAATAGCTAATGTGTGTGTTCAGGTGTGTCTGGAGATCTGTCCGTCTGTATGTTACCGTGTCTCCCCTGCTCATCCTCTGCTTCAGGATACAGTGCATTAATACAGTGTATGTATGAGGAGCGCCTTGAGTCGCATACATGTCTGACTGAGTTCAAAACATTTGCAATGGGCCCGAGCCTGACGTCAGATCACTAATTGATCCCTGCTCAGCCCATTACTGACAACAATTCAGAAGCAAATGTACATATAATTTATGGTGATTTGATCAGAATATAGAGGTCAACATGATGTGAGCAGCCGGAGGCCGTCGTTGCTCACTTTTCCCCCCCGAAACTGAAACTAACACATCTATAATCTACTAATGATGGATATGGATAATTGTACTCGTATGGCCTCATGCAAAATTTAGTATGCCCTTTCACTACATTAGAAAGAAAGAAAGAAAGAATGAAAGAAAGAAAGAAAAAAGAAAGACAGAAAGAAAGAAAGACTACATTTTATAACATGTATTGTGCCACAGTAGTTGACAGTGGCCATTTCAACTTGAATTTACTGCATTAATTATGTATTCACAACCAAACATAATTTATTAAGAAAATGTTATAAAAAAAAAAAATAGCGTGTACCGGCGCTCGTGTGTACATGCGAGAGCGTCTGCTTTCACGTGTAAGTGCGTGTCATCGCCTGATTTCCTTGTTCTCTCTCCCTCTCCCACCCCCCCTCTCTCTCTCTCTGCTTTTAAAGTCCATCATTAACGGGATTTAACAGCTGAGATTTTTGGAGACGCGGAACAGGAGGCTTTGAGGCGATGTTTCCCGGTCTCCTCGCCTGATTGGATCAGTGAAAGATGATGTCAGACGACTGCATGCGCCCGGGATTGGAGCAAGCGGCGTAAACAAAGCCGCGAGGAGGAGGAGGAGAGGTCTCCACATCTCTAGACAGTCCGACCGACACACCGAATCCGACTTTACGCACAGGAGAGGGCGGCCCCGTCGGCGCGTACTCATCTGCTAAACGCTGAAAGTTACTGACAGTCTCAATTTAACGGGTGACGCGCTAAAAGACTTTTGGAAAAGCTGAAGGGAAACTTATCATCGTTTGTTTGTGTCGTTTTTTGTTGTTCTTTTTTTACTCCGGACATTGTCCATTCTTCTCGTTGGTCCTAACTCTGCGAAGCTGCTCCTGCATAAGTAGGTGCGAAGGAAGCGCTCGTGTAGTCGTTGCATTTTTTTTTTTTTATGTCTAAATGCAATTATGAAAAAAATTAATTCGTGAAGTCGAATCAGAGCAGACAGGCGCACTCCTGCTGTGCAACCCGGTCGGTTGGAGCCAGTCTGCGCCGTTTGAATTCGGTGTCCTCGTCCGGTAACTGGAGGACTGACAGACACAGAAAGTAAGAATCAGACACTTGGGTCACTTTGAGGTGTGTTAGTGGAACGCGTGTCTCACACGTTCAGGTGTCCCGCCGAGCGGTGCGGAGTCTCCAGCTTAGGCCGGCCGCGCTGACATGCTGCCCAAAGTCGATACTGAATCCTTGGGACTCTCTCGATCGTATGGGGAACAGGGGCACATGCCAAGGAATATGCAAGGTAAGAAGACCTGTCATTGATGTGAATCTCTATAGACTCACAACACTCACACGCTTCTGCTACGGTGCCTTCACGGTGCGCTATCAGTGTAATAAATGTCCTCAGTGCGTAAAACCTTTAACAAAAACTTATGAAAACGCTGACGCTTGTACTTTTTTTTATTGTAGACTGGTTTCTGTCAATATGACGAACACGTTAAGTCAAAGCCTGCATGTCTTTATTATACAGATATTTTTACTGTGGTTTCTAATTGATCCCAGTCTTACTCTGACATAAAGATGACGAGCAATGTGCGCAAATCCGACTTGGATCTTCTCTTTAAATGTTTTGGCCCATCATCAGACAGTGATTATTACCAGGTGCCACTCATGCTGGATTTGTGTGATAAAACTATGAGGCAGAGCAGAAAAGTGCATTTAGTTTTTGTCACTCCTGTGGTTTATATGTATAATGAATCACTTGAGCAGAACTGACTTGTGACTTTTATTTACATTAAGAACAGTTAAGATTTTTTTTTTTTCAATTTAGGGAAAAATAAGCAAAAGAAAAACGAGCCACGGAGAACCATTGTCGAGGCTTGATTCAGTGGTATCTTGCTCCCTGAAAATATTGGGCAAATATTACACTGATAAGCCGAAAAATTCTGGTCTAATTTATTAATACATGGTAAAAGTATCATAATTGTGTTAAAGAATAAATCCAAATTGTGTTGTGTTTTATTTGTTATCTGTTCTGCAATTGGTGGAATTATGGCCTATTTATGTGATGGAATTTAAATATCCTTAAATTAAATTTAAAGGGGCACCGAATAAGCTGTTGATCAACTCATACATATGTGTGTGTGTATGTGTATGTGTATGTGTGTGTGTGGGTGTGTGTGTGTGTGTGTGTGTGTGCGTGCGTGTTTGATTTTTTAATCTATGATATTTGTGTAGTTTTTATGTCATTATTAATGTCAAATTGGAGACAAAATTGCTCACGAATGTACAAATTTAATTGAGAAAATACGTTTTTGGGGACAATTGGACTTTTACAATATTGACTTATTCATTCCAGTTCATTTAAATTCCCTGTGTGGCACACACTGAAACATCAGGATTATTATTGGGCCCAGGTTTTTTTAAATCTATATTTTTCACTACAAATAAAGGTGCAATGATTTAAAGAGGGACTCAATCTTCAGTCAAGATAAACTCATGTCCCTCCTCATTGCTCTCAAGTCATTCCACTGCAGTATAAACGCACTGTTAATTAGCCCAGTCTTGGCTTTTATGAGGCGCTGATAACACACACTCACAAGACGAGGAGTGGCTGTTGGAGAGCCCGTTATCTGCTTGTACACACGGGTGAAAACAAAGGTAGCTCGGAATGAAAGACGGTTTCTTTTCTTTCTTTCTCTCTTGTTTTTGGACACATGTTGTAGCCGTTTAGGAAACTGTCGGAGCAAGTGGCGTCAACTTGAGAGGAGAGCAGGTGAGAGACGGAGGTTTGACCGCTGACTTTCTGCATCCATTGTAAAGTAACTATGCACACACCGAGAGAAGCACTTCATAGATGAGTTAAAAAAAATAACATAGGAGTATATAACTCAGCATCTAATGCTATTATAATTTATGACACATGTCAGTGCAGTAGCAGTGTACAGATTGGGCAAGTTGTAAGAGGAAAATATACACGTTTTAGTTCTTTATTTGGGGCGTTAGGAATTTTTCCAACAGGGATATATTCATTTATTTTCGATGTGCCACGGCCTCATCCTCTCCACAGCTGCAAATAAAGTCCCGATAACACAAATTTTCCTAATTAAATTCTGTTCTGAATTTGCAGCTGTCGTGCGTCATGACAACAGGCCCGGACAAATCATTTCCCCTTTTTCTTTTTCTTTTTTCCTTCTTTGTTTGCGCATTGGAGAAAGTTGAGAAAGTCGATTTGTGGGAAAGCAGCAGCTTCGGCTGCTCGGTCAAACTTGTTGCTTCAGCTGGAAATGTGCAGCGCGCGCGGATCCCAGCAGGGCAACGCGTTTACAAAAGCAGACATCATGTCTAATGAAAAAGGTTCTCAATGAGCACAGGAGTGGTTTTGAAGTGTGTGTGTGCGTGCGCGCGCGCGTGTGTAAGGGCCTTGGAAAAGTGTGTATTTTGACAAAATATTTCCACTTTTACAACCACATAGTGAAGCGTTTCTGTTTGATCCCGGCTGTCTTTTTATGATTGGAACCATAAACACTTTTGTAACTGTTGTAAACGTCAGTCTGGGTGTTTGCTCTGCGCTGTCACGCGCAGTCTTATCAACGCAACTATTTCTAATACACGAGGCAACGAGTGGACTTATTTACTGTGTTAAATCTCCATAAACACGATGAGGCTGAAAAATACGCAACGAGAGAGATTTGTTTTAAGTAATTATTATTATTATTATTATTTCAACTATATTATTCCCGCGTTATATGTCGACTTTTTATTTTATTTTATTTTATTTTAAATCAGAGAAATGAACATGCTACAAATTGATTATTTTTCCCCCAGCGCTTGAATGTCAAGGTAAACGTCTGACAACATTATAAAACATAACATAAACTAAATGTTTTTGGCCCCGCAGCATTGCGAGTGAGTCTCTGTGAACGAAAACGATGTTGGTTCAAGTTGGGTTTGGATATTTCTTCTTTTTTTTTCTCCTCGCCTGCAGAGATAAGAGCCTTTTCTGTGTGTCTTCATTTGTCTGTGGGCGGTAACATGTTCTCCTCCAATCCTTAACTCTAATATCTCTCCATTTCCCCCAGCGATTTCACGACTTAGATACATAAATATTTATGAGGCTCGCTTTCATGAGCTTTTAATTTTTTCTATTTTTTTTTGTTTGCCCATGTCTGAAAAGATAGAATAGGAGGCGATAACAAGGAGAAATAAATGCTTTCAAGTCAATCCAAAAAAAAGCAACAACAACTGACCATTGTTCATATCCCCCTCCTCGTTTTAAACATTCAAAAGTCCAACAACAGAACTTAGTTACTTGTGTGTTTCCTGTGCATGTCTTTAGTATACAGATATTTTTACTGTGGTTTCTAAGTGATCACAGTCTTACTCTGACATAAAGATGACGAGCAATGTGACGCACCTTGATGGATGAAGATGGACTTTTGGAAAAGAGATTGCTCACTTCTTATTCTCTTTCTCTCTGTGCGTGTGCGTGTGTGCGTGCGTGCGTGCGTGCGTGTGTGTGTGACTTCCTCCGTAGCGCCCCAGATAAAAATGATGGACTACTCTTATGACGAAGACTTGGACGAGATGTGTCCCGTGTGCGGGGACAAGGTTTCTGGCTATCACTATGGACTTCTGACCTGCGAGAGCTGCAAGGTGAGTGTCCCAGTCAACCAAAACGAAAATAGAATAGAATAAATAAATCCATTATTTAATTGCACCATCACAAAAACATTTAATTCCAGCGACAAAAACAACATCTGTGTGTGTGTGTGTGTGTGTGTGTGTGTGTTTGTTGACATCATGTACTGGAACATGACTTTGTTGTGTATTATGCTTTGATGGAGAAAATAACTGCAAAGTCAAAATTGTTGTTGTTTTGTTTTGTCCAATGAATAGTATAAGCTTCCCAAAGTCATGTTGTGTAGTTTGACACTTTCCAGTTTTCAGTATTCAGTAGAAAACACTGGCAAAGAAAATGTAAATTTTATTTAGATATTGTTAGTTACGTATAATTTTTATGCCTCTTCTTAACATCTTAGCTCTTCGGTGGAGATGGATTTTTGGCAGTGGCACTTTTGCATGCAAGGCATTTAGCAGCAGTGACGACTTGCAACAAGTGTACATTTCAGTTCCTCCCCATTAACATTACAGGAAAAAGGAATGGCACAGAGGCCTAGGGATGCTGTGACAGTTGATCTAACGAAACTTTTCCTGCCAGTGTCAGAGGATTTACGAAAGTGTCCGATGAGAAATGAAACAGCAGTTCACACATGTTTTGCAATTTGTACAACCACTAGACAGGAGGAGGAGGTTTAACCCAGCAAACAAAGCACACAATCCTAATGAATCTGTTTGTATAAGCCTGTGTCCTGCTGTCTAAAACTCTCATCACACACTCATTAAGAGCCCTCAGGGTTGAAATGCATTTCCACACACGTTAATAATGAGGCTACTGTAAAGCAAACAATTGCCTCTATTAATCCGAGCTCTATCAACAACGTATTTGTCTCTTTCTCTCTATTTCCATCTTCCACCTCAACACTTCTTTTTTTTTCGGCACAGTAAAGCTGTCAGCACAAAATTAAGCCAGGACAAATGTCTTTGCGATAACACTATTCAGTGTAAAATCGCAGCCCGCAGTATTGATGCAGTGGCGCACATTACTTGCCTGTGTGATCATTATTCAAAGCAGATGCTATAGATTTTATCCTATATTATGACCTTGAGATGCTAAGCACTTGCTTGAAAGGAGACGTTGGCAGCACATTGCATGATTTTCAGCCTCAGCACGGGCCTGTGTCACAGAACCAATCCACAAACACATTTCCCAGTTAAGTTAATAAAGAAATTCTGCTGTGCGCGTGTGGGATGTAGATGGAGAGGTCTGTTGTATAGTGGAGTAGACTATATCACTGTTGAAACGTTAATAATGTGGATACCTGGAGCTAGTTATTGATTATCCCTAAAATACAGACAGTCCATTCAGTAAAAGTATGATCATCAGCACTCAAGTGATATATCACTGACATGCTAGGCATTAAATATCACTATCAGCTGGCAGTGCAGTGTAGTTTATTTCCTGGTCTTATAACAACAGTGTGAATATGGCATTTAATGTCATTATCTGTACGAGAAAAATATTAACTGTTGGTTGTGTGTGTGTGTCAGTGGTCATAGTGTGTTAGGATTAAGATTTTATCTCCCTGAAAACCCCCTTTAATTGCAATATTAGCTCGTATTAAATAAAATTGTAATACGGGTGGGATTTCTTTTTGTAAGGTTCAGTTCGGTTGCCAGTTTTGGACGCAGAAGCGCGCACACACACACACACACACACACACACTCACAAGCACGCAAGAGAAATAGAAAGAAACAAACAAGCGATGATTCTTTACTTTAGACTCTCGTAATTATACACCACCTCCTCACATTCGTGCACACACACACATACGCGCACAGACAGTGTTTACTTATTGGTCCACATTGAGTAAATATGGCACCCCATCATATCTATTTGTAACAGGAACAAAAAAAGCTGGGCTGCAGTGTTCTCGCCTGAACCTTGCATGCCTCTTTTTTTGGGGGGGTGGGGGGGAAATTAAGTCCTAAAATATTGACTTCACAAGCAACTTGTAGAAAGTTTTAGGGTCAAGATGTATCATGGACATATAAAAAAAACTATATTTATGATCTGCAGAAACTTAAAGGAGATAAAAATGACCAAAGCACGTTTGGATTTAATTTAAATTTAGCACACATATTTGTACAAATAAAGAATGTGCATGAGTCTTGGCATCAGAAGGGATAAGTTTACTATGTGAATTATATTTTCCCTGCTTCATGCTGGTCTGTGCTGACATGTTGTAAGAGCCGTTTCCTGGTTCCTCTTCTACAGTACAGTCTTTTAGGAAGGCATCCCAAGGTCAGGAATACCCAGTTACTTTTTTTAAAAATTTATGAAATACTTGGACATTATTTGAATGGGTGTCTCTAGCAAGAGTGTGCTTTGCAGTGTAATTTCAGGTTTTGTGCAAACAAGTAGCTCTTTTTCAAAAATGATAAGTTATTTTGGAGTGGCAACAGCAGCAGGCACACTTGCAGGAATCCCTTTACACAGAAAACGAGAGGCCTTTTCTTGTGTTGAACTGCAGGTCAGACAAGAGCTTTTCAGTGAGACGTTGTCCTCTTAATTTTCAGAAGTGAGTTTGTGTGTTGTTTTTTTAACAGCATGGTTTAATCCTCTTTCAGATATTTATAGCGCAGGCTCTGTGTTAAGTGAAAAATGGGAAAGAAAGTCCTCTCCGAAGCATGGATTTTTTTTAGTGCTGAGATGTCAATAATCTAAAAGTAGGATTTTTTTTTTTCTTTTTTTTGGGGGGAACGAATCACAAATTTGTGTTTGGTGAGATATTGACAGCTGCACATTCCCTTTTTTCTTTCAACCAATGGTTTAAGGATTCTACTTCTAGGTTATGGATCTAGAATATGTTAATACCTTCCTCCCTTCGTTTGATTTCCAGTGCTGCTGCCAATATCTAATGCCATGTTGCAGGTATGAATATCTGTAATCCCGGAACTGTGAATTATGGATATAATTTATTGGATTTTTGGGATCTCCGTGCACACATATTTTTCAATAATTAAGTGGAAAACTGAAAACAGGCTTTTGACATAAATTTTAGTCTTTACATAAATAGAGAATATTAAGAATGGAAACGCAATTTTGACAGATTCCATATGAATAGTTTATAAAACAGTGAATAA
This sequence comes from Solea senegalensis, assembly GCF_019176455.1. NCBI lineage: Eukaryota > Metazoa > Chordata > Actinopteri > Pleuronectiformes > Soleidae > Solea > Solea senegalensis. Next base: position 12,035,368 of record NC_058034.1, on the reverse strand, counting down.
AAGAGGTATGTGTAGAATTAAAGTTTTTTTTAAGCTGGATAAATTTAAGGGGTAATACACATATTTAGAAATAATTTCCTTATGTGACTGGGGTAAAACTCGGCAATTACAAATAATACAATGTTTGTCTGTGTGTGTGCGTGTGTGCGTGTGTGTGTGTGTCCCTCTTCATCTGTCTGCGAGTGTGAATGGGCCAATTACCATTGCATTGCAGGGGTCAAGCAGGTTGACGTCTTAATTGGTTTTCTCCACAGGGCTTCTTTAAACGCACTGTCCAGAACAACAAGCGCTACACATGTATAGAGAACCAGAGCTGCCAGATTGACAAGACCCAGAGGAAGCGCTGCCCGTACTGCCGCTTCCAAAAGTGCCTCACTGTGGGCATGAAGCTAGAAGGTAAAACAACATGTTTCCATTTTTGAATTGTTTTGGCTTGTGGCAAAAAAAATGATTTCACTTTTGCAGAAGTTTTGCTGTGTTTTTCCATTTAAGCACCGTCTTAAACAGAATATGGGATGTGATCTTGTGAGAGATGTGGAGCTGTCACAAATGAGATATAATATGATATAGTTGTTGTTTAATAGAGAAATTGTTTCTATGCTGAAAGAAAGTAGCCAGTGGGATTTCACTATGTTGTTTAAGGGCTTTCAACCAGATTAAAGGGCTGGTGTATGTGACTGTCTAGGAATCAGTTTTGGATTAAATACTATGATGAATAGCTTGAGTAAAAGTACTCAATTACATTGTTTTTTTTTCTCAAGTTAAAGTACAAATATTACATCAAGTGTCCCATGTGAGTGATATGCAGTACTTTTGTCTATGAATTGTTGAGTAGAAGGGCAAAAGACGTGGAAAAAAAATCTAAGTAATTTACTTCAAATATGTACTTTATACAAATCACCGACATAAATAAAAAACAGGCACCTCTAGGCGAATGAATACACATCTTCCACGCTTGCTTTCTTAAGTTATATCTATATTTTGCTCTTGGAGAATATTTATCTTTTCAGAGTACATATGTACACACATATATATATGTATATATATATAGCGCTGAGCTTCACAGTAAACTGTTGCTGCATTCTGGCTGTAATCATCACATCATATTCTATGACAAAGGCTAATGCCTGTTTGCAATTACTGTTTCTGAGAGGAAAAATTTGTCACATGGCAACAGCTAACTGCTTCTGGACTTCCACAGAGGTGTTTCAAGAACTTCTACCAAAGTCTGAGTGAAATGACATTCTTTTTTCCACAAATTCAAAATTGAATGCAGTTCATCTCAGCACATGACTATTATTTTTATTTTTTTGGAAAAAGTGAAAATTATTATTCCATGATCAACTTGCATGTGAGCACTTTCCCTCTACATTGAATATATCCACCCTTTTTTTAATAAATGTGCTTTGACAATATGATTGCCTGGATGAAATTAGATTATATTTATTCAAACATTTAACAATGAATATCTCAGTAATTTCAGTTCTCCAGAATGTGTGCCTTATGAAGAGAAACCTTTCATTTCAACCAAAACGTTGAAATCCTACGTTGCTTATTAGTATTTGAGATGGGGTCAGGGGGAGTTGGGGGATATCTGGTAGCTGCTGTGCACTTAAACTTGCCAGACAGAGTAATAGATAAAATATTAAACTTGGCAGCAGGGCGAGAATGGTAATGATGATACTTTTGGCCAGCCATTTCGAGGTCTCTTTGTTTAATTTGAACGTGGCTCAGAAGCTTGTTCAAACATGCTTATCCAGGAGTGACAGGGTGGCAGGGCAAGAAATGTTCTTCAATGGTCAAAGATAATATTTAAGATCAACTATTTTTTCACACATTATTTGACAGGTGTGACTGTGAACTCACTAATTCTGATATGAGCAAAGAGACCTGAAGGTCAACAAGTATCTCAAAGCTAAATATGTTTAATTTCTGCAATAATACTGGCGTTAAGTTATTCATATGGTTTCACACATTTGTATTTTAAATAAAGAATTCCCAAGTCCCTGAAATGTTCACATACAATAGAAAAAACTTCATTTGTTGAAGAAAGGAAACCCTAAGAGGATGAAACTAAAGCAAAGGCAGCCTATAATGAAATCTTTCTGGAGGCATTTCCCTTTACCTGCCATGAGCTGTGTAATTAATTTCTGTAAATTGTAAATGGCCGCTGGGCAGAATGTCCCAGACTGTCATTTCCAGCTGACACCAGTGGGGTGGGGGTAATGTTTGATTTGTTTTGCTGGTGGTAGCTTTTAGGCTCGGGGGCCAGACGGGCCCTGCAGCACTCTGTCAAGAGCCAGAAGCTCTAGTGGGCAAGTCCTGCCACAACCAGTAAAGACCTCCCAGACAGAAAGTGTGACACCCCTCACACACACACACACACTCACTATACATACAGTTCTCCTTGGTAAACACATACATATATTCATGAGAAGCCCAGAGAGGTGTTCAGAAGGCCAAAGGCAAGAAGGAGAAGATTCCATTTAATCCAAAAAAGTGAGTAAAATAGCTGTGAAAGAGAAAAGGTTTAGGGCCATGTGCTGTGTTATTGCAGCCTTTTCATTCCATTACACAACAGCTTGCTGCAACATGGGAATTCAGGATATCAAGTGGAAACCAAATGTGGATAAAAAAATGTGAGGGGAACTCAAAGTATGATGTCTTTCTTGCATTTCTGACACATGCTTAGCCTTTCTGCTATTTTTCTTCTGTTAGTTAATAAGTTTGCCGACGACTGAGCTGCACAGTTGTTTGATATGATCACGGTAAAGGAGGCTAATCGCGCGTATGAGTGTAAACAATGTGAAACAGGAGGCTGATACGCATCAGTGTTGCGACATTAGCCCAACACTGAATCCTAGACTCAGTGTATAATCTACAGCTAATAACACAAATTGAAGAGGACTAAAGAGAAACACTTCAGATTTAATCAACAACTGTTCACACGGTGATGATATGAGTGCATCTTTTAACCATATGTCATCTTGTTGCCATTTGTTCTGTCTTTCATTTTATTTATCTTTTTGGTTTAATTTGCTTTTTATTTTTTTTTTATCCTTTCCTGTTCATTTACACATATACAAACAATGATGACAGAGCATGTCAACCACACAATCATCTAAACACACAGGCACCGCATATGCACTGTAGCATGTCAACTAGTGTTGACTCATTGAGAAAAGAGGGGACACTTCCGTAATGGTACCACCCATTAGCATGTTATTCTTTAAAGCTGATGAAGCATACTGCATCATCCCACTGGTATGATTTTCTTCATATGCTCACTGGAAGTTGCCTTGCATCATATGTGCTTCATTGAGCTGTTCAATATTATATATATGTGTATATATATATATATATATATATATGTGTGTATAAGTAAGAGAAGATATATATATATATATATATATATACATGTATAAGTAAGAGAAGATGTTGGTGACAGCCACTATCTGAAAAATAATCAAGATCTTCAAGATACTATGCCAGTCAATCAAAACTAATAATCCAATAATATACACATTTGAAGATGCCTTTGTTGGAATACTAATCTACCCACAAGGCTTCCAGTTTACATTTAACCATTTTTACATCCAGTTAATCCAAATCTGAATTCATAAATTACTACAAATGTAAAGGAACTACTGGACCATTGAGCTGAAATTAGCGCCACCACTCTCGGGTTTTTATCGCCCTCTCTGCCGCTGTTTCCCCCTCTCTCTGTTTTTTATTTCCTCCCTGTCTCCAGCTCCTTCACTCTGATTTGTCTTCCATCAGCCTCCCAGTACCTGAGGTATAGAAGCCAGGGAGCTGTCCCATTACTTATGCATAGGTATCATAGGTATTCATGTGTGTGCATGGGATAGGGCGCATCCGGAGCAGGGGCTGGAGCACCGACATGACAAACAGGGTGTCAGCAAGGCTCTGCGAGACCCATTAATATGCCGGTGGCCGACAGGGATACTCACCTACGCACGCTTAATATTCCTGTATATTAAACAACCATAAATCAGAGGCTATAAGAGCTGAGGGCTGTGTGTATGTGTATGTGTGTGTGTGTGTGTGTTCGAGATGTGTTTGGGTGTTTTGGGCCTATGTGTCAGTGTGTGTACAGACAAAGTGTGTAAATGGTGTGTTTGTGCATGTCTGTGTTGGCGTATGTGTGAGATGATGTGCATGGGGCACACTTGAGGTTGTGTTAGATAAGTGTGTGAGTGTGTGTGCGTGTCGAAAATTGTGTGTTTTAGCAGTAACAGGAAGTCAGGTGAAATCTAAAGAGGACGACAACATCAGCCCTCGAGTCTTTCAGCCTGGCTTTAGCCACAAAGACTCACTGTTAACCCCTCATATGTCCTCACTGACATCCACACAAGAACAGAATAACATTTCTACTCATTTATTTAGGAAAAAGCAAGTGTGTTGAGTGTGTTGCATGTTTGTCTTTTCATTAGCGGTGACTGTCACCTTCATGCTTCCCACACAGCTTGTCTTGTTTATGCCAAACAAATCAGAAAAGGACCACAGAGATTTAGCCTGTCGTACTGTATCACTTGAGTTGCATATTAAATATTTTCTGCTCAACAACATTTAGGAATTTATATTTAAAGAGTTGTATGAGACATTTGTCTTGTTGCTATAAACTTCAGTCCCTGCAGAACCTTGTCCATGAACACCTCACTCAAACCCACACACTCATCATCTCCCACAACTCACATGCTTACACTCTCCTCTTCCCCTCCCCCCCTCCATATTAATCTGTGTTACATGCATGCAAATCACCTTGTTTAATTACAGACAAAGAATCAGTGCATGTTCCCCCCCCTCTCTCTCATAACACACACACCCATACACACAAAGAGGGAGGGAAAGCGAGGGAGACCTGCACCCCCCAAGTCTTGATATTCATGATGTGATGTGGGTCCCTGGGTCTGAGGCAGCCAAGTAGGCAGTCAGGGCTTAATTTCGTTTTCCCAGTAGGGCCAACTATTAGTTTCTCAGCTCATTAATTACGCTGTTGTGGAGAAATCATTAATAGTTAAAGTTACCCTACAATGATGTATAATGGATACATTTGGCGAGGATTCCTCTCCATTTTTCTTTGATATGTGCTTGGCTTCGATAAACCCGAGATGACCGGGCATCAGAGTTGACCTCAAGCATGTTTGGAAATGGCAGATTGTCCGTGTATGTGTGTGTGTGTGTGTGTGTGTGTGTAGTGCAATGTAGTCTAGTGTCTGGTCTGCTGTCTTCTTTCTGAGCGATCAGCAGTTTATGATGCTTTTCATGTTGGTGTGTGTCAGCATGTGGGTGTGAGATTTGCATGTGCATGTGTTTGTATGTGTGTGTGTGTGCCTCCCCTCTTGGCTCCTCTCACTCAGATCAGTGACAGACACTTTTGTGACGGAGGTCATTAAAATCACTCCCAAGGCAGTTTAGTATGTGTAAGAGTGTGTGTGTGGGTGTGTGTCTGCCCCTCATCACCCTGCCACTCTGTCCACACCCCCTTTTTAATTTTCTGTCTCTGTTCTTTCATTCATTTGGAGTGGACTATCCACTGCATATTCACGGGGCAAATCTCTTTGAACGTATTTGCATATAGCGTTAAACATGTGGGTTTACTTCTTTCTTTTAGGAGAGGGTGTAAAGAGCATAATGAATACAATAAAAAATAAGTTTATAATCTGCTGTATTGGTATTGGTATGGGGAGGGAGGGAGGGATGTATAGTCTCCCAGACGTCCATTAGCTTGTGGCACACTGCGCTCGGTGAGTAAGTGGTAATTAAGTATGAATAATTAACACCAGCGCTCCCCGACTGGGAGAAGGCATAGCAGGTTCCCCGTGGCAGCAGTCGGACAGATCACACATGGCCCTTGTAGCAGTCCACTGTTTTCCTGGCTTGTTCATTAGAAATACCCACAGCTCCGACTAGTTGTGATCCTCACCACAGGATTCTACGGTGAAAGTGGAGGCGGGGGGCATCGTGGTTGTGTTTGGTTCACCCCAGTGTGCTTATTGTCAGACTTTTCAGCCAGTGCGGTGTAATAAAGAAACATGATTTGTTAGTGGACAGTGATATTTGAAGCTTTCAGATACACAGTATAATACAATGGGTATTTTGGAAATCAGCATCTAGCTTTTGAGGTATGTATTCCCTGAGTGGTGTTCAGAGACAGCCAGCTGTACAGTGATCATTCAGCAGAGTGGCTTATAGAAGTTTGTGTCTCTGGTCAATGAGTTACAGCACTATCTATTAGACCTGTGGGGTTTAAGAGTCAACATGTAAATGTCAAGTGCAATCACCACAGGAACACCTTTGGCCTATATCCAAGTTGGACGAGTTAACCTCATAATGCCATGCAAACGTGCATGTCAAAACCTTCATCTTGCTTTTACCAGTAATCAGTTACCTGCATTTCTAACGAGTTTGAAACACTCCAGAGTTTTATTTTAACACAGTCAAAAGGGTCAGATATTTCTAGTCGACATAATGGCTTGACCTGAGAATAAGTAACATGCTAAACAAAGACGAGAGCACTAATTCTGTCCTTTCTTGTCTCCCTTTTCCACTCCTCCTCCTCCTCCTGCCTCTCAGCTGTGCGGGCGGACCGCATGCGCGGAGGTCGAAACAAGTTTGGCCCAATGTACAAACGTGACCGGGCTCTCAAGCAGCAAAAGAAAGCACTGATCCGAGCAAATGGCCTAAAGATCGAGGCCATGAGTCAGGTGATGCAGGCCGTGCCGACCGACCTCACCATCTCCTCGGCCATCCAGAATATCCACTCAGCCGCCTCCAAGGGCCTTCCACTGAGCCACCACACCGGTCACCACACTGGGCACCACCACCATCACCACCACCATCACCATCATGCCACTGCCCTGCCCCCCACAGACTACGACCGCAGCCCATTTGTCACTTCACCTGTCAGCATGGCAATGCCGCCGCACGCCGGCAGCCTACAAGGCTACCAAGCAGCCTATGGACACTTCCAGGGCACGCGCACCATCAAATCAGAGTACCCAGACCCGTACACCAGCTCGCCAGAGTCCATCATGGGCTACGCCTATGTCGATGCCTACCAGTCAGGCTCACCGCCCAGCTTCCCCCACCTGATCGTAGAGCTGTTAAAGTGTGAGCCAGATGAACCGCAGGTTCAGGCCAAGATCCTGGCATACCTGCAGCAGGAGCAGGCCAGTCGTGGCAAACATGAGAAGCTCAACACCTTCGGCCTTATGTGCAAGATGGCCGACCAGACACTTTTCTCCATCGTGGAGTGGGCACGCAGCAGCATCTTCTTCCGTGAACTTAAGGTAAGTGATCATGGATCATGTATGAGTGAGCTCTGTTTGAATGTGAGTTGAAGTGAATTTAGATCTGTTTCATTCTGTTACAATCATATTGTCCTGCTTTGTCCACCATCTCTATCAATTGAGAGAAACCTTAAGCATATTGTTGTTTTTTTGGTCAAGTCATTTTTTGTGAGATTTATTTGTTAGGTGTTAGGTTCAAGTTTTGCTTCCGATGGGAATATGAATCATTGATGGTGTGACATTAAATATATCAAATAAGGCACTGCCTCGGACTGATTAAAAACAAAAAAGAATTTCATCATATTTTCAAACTGCTAATAAAATCCACCGTGAGGAGTTTAAGAGGTCAAATTTGAGGTCAAAATCAAGCTCTCTATTAAAATGACAGAGCAGCTGCTCATCTCTAGATGCTGACTCTGCCTGTTTCTTCCCGTGATGAGATTTTCTTCCTAGTCCTAGTCCAACTTTCTAGTTAAGATGACCACCCAAAGCTTTTTTACACCCATACATTCACACAACGCATCTATGTGCATCACACATCTTTTAATGCAGAAACACGGTGCTGGCACAGCACTCTGGGGTATTGTTGGGTTAAGTGTCTTGCTCAAGGACACGTCAGCTTGTTGACGTGGAGCTGGAGCTGGAATTCAAACCAATGAAAGACAATTTACCTCCAAGTTATTCACAAGTTCATGCCATTTATTCATGTTGCAGTTGATGTGCAAATGCCTTATCTTTGCACACCCACCACACACTTTTTGTAATGCTAAATATCTCACTGTCATTGACAGTACTTAACAGAGTTCAGAAACATCACTTGTTCAATCCTTCATCTTCAGCTGAGCTTTTATCTCCCTTCTTTATGCACTGACTGAACATTAATGCAGAGTGCACAGGACTGTGGCTGCCACCACTGTCTGGTCCACTGCCTGATCAAAATGCAGCAGTCAGTCTTATTTATGTGTTTGATACATTCTGACACGTTTGATACTAACAGGTTTCTATATGAGGGTTTTATGTGAACTGAATACTGCTTATCTCCTTAACGGAGAGGTGACAATTTCACAAGTTTGAGCGAGGTTGTTTCTAAACTTTAGTTATTTATACTAGACATAGGCATAATAGGTAATCCGTCAAAGCTCTTAAAATGACATTTTATCCTGGTTATTGCTGTGTCTGCTGTGACTAACCCATACCAAGCGTCCACCACTGCCTCATTGTAAAAATGTGATATTCATCACAGAGCCTAAGGGACAGTTTTTGGGTGTGCATTTGTGCACTTGCAGCTTGATACACTCTGAATAAAGGTTATTATTTGGAGCAGCGTGAAAGGCATTTGATTAGCCTGTGCTTCACCTGTTTGTCTTCCCCTCCTTTGTCTGTTAGTTTCCCACTGTGTGATTGAAGCCTCAGCTGCATATTCATGGTTCACAGCTCGTCGCGAAATTCCCTCGAAATATTTGGTATTATGCTTTCAAAAGGGGGAGGTGAAACAACAAATGAAATACATGCAATATTAAAATATGTGCCAATTACAACACGGATAAGAGTCCTTGAAAAGCACATGTTGACATTTAGCAAGCACTGTGTCTCTGCTATTGACATTTTATGGATCTGTGTTTGCATTCAACCGGGGGAAGAAGTGCACACTTATAAGACACACACACACACACACAGGCTCATCGTAGGGTGTGGCGACAGCAAATAATTATATATGGTTTGCCCATTAACTTAGAATGATCATTTTCGCTGCTCTGTGAAGCCTTTCTATTTCTCACACCCTCGTCCTAATTCAATTATCTCAGCCACTTATGTTTGTCACTCCCTGATTCGCTGCTGAATGAACCGTCATTATGTTTTCCTAATGACTACCTCTTATTAGTGGAGCTTAATAGCAGCTGAACTGGGTGCCTGTTACAGAGATAGAAAATGACCATGGCTCTGTGCAGGAGAACCCGCTTTGTGCACACGCACACTCCTCCACCCCACACACACAAACAAACCTCTCACGCAGCCCCACTGGTTTTGGTGAGTTGGGGCAAATTTCACTTAAGTGCGGAAGATAATTAAACTCCACCACCCCAGCCTCCACCCCCAAACCACTGCAAACACAAGTGGGACTGGAAAATAATGTGCTAGCTGTGGCTTTGACAGTTTTTCCCACACAACACAATTTTCGCTTTCTGGTGCGTTTCTCATCAGCAATGAATAGAAGGACTGCTGAGCAAAGCTGAGGGGCATGCACTGTAAATGTGGCAATGAAGCAATCTAAAATTTATCAGCTCCATTTCTTAGTTCAATTAAAAACGTTGCATTTTTAAAACAATAGGACCTTTGACATGTCCTGTTAATTTAAAAAAAAAAAAAAAAAGAAAACTGGCTGTTAGGTGCAAGATCAAGCCTGGACTATAACGACGGGAAGCAGAGTAGAATTAAAAGTTTGTCACAAGACTAGTACAACACTGTAGGAAGCTATAAATACACTTTGATTTCACGCGTGTGCACACACACACACACACACACATACCCCCATTAAGACACAGACAGTGCTCACACCAAACACACTGCCCCTCTCACTATTTTTAGTTCAGTAAGAACAAAAGAATTTCTCTGGTAACAGAGCCAAGCTGAGAGTGTGTGTGCATGTGTGTGTCTGTGTGTAGCCGTCTGCCAAAAAAAGTGTTTAAAGTTTTAGTTTCCATAAGTTGGCTTCAGTCACAGGACTCATAAATATTGAGCCATTAGTAGGACCTTCTAAAGAGCACTCCCCGTTCTACTCCAGTGCGACGCGCTGCCTCGCTCTTTCTCCCCCCTCTTTTTTTGGGAATTGGCCATGACGTGCAGGACATTTATTTCTAACACCTTGGATCCGAGAAGTTGAGACAGGCTCTTCCCGCCAAGTTGCCTCAGTTTTGATTGGTTTAACACGTAGACAATTAAAAAAAAGGGGCAGTTTTGGTACACTGGTTTTGAAATCAGTGAAAAAGTGTGCAATGAGGGAACATTTTGGCAGAGTTGTTGGCATGGTCGCTGGCAGTTGTTGTATTGAAATTGAGTTGAGACAAGTGAGTTGAAAACAGGTGCATGTGTGGATGTGTGTGTGTAGGCTTTTGTCTGGTTCATATGGTTACCATTGCACATAGGTATTTTTGGTCCGTGTTTTTCTATTGGTGCTCAGTCCGGTCTGCACATATATGTTCATGTTATTTAAATTGAACAATTGTTTATTGAGCCATTTACCTTTAATTACTTTCTGCATCAAAAATCAAATCCTATGTTCTGCAAATAGCTGTTTTTAATCTGGAACATTTTCCAGTAGGAATTGTGTTCATGCTGCAGTAGGCATTTGTATACCAGGTATGACTATTACTGCATTAGTGTTTGTCTGTTTGTGACTGTGCTGTGCTGTGCTGTGCTGTGCTGTGCTGTGCTGTGCTGTGCCATGGGAGGGAAAACACATGTGTTTGTCCCTCACTGAAATTTCCGAGCACAGGGCCGGTGCAAAGCCACCCCTCCCCTCCCTTGTCCTACCCTGTCCTGCCTTGAACCCATCTGACCATCCTGGAGCCAACCCCCAACCACCCAGTTTAGTGACTGCTAAAGAGCAAATTCACAAAAACCTTACAGGAGATACAGTACTCAAATTTCAGATAACAGCTTCTGTGCTGACAGTATAGGCTTAGAAAGAATAAATCCATGAAACAGTGGTTCCAGGCTTTTCTTGATTCACAAACTGTAAGGAGAGTTATTGTTTGACATTCATATCTGACTGATATAGAGATTAAATTCATATTTACATGTAATGCAATAAATACATTTGCTTAATAGCTTATGTTGTTATGTTTTAGCACAATTTAATTACTTTAAACAATTAAAGGAACCACTAGAAAACACATTTCATTTCATATTTTGTGAAAACACTGGCCTCCTGAAAACACCTCTTCTAATGTTCCTGTTTGTGTTGCTGAGCACAAGTGTGGACGTTGTCTACTGCAACGCTTATCTGCATGTGTGTGTGTGTGCGTGTGGTGACTCATGTTGTGGCTGGTCCAGTGATACCCTCTCCTCCATTGTTCCAGTGGATGGCTGGCTTGACTCCCACCACAAACACAATGGGACGGAGAATGTAACAGGGCGATCGGGACTATTGATGATTCACATGTTTATGTCTCACCTTCCTAACACTACTCTCTTTTAATCAAAGCCACCACCACCACCACCCTCTTCCTCTCTACACCCTTCAATAAAAAGGATGTGGTGTTTGGACAGCGAGCACTTTGTTTGCCTTGTCAAAACACAACATGCATACAACAACAGACTGTAAAGAGCAACACAAAACACCGCGTCAGAAAGACTTCAGTATTCCAATCCATTCATTCTGGGACAGTTCAGTGATATTAGAGGACATTACTGGAGCACACCTATGGTGCATGTGCACGCTTAAGTTGTGGCTTGTTTTGAAAATGGTCATTAATAATTCACCACATGATAAGACGTCGGACTGACTTTTCCTTATGTTGTAAGGAGACCGTTAATGTAACACCATCCTAAGTAGCCCAAGATAATTATTTCAAAAATGTAGCCAAGCAAGAAGGACGCAGCTCAAAGTTGAATTAACTGGCTTTTCGTTATTTGAAGCTTCACTAAATAGGAAACAACCAGGATGAGATAATGACAAAAGGATGTTGGTGTCCTGCATCATTCCAGACACTATCATTTGTCTTTGACTTGCATAGCAGATGATGATGAGAGGATCTTAGTGTACATTCAAATCAAATTAGGGAAATATTTTGTTTCTTTCATTGGGTGAAATTGTGTAATGGCTCTCTTGTGCACTCCCGCAGCTTTAGTTGTTGCTTTATGCCTGTTTGTCCATAGTTGTGCATTACATTAACTACAATGCATTACAGCAATATACTGGAAGGAGATATGATTTTGGACTTCTGACAGGACTGTATTTTATTGTTGTTTATTTACAACTCTTTACCATAAAACTGACGCATTCTTACGTTTTTTAATTTCAACCTCAGCAGTATATGACACCTATGATTTTTTGTTTGTCCTGAGCAAAATGCTGTGTAACTTCATACATATATTTAGTCTATTCACCTGATAAAAGTGGAGCAGGGAGGAAAATGTGGCTTCACTGTTTATTTTAGTCATCGAGGGAGCGTTTGGGGGGAATCAGAACAGGTTTCTCTGCTTCTCTGTCTCTCTTTTTTCCTCAGTTTTGTCTCTGCATGTAGCAGGAATGGCAAAAGCAGAACCGAGGGCCATTAAGTTGAGGAGGAACTGTATTAGAAGTCTTGTTCCCTGGGAAAGCTCCCAGCTGAGATGGGACAGCCATATTGGATAAACAGATGGCTGGGAAGAGGAAAGGACAGGCGAGGAGAACAGAGGTGAAACAAAGAGAGGAGATTAGAGAGAGAATGAGGAGAGGAGGAGGAGCAGGAATAACAAAGAGAGAGAGATTTAATGTAAATTAAATTAAATTGCACACCTGTTTTCTTATTAAATACACTTTTTCCACACATGTTTGCTCATTAAAATAAAAAATACACAGAAATTATTCCATCTTTCATCCTGTTCAGCTGAGGGTATTTTTTTTTTTTTAAAAAACAACTCTAAACTGAACTCTGAATCTCATCAAATTCACAGAAATCTGCTACAGCCTAAAATAAAAAAGAAATTACTATTTGAAGCAGTAGAATTATTTACACCACTGACTGTTTGTTGCCAGTTTATTTGACTCCTCCAAGCGGCTGCAAGTCAGTCAATCACACATTGTGACAGATCCCCGGGGTGAAGAAGGAGGGGGCTGATGTTCACATCTCACACCTGAATATTCTCCACTTATAGATTTACCTGAGTGAATAATGTAAGGTCCTCTGAAGCGCCTCACTCTGCCCTATTTCACCCCCCCTCCTTACCTCCCTTCTATCTACATCCATAAATATTACATGAATTTTCTTTGGTGAAATTATACCTGCACCACCCACCCAATTCAGACTGCAGGGTCTTTTTCTACAGTCTTAGTTATCCTGCTTTTACACACACACACACGCACGTTTGTTCAGTTATTCTTCCCAGGACACTGTATTGCTTTCCATTCATTTGAACAGCCTAAACAAAGCGTTATCCACAACCAGTTAATGCCTATCCCTAACCTTAAACAAAACACTATTCAAATCTTAGCCCTGGAAAAAAACAGAACCAGTTCCTCAGAAATTACGTTCTGTCTCATTATGGACCAGGCTTTGATCCCCATGAGGATCCCCGAGGTCAGTGTTTATGCCAGAGAAGGTCCTAAAAAGGTACAAATACACACACATTTTTGGTTGCACCTTGAAAATCAATGCTCCTGTACAGGTCATAGAAAAAGGCGTGCATGTGTGTGTGTGGTAGTATATTACCATTGCCCTGCGTTGACCGGTGATTGCACCTTTTCTTTTTTTTCCTCACACCCCATAACTAAGTGGAAATTAATAAGCCGTTTTAGGTGCGATCTGTGAACCCTGGGAAGTGGTATATCTATACCAGCCTACACACACACACACACACACACACACACACACACGTCCCAGGCCTCAAGGTGCAATGTCTGTCTTGTCACAGAGGTCAGTGTGTGTGTGTGTGTGTCCCACAACAATGTCCCCTCTTAGTTCTGCCAACCTGACAAAGTGCACTGCTAGTGTGATGGGGTTGGTGGATGCAGTTGGCAAAGATTTGTAACTGTGTCCCTGCAGTCCATTTCATTTGAATTATTCTGCCGGCTAGGGTGCACCTTTCATTTCACACACACACACATAGAGTTTGTAGTGCTTGCTTTACATGAGCTTGAAGCAACAAGGGGGAAGAGAAAGGATGCAGATACAAAAAGAGATGGAAGGAGAGTCTCGAGGAAGAAAGAGAGAGAAGGCACAAGGACAAACATGAGATGACAATGAGAGAAAGAGGGACAGAGTAAGAGCAATGGAGCGATATTTCAACAACATGGAGAGAGAGAAAACAGTTTACTCTGAGCGATAAAGAGAAGTAAAAAAGGGCAGATAGAGAGAGAGAGTATGAGGAGGAGATAATGAAGGACAGACTGAGAAGGACAGAGAGGGAAATGAGGTAGAGAAGTAGGTGAGGAGGGGGTTAATGGGAAGATGAACAAGGGGCTGCAAGAGGCAGTGACCAAGGGCAAGAGGAGGAGGAGGAGTAGAGGCGCATGGTGAAGGACAACAGGGGAGGGTGAGAAGGGGACCGGTAGGTTGGTGGGGTGGGGTGGGGGTGCTAGGGGAGAACAGGTGGAAGGTTAATGGTCCTGGAGCGGATCTACCAGACGCTCTCGGGCTTGATATATGGGCCCGAGGCCCAGCGCGGGGCGTAGGCTTTCAAAGATATATTATTTCATTTGTAGAGCAGCACCATTCTGGACGACATACAACCCCACACACACACACACACACACACACAGTCACACACGCAAGCCACCCACCCTCCACTAACACCACCCACAGCCCAGCATTTGTCCAGTGATAGATGACATGCCCCCCCACCACAATACACACATGCACAAACACACACACGTGTTCATGTACAGTTATAGAGGTTTCTGTCTGTCTGTCCTTTCTTCCTTCTTTCTTTCTTTCTTTCCCCCCACACTGTCAGTCTTCCTCTCAGGCAGCAGGCAGGTCTTACGGCTGCCTGTGTGTTTTTTAAGTTGCTATTTTAGTGGTAACAATATCTGTTTGATCAGTAGCTCTGGGTCAGAGCAGGAGTTTGGGGGGGAGTGTTAACGGGGGAAGGAGAGAGTGGTAACGGTTCACAAAGGCCTCTTTTCGTTCATAAATTATGGATCATCGAGAAATACATCACTCTATCTCTTTTTCATAAATAGTGTAAAATAGCTTTTGATTTTTTTTCCCCTCCAATTCTACCAATAGAAATTGAAAAAAAGATCAGTTTTTAGAGAGGCAGTGCTGTCTGTCAAAAAAAGAGTGCATATCAGACATAATAGACATTGTTCTGTATCTGGAAGGCCAGAGGTTGGACGCTGATATAGAATAAAAACCTGCCAAGTTATTACACAAATGCCTTTAACATGAAGCTCCTATATTGCAATATTTTTCTGTATGAGAATTTAATACCTGCCATACAGCCACAGTCATTTTGGAATACATTTTCCAATAGTAGGTGCCATGCTGCAGGTGACCACTGATCTAACAAAAATGTAAATGTCCCCTGTCCGCCTCACATGGCCTGAAAGTTGTAGACAGAGCTTTAAGAAACAGCCTTTCCAAATACTGAAATGGTCCCGTAGGTCCAACCCCTGGGGACTACGAGAGCCCGGAAGGAAGAACAGGAAACTTGTTAAAAGAGAAGATTTAAGGTCGTCCCTCCCAGAGGAGAGGCAGCGATCGGGAGATGAAGGGGGTTGGACGGTTTTAGCATGCACAAAGTCTGCTCATCTACTTGTTGCTTTGATGAGGGATGAAAGGCCTGTCATGAGGTACAAGTTTACAGAGCAATGATAGACTCACCTGTCCTCAACAACATTTTCTTTTTCTTGTTCTCCTTTGCCCTCTTACTTTTCAAGTATGGCAATACAATTGTTCCCCGGCATTAACAAATACATTCAAATGGTGACGAAGCGACATTGTTGCCTGCGGTCCCTCACCAAACCTCTGAAAGAGACATATTTTTTCAACTTCGATCCATCTATCTTGCTCCATCTCACCCTGCTCTTCCAAAGTATTGCTGATGAGGTAGCAAAGAAAAGCAAAAAGATTGCCTTCACCTCTTCCATAGTTTTTCATTTTCAAGCAAGTTAACACAGTCTGATTCACATTTGTGAGCACTTTGGGCATTCGTTGGGGAAAGAGCTGTTTAAGTCTTGTTTGAGAACGATCAGGGTAAAAGCCTTTTTTATTGGCAGGTCATGCTGCTTGTTAAGACAGTGATGCAGGTGACTAGGCTGCGCTGTTAGCCTCAGTGGCCCCAAAGCGACACAGTTGCTGTTTTACAAGTTGGCACCAGTCAATCAAATCAGCAAGGAGAGAGAGCAGGGAGAGGGGGAGATTGAAAGGCAGAGAGGAAGTGGGAATGAGAGACAAATAAAATGGGTAAACAAAGTGGATATGGGGACTTGATTTAGTTGGCTGGGCCGCTAACAAATCAACTCAACAGCATGCAAACACTTAAGACACTCCGCCAACGTACAAAGAAACTTTCCCTCTAACCCCCTCTTCCCCCTCTTCCTCTCTCTGCTGTGCTTATAGTTATGAGGCGTGTTAAATCCACAGTTCCTTCCCAAAGTGCTCCCCATCAGAGTCTGCAAGCCAAGAAAGTGGTGCTCATAGCGCGCAGCAGCAGACACAAATCAGAAAGAAATCCTCGTAAAACAAAGTATTAGTATCTGCAGGCGGAGTGGGTGGCTAAGGGTGAAAATGTATTGTCAGTTGAAGGATAAACATACAGACAAGTGCCACCATTTTGCCTCTAAATAGCTCCCTGCTATTGGGTTTCCGAGAGGTCAGAGGGGCCGAGGTGTGTCTGCTGCAGCCTTACGCCATCCTTCAACCTCTAAACTCACTACACACAAGTATGCAAACATGTCAGATAGTTCATCTTCCTTTTTTTTTTTTTTTCTTGTTTGAAAGCCTGCCTATACATTACGACTCCATAGAGGACACTGTTTCAAAGCAAGTCCTTTGGTGAGAAAAGGAAGCTGAAGGATTTGACTTTGTCAAAAGAAAACCCAGCGTCAAACAAGGCTCAATATAATAGATAAAGTTCACATATGTAGATACATAAAGTCAACTTGAATAAGGTGTTTGAAAAACGGAATAATATATCACTATATCACTTTAACCAGTTTGAACAGTGACTAATTGGCAAGACTCGCCCCTGAACATGCCAGGTGGAGGTTTATCATAATTTACTGGAGAATCCTTTCCAGTAAAATGTTCAATTCCACTTTTTATTACAAGCAATTTTATAACTCCACAAAACCTTTATGATTATATACACCAATTACACTGATAACTGGTTTTAAATGACAATAAAAGGTATTATAGTATCTTTTTAACCAAATCTGTCCTTCGGGATTCTGAATGGCAAATGTTCTCAGACAAACATTTTGTTCCCTGAATTGTATTGTGAAATACAGCCCTTCAATTTGCTTTTAAGTAAGAGCACACACACACAAGTGCCTCTAGCTCCTTGTGTTCTGATGCTGCGTGTTCTCAATTATCTGCGTGTAATCCAGTCTGCCTCGCGGTTGTGCCTGTGTCTGCCGCTTTCTTCACTTGGGTGTCAACAGTTGTCCTCCAATGTCTATTTTTGATTCTTATTTATGGCTTGTCTATTCTGGACATGGAGTGGAGAAGCTCAGAGGGCGGGGAGTATGATGGGGGCTGGGTTGTTGGTCTAAGAGACAATAGATAAGATGATGGTGGAGAAGAGTCGACAGCTTTCCGGGTACAACTCAGAAGCTGAGGGGATATTTATATTCAACTGTTCAGGCCAATTGAATTTGCACAGATGACGGGTGCATGTAGTCCACAGAAGTAACACTAGACCCTGCGGTTGTGTTGTGACAACGGGTAAGATATTTCAATGCGGCCACACGCCACAGCATGACCCAGGCGAGAAAATGGCTTTAGCTCCACTTCCAAAGTAGGACAAAGACACCTGTTCTCTATCCATATACTTTGAGCATTCCTTTCTTTGCTGGTTTTAATTCCACTTGCTCTCCGTATTTCTTTTGCATTACACCAGGACTTTTTATTACACTCACACCGTTCCCTCTTCCTCACCTCTCAATCTGTCAATCTCTTTCTCCACTTCTCCAAACACCATAACTGCAAACCTGGCACGAGCCGCGGATAAATGATTCCATACATATGCAATAAAGGCATGGCACTAATAATAGCCATTACAGTACTGCGTTCTTTTAGGATTGCGCCCTCTTAAAAAGGGATAAAAAGAGGCTTTTCGAGCAAGCTGAAACAATGAAGTGCAATAAACCAAAATATATTGAAAGGGGGCCGACTGAAAAAGGTGTCGACAACACCATTAAACCTTTAGAAATGAACCAGGGATGTTGAACGAAAACCAAAAAAGACAAAGTTTTCAGGTGGCAAGCCGTCACCTTCCCATTGGCCAATACTTTATGAGCCTTATGTTACTCTGCACTTCCCATCAGCAGCATTACTGCTCGGCTGCGACAGCGCTACAGAACGATGGCTTTCTCCTAATGCACATGTATTTGTGGCAGTTTTTGACAGACGAGACCTGGAGATTTACTTCAGGGAGAAGCAGCCCTCCATCTGCTCTGCAGCAGTATAATTGTGATGCATCGTCTTCTTTGTACTTTGACTGTTTACTGCTCTGGAATTGCTCAATTACTTAATTCAGGTATTTAAATTGGGCATCACAGGCAGCACTCTCTGGAGCTGTGCCATGGTTGGATGTGATATCAAAAGCTGTCTGTTCTAAAACCCTGTTAACCCCACCCCCCCCCACCCCCCCCCTGTCCAAAAAAAAAAAACACCCACCCATCCCAGTGCTTCAATCTTTAATGGGAATCTATGTCTCCCGCCCTCTCAGACAGAAAGCATAACCACGTCAGTCTCTGAATTTTAAAGCAGCTTTACTCTTCTTAGCTGCGTTAAGGTATATTACGTGCTATAGTGGAGTCTGTGCATATGTGCTGCATGTGAGAGGCTCGTCTCTACTGTCCTGAATAATACAAACGTGGCGAGCCTGTACAGCCTGTTGTTGTCTTTGTCTCCTCGTTGTCTTGTCTTGTTTTACCCGAATGCAAAACCCAGCCGGACAAAAATGTCAATACACATAAGTCCTCCTTTCCCTCGTCCACCATTCACATCTCGACCATTTCATGGAGTCCTTCGGTCATATCCACACCTGCATGCACACACTCTGACCTCCTCACCTGTACATGCACTGTGCCCTCTCTGCATAGAGCTTTCACACCCATCACACAAACATCTAGTCACAAATTGCAGCATTAACTCAAATACTGAAATAATGATTGTACTGCATGAAAATTCAATGGCTGCTGCTTAATGCCCAGCTAATGCCTGGTAGATTAAGCTCTGGTTGTGTATTAGTGCTTGTGTTGGGAGTATGGAGGGGGGGGGTGTGATAATAGATCAATAGGATTTCTATAATCACTGCCTCACGGCCAGAAACCTCTGCTATAGTGCAACCCTTTATACATTTGGATTTGGACGACATTAATTTTCTCTGCCTGCATTTGACATGTAAGAGGAAGTGTAGGGAAGAGAGTGGAGTGGCGGGAAGGAAGCAGGAGGCTTGACAAGTGTGTATTTAAGTGTGTGTGTGTGTGTGTGTGCAGGTATATGTATGTGTGTCTAGGTCTTGACATGATTGCATCAAAGTGTGTGTACGTGTTGGAGTGAAGAATGAGGATGGGTTACTTTTGGGAGATGCTTTTCCCTGGGCTGCATGTGTATTAGCCGTTTAATGTTCATGTGAATAATTGATTAGGACTTCTCTGTGTTTTTGATAATTAGTTGATAGCCTCTTAGCGCTAAGCCCTGAGATTTCATGTCGGTGAGAGCGAGTGTGTGTGTATGTGGCAGGGGGTAGGTAGTAGTAGCGGTATCTTGAAAACAATAGTTTACCAAACAAAAAAAAATCATTTAAGCCATGCACTAATGGATTAAGGTTCTTCACACATGAGGCAACTGCACATACGTTTCTTTCTCATGGCCTTATGTCTTTTTCCTGGCATTCCCTTTCATTCAGTGCTTTACATGGCAGAATCACAGGCTGAAGTTGCCGCTGTATGTCAAATATCTGGCACACGTTACCCAGAAAGTTTGTGCACATCTCATCGTAGCGGATAACAACAACAAACATCACATGCATTAAAAGACATCCATTTAAATTCATGTCTTGCCTCTCACTGGTGGGTTCTATTGATTTTGTTGTCATTCGTATGCTTATGCATCAAATAAACACAGAATAGGAAAGTTTGGTTTCATCCTGAAATCCCTGCACTGATATCAGACAAAGAGGGCTTGTTGCTATCATCAGTGACCTTGAGAAAACAGAGACATTTCTCCCGCTGAAACACAGACTCACAGAGACACTTTGTTATTCCTGCCTCATGAATGTCATGCCACAAATAATGTGTGTGCACATTTGTTGAAGTGCACTCATGTCGGCTTGAGCTGAAAAATTAACCTTAGATGCCGTGATTATTTCTACCAGAGTCAGATGATCCCAGCTCTGTGTTACTTATTTATTATTTACATGCATATTTATTAAAGGCAAAAACTATTACATTGGTTTGCTAGAATGGGCAGCAGTTGCACTTCCTGTATATGCTGTGGCTTTATGTCACTGGTGGGTTGAGGCACGGCAAAGCAGGCGGACCTTATTAGGCCCTACTTCTTTTCCTCTCATCTTAGAAAGGCTCAGGACAAAAAGGACAGAAGGTCACAGACAGATTCTCATTTTCTACTAGGTTCTTGTTCTTTCCCTTTCCACCACAAACCCGGGACAAGACCGTGAATGTCACGGGGAGATGGGGAGAGGGAGTGAACGTTCCCCATCAAATGCAGAGTGTTCTCAGGATCGATGTTCAGCCTCCAGAGTCTGTCAATGCAGTCACTGTGGAAACCAATCAATCTCACTGCACCGGCGGCACACACACACGCTTAGACACTGACAAATATAAAGCATTCGTTCACTCTCAGTGTTTTCCCACACACACCTTGACCTAACCCTTAACTAAAACCTGTCCTAAATTCAACTCTGATTGTGTTGAGCTATAATGTCTCTGTCACTGCAAAAACACCAAAGGTCGGTTGTTCGTTTTATTTTCACTGCCATGGTTCCAGATATTTCAAACTTAAAACACAAAACCAGTGGGGTCACACACCGCTGTACATTTCTGATTTTTAGTCCTGGTTTTAGTTTCAAGTTGCACTCATTATCCTGCCTTTCTCCTGCACTGACACATGTTTTCCTGCCTGAGCTCAGCAGTGTGTCTTTGTGTCCTAATAACAAGTATCAAAAATAAATAACAATCCTTCTGTGGATGGATTGTACAATCTCCACCCTCTTATATTTCTCTTTAAATCTTCAACATCAAAGAAATACCACATGTTTTTTTCATATAACCTGCTCCACAATGGCCAAACATTGAATAGGAATTGTTGTACACGCTGGTATTATTATTATAATTATTATGCTCAATAGTTTTGATAAATTAAATTCATTCAGTCAAGGAAAAAACCTCTTGAAGTCAGTGCAGTGCTTTTCTTCAGACACAAGACTCTCCTGTGACAATGGTGATATTTTCTGAGTGCACAGATGGCTTGTGGCATTTCTATGGCTGTTTTGGGACATAATAAGAGTCTAGGGTTTCTGTGTGCTCAGTTGGAGCGAAATTCCACCGGCATTCTCCACTACCTGATATGTTGGATTAGAGATACATGCAACCAACAAACAGGTGTCAGGATGAAATGTTGACGAACTTGCACGCCATGATATACATATCACATAAGTACGTAGACGCATAGCTCACATTTGTGGCACGAACGAGAGGCGGTGCATGGTGTCGGCCTTATCTTCTTTCTTCATGAGTGATGTTTGCTTTAATGTATGTTATGACTGGTTCAATTTGAAGTTCCTCGTGGTTTTCCAGTTGCAGTTTGCATCTTATAATATTTAAGAGATCAATCAGACCAGTTTATAGTTGACTTTCTTGTCCAATGTCAGTTTAATCTTATGAGAATGCTGTGTTACAGACATTGCATTGAAGTGAGAGTTGAATTACTGTAAATGGGATTAACACTGAATGCTACTGTGTTTTAATTGAACTAGATGAATAGTACAGCACTTTCACCAGTGTCTAAAAGCATCATCAACAACACAGGTCTTCTCGTCTGTCATTTGTTTGTTTGTCAGCCCTAACCACTGATAGCAGTTCAGTGTCATGTATTGTCTTCCCTTGTCTCCTGGCTGACAAATGTAGTTTGACTGAAGCTCGTTGTTCAGCATATTATCATTCCTCCCTTCAGCAAGCAGCACCAGCACCTGCTAATTTTCCCAGCATTCTTATCGCCCTGCCAAACTTAGGATTGAGACCCAAATACACTGTATACCAAGATAAACAAGAGCCAGTTTGGCAGACGATTGAGTTGGGAAGGTGGTATTCTTATCCACCTCTGTAGTGTGCAATACAGCAACATGGACACCCAACGCTCACCGCTCCTCCCCACACACCAGGTCACATAACTGGAACATCCTGGGGATCTTGCCACTCACTCTGTCATTTCTTCCTGATTGATGCAACTCTATTTGAGGCTTTTGAAAGCCGTGACGGCCGAAAAATGATTTGTGGCTGTGTACAGTAAGCATTTGCTACTTTATCTGGCCTAAAACTAGACACTGGCTTCATGATATTCAGTAGCAAAAGGACATTAACATCCTTTTCAATTTGGTATGAAGACAATGGGGCCACACGCCACAGCAAGAAAGAAAAACATGAATAGAAAAAAAATATTATTTGATCTTTGGTTGACGTGGTTGTGTGTGCTTTTACAGCAAAAATAATTCTCAAGCACTGCATGATTAGAGAAACACTGATGCCCGATTAGTTGAACTCAATCCTATTCTTGGTAAATGGAACCCCACAGTGAGACTCTTTTTAATTAAATTGCCAAACCGAACTGGAAAATGAGCGTCAGTACATACAAGCACAACATAATTAATTGTTTGCAACACTGTGAGAACAACGGGAGCTGTTCTAGGTGAATTAATGCCTGTTCCCAGGTGAATACAGGGCCTGTTTGGCTCAAGGCGAACAGATGCCAAGACAGGACTGCACCAAAGGATGGCTGCTAGAGACGCACAAGCATTGATGTCAGCTTCAAACCTCACCTGTAGTACTCCCAGACAGCATTGATTCTTGTCCAGCAGAGAGAAACGGAGAGACAGAAGCACAGCTATTGTTTATGTACAAATCGTTTGAGGCAGATAAACTCATCGTCTGCGCGAGTGTCTGTTCTCCCCCATGTAAAAAAAACAAAAACGTGATTCTTTCCATTCATTAAGTCTCCACAGAAGGAGATTCCATTAATCTGTTCATTAGGCCACATCAAAAATGGAACTACTTATTAAAATCAGATCCAGCTGTGTACTCTTGTTAAAGCCCGCCGTACGGTACGAAGCCTAACAATGCTTGTGGCACTAGACCAAAACCCGGCCACAAGAAAGGGGTAAAGATTGTACTACATTGGCCTGTTTTGACTCAACACACTATGATAATTGCTCTCCTCTTAGCAGGGGCCTATGAATAAACATTACTTTTGTTAGGGAGCATCTGAATGCTCCATTTCCAATTAATTTACATTTGGAATATCTGCTCTTAATCACTATGTTTTATTTTTCTCAATTTCCCTCAAGTCTTTTCTCATTCTCTCATTCCCTCTCTGACACTTTCATTTCCCCACTTTCGCCCGTGCTCTCTTTCTTTTTCTAACTCTCTCTCCCTCGCTCTCTCTCTCTGGAAAATCCTATTAATCTCAACCAGTGGTTTTGAACAAAAGCTATGGGCTAAGCGATTGATCCAGGCATTGATCCCACTCGCCTGAGCGATCATAAAGGTGTTAAATTGGTTTCTTGGAGGATATGTATTTTTCATTCCGAGCTGCTGCCAGTAGAAGTTCCTGCATGGTATTTCTCTCACTTTTTTAGCCAAACTCAGGTAATGATATTAAAATATTAAACAGATCACACCTATAAAAGAAGCCATAAATGTGAATTTTGAGGCCAGTTTGAAGCAAGGGTGGTGGTGGTGGTTGGTCTCTGTCTATATGAACATTAGAAGCAAACGCCTACATTTCTATTAACGTAAATTATTGATGTTTCAATTTGAATTGATACTGATCCTATGTCTTAATTACATATGTCTACTGGAAGGAAGTGTGAACACAGCAACACAAGTTGGTGGTGGGGCTTCGTTGGAAACAGTAAACATTGGTCTGTCAGTGTTATCTTAATTTTTTATGACTCTTTGGTGAGATAAGAATTAAAAAAAGGCTAAATAGATCATTTATTGCTCGTGTGGAGTTCAACTCACTGCTTATTTGAACTTTGTAGTGTCATATTCTGATAAATCAGCCAGTTGGTATTAGCCAGTGTTTCACTGACTGCACTGTGAAAAAATGGATCAATCACCCGCTCCCCGTCAGAAAGTTCAGATTATCTGAGTGAGCAGGCAGCACATCTTGCAGGATCAGGC
Organism: Solea senegalensis; assembly: GCF_019176455.1. Classification (NCBI taxonomy): domain Eukaryota; kingdom Metazoa; phylum Chordata; class Actinopteri; order Pleuronectiformes; family Soleidae; genus Solea; species Solea senegalensis. The sequence goes on along the minus strand of NC_058034.1, from coordinate 12,010,762 downwards.
GAAGTGAACGTTGCTCATTTGACAGAGCAAAGGAAGAGCTTGTCAGGGAAACCGCTCATGTCACTGGCACTTAAAAGGTCAGTGAACTGAACCCCAGCCCCAAGCCCTCCCTCATGCCTGTCTGTCTGTCACCGGTCCCCCCCTCTTCCAGGCGGGTGTCCTCTGCCCTCATCTGGGCTGCTATTATTCTCCGTCATGTTCTCTGAACCGCCCCACTTTGATGACCTGGTTCTCTTGTCAGAGAGGAGCTTCCAAGCAGGCAGAGTGAGGACATCCCTTTGATGAGGACCCCGACACTTGCCACCACCACTGACATGCGCAGGGCGGGGGGTCCTTTGAAGAGCTTGGGCCTCACATGCACCCATCCGCCTAAAGACACACACAACCCCACACTTATATGTGCATCCAGAGAAGCGAGGAGGACCGGAGCACTGCACTCACTCCGTTCACCACGTTCCTTGGTCTTTGGAGGTTTTAATGAAGGCCTTTGAATTTTTTCTTCTGTCCTGTGCTTGAAACGCCTCTGGTTTGAGACCAAAAATAAGATAGATTTATCAGAAGGACAAGGAGCGAGACAAATAGAGGCTGTGATAGTGTCCCATTTTTTGGAAAAAGATAGCAAAGCTTTGTTGTATTTTGTCATTGTTTTCACCGATGAAAGAGAAATGAGAGATGAAAGGTTGCCTCTTAGATTTGATGCTGAATCAATTCAGCATACATTTTCTTTAGTATACTTTGGGAGAGGGATGATGACAGATATGAAGAACCACCTTCAAGAAAAATGGGCTGAGTTGGAGGCAGAACAGCAAGTGTTTATGTCCTCCACCAGTGTGTGTTGGATTCAGCTTTTTGTCACGTCAATGTTATACCATAGCTACTGTTATGACTGTGTGAAAGGTAAACAAGAAACTGTTTGGAACATCACCAGTCAAAATAATCCTCAACAAGCAGTAGACTGGGCTGCAACAATTACTTATGTGACGCGGGTGTCTGATAGCCTAATTGTAGGCAAAGCTACAGTTGTTGACATCAAATTAATACCTAAGGTCACTGCAGATTTCAATAAATGGATCTCAGTTTCCAGACAACATAAAAACATAAAAAGAAATTCCTCTCAGCACTCGCACTGCACCTGCCCGTGTGTCACAAAGTTATAACACTGATCCACAGTCTTCAGCCTACATTATCGATGACCATGGCAGTCCGTTCTCACACTCAAAGCAACAAAGTAGCTCACAATCGCCACAAAACCGCAGTGTGCGTAGAAAGACACATTATTCCCAAAGATACCACAAAGAGCACAATGTTTGTTGATAGAAAAAAAAAAAGGGAGGAGAAAGAAGCTCTCATACATTTTCCTCATTCCTTCCTTCTCAATGTGGCTTTTTTTGTCTGTGAATTTGGCTGTGTGGTGTAATGATTAACACAGACAGGCATGGGAAGAAAGTAGCAATTACAATAGAGGGGGTTGTTTTCTTCTTTGCACAGACCCAACGTTTCACCTGTGACAGCTTTCCCAAGCTCACCTGGCAGATGCCTGGGAGCCAGCACCTGGTATTCAGGAGGTGAAATAAGTGGCTACTTAATCATTATCATCTATGGAATCACTCAGAAATGGCTGGCAATGGGCAAACAAATAATACCCGACAACATTGTTAGATCAGGCGCGTAGCAGAGTGCCTCACTAAGCGTGGAAAGGTTCACATGAGAAAGCTTTAAGATGTGTTCAGGGGACCTTATGATGTGCGACTGACCTGCAACACACTCCTCATCTTTTTGTTTTAAGAATACACACTACACTTTATCCTTTGTTGGAGTAAAGACTTCACATGCTTGCAGTCTATACTGTACATTAACAAGATAGAATCATCATTCATTTGATTTATCTGTTATCTCTAAAATAAGCTTTTATTTCTTCTTTGCAGCATTGAACAAAAACAATTTAAACATCCACTGCTGTAAATTTAAAGTGACTTGAGATTCTAATGCCAATATCAATCAGCAGTTTGCATTAAGTACCCATAGATTAGTTTGTCATTTACAATCAGTGCAAGGCCAGTTAAGAACAGAACAGATGGAACTACCTGAAGGCAACATAGTAGAAGTGCAAGACAGCTACACATAGCACTGAAACTGGACTGAAAGACAGCACAGAGGCTCTAATCATGGCTGCACAGGAGCAGGTCCTATAAGCACTAGATCAGTAGAGGCTGGGGTCAATCACACCAGACAGGCGTACACAGAATGCCACAAGCAAGTGGCTGGAATAGTGTACAGGAATATCTGCACCAAGTATGGACACAAGGTCTCAGGGTCAAGAGAGAAGTCATCTCCAAAGGTGGTTGAGAATGACAAAGCGAAGATCCTATGGGACTTCAGATCAGATCCAGACAGACAAGCTGGTGATGGCTAATCAACAGCAGGAGAGAGCAGTGATGATAGATCAACATCAAAAACCAAGGGCTAAAAGAGGAGCCAGAGAAGATGTGCGGAGTAACAGCAACTGTGGTCCCATTGGTGATAGGACCACTAGGAGCTATAACCCCCAAACTGGGACAGTGGCTCCAACAGACTCCAGGAGACACATCTGAGATCTCTGTCCAAGAGTGTAGTCCTAGTAACATGTAAGATACAGCACAGAACCCTTAAGTTACCTAGGCTCTGGTAGAGGACCCGAGCTTGGAGGAGACACTGTGGGGGATTTATATCCAGTATATATATTACTGGCATGTAGTACTCGTCCCCATAGACACAACACAATGGTTTAATGAGGTCAATTAATGCAGTTTTCATTAAACAACCATGAGTTTTCCCTTGAAAAAGACTGCAACACAAAAACAGCAATTTTCGCATTAGTTCTCGGTCCTTTCTCTGAATACTTGATCACAATTGCTCACAAAGTGATGGCAGCATATGTGACTATGGTTCACGGATTCAGTGTCACAGGATTAAGTGTCACTATGGCTGTATAATCTATGTAAATGTAAGAAGATCTAATATTTGTGTATCTGTGACCAGGTGGATGACCAGATGAAGCTGCTGCAGAACTGCTGGAGTGAACTCCTCATCCTCGACCACGTTTTCCGGCAAGTGGTGCACGCCAAGGAGGGCTCCATCCTATTGGTCACAGGCCAGCAGGTGAGTTGCTGAAATGAAACCTTGGGAACATGGAGCTACACTGTAGCTTCTCTGGTTTTTCTTCTTCTTTTTTATTTTCCTCCAAAACCCCGCCAACCGCGCATCAGTCGCTCCTTAGGGGAAAAACGAATGCAATGTGTCAACATTTCCCCTTAAAGCATTATTGATCACCCTGCCACACAGGAGTCACTGCTTCATTAAAAATAGATTATGGTTATAGATATAAACTAATGTCACCAGCAAAATCAATTTAGCATTTTTTTTTCTAAGCAGGAAGACTCCAGCTGTGAAGAGGCACAGCACTCAGTAGTGCAGGCTGCAGCTTTGTGAGTAGGTGGGCAGATAAAGAAAAAAAAAGGTGTTTGGTGGGAGCTGATGCCTGAGGCCCAAATGGCTCAAATTCTTAATCTATCAGCTGTGATTCTGTCTTCTGTTTTTGCTTCACACACTTTCACGGATCACACACACACACACACACACACCCAGAGCAGACAACAAAGACTCCTTCAGCAGCCAGTGATTCTCATAATCTTTCACACACACACACACAGACAAGAAAATTCAGCTAAAAATAAAGAGAGATGTAATGTCTACTTACAGGAGAGAATAAACTGCACATCATGAATACGACTCTGACCTGTGGCATAGCTGTCAGTGAGATGAAAAACCATAAATTATTGAGTGGCTGGCTCTCCAAAACATTGTACTTCAACAAAATGCATTACAACTGTGGATACTGGATTAAATATTTGCACAAGGCATGTGCACTGCTTTAATTATTTTTCTTTTACTTTGATTGAAGATAAGGTCAGGGGTAGATTTCTGGGCTAGGTGAGAAGTTGTTCAACTTTTGGTGAGTAAAACAGGTAGGATTGTGGCGGTAAACCAATATGAACTTAGCAAAAACTTCTCTAGGTCTGGCAGGGTTTTTGGAGCCAATATATATTAATATGGATCAAAGGAAAAGGGATGAGTGAGGGGTGAGGAAAAGGGAAGGAAAGGAAGGAGGAAAGACCACAGGAGAGATGCAAGGTAACAGGTGATACACAGAAGGGGCAATGATGGAGAGGGTGAGAAGATAGAGAGGGACAACATGGCAGAAAGAAATGGCCTGTATGGAAAAAGAGAAGGAAGAAAAGGAAAAGGTGAAGGGCAGGAGTGAGGAAGGAGGAAGGAAAGAGAAAGAAGGCGAAGGTATGAGATGGGAGAAAGAAGGAGTGGAAATGTGGAGGTGAAGATGCAGCGATATGGAGATATGAGGATATAAGAGCAGTGAATAGGAGGAGGGGCTGATAGTCAGGGGAGGTACAGGGCGGTGGTTTCGTTTGCATACTTTGGTTAATGAACAGCTGGTGTTGGGGGCGAGTGTGTGTGTGTGTGTGAGGGAGAAGCTTTGAAACAGTTCATTATCTCTTATTATTCTCTGCCTGGCCAGGGGTGACAGCACAGTGATAACACCAGGGATATTTAGACCACAGTAGCAGCATCACCCAAAGCAAGCAAATGTTGTATGCACTCTCACACACACACACACACACACACACACGGATACTCACTGCATTGTACGAATAATATATGGTGTTCTTATCATATTATTCTATATTGTTTTTTGCTTTTTTTCAACAACATATAATTTGTCAGGGTTGAGTGGAAACTGAGGCCCGTAAATCATATAAAATTAACACCTATATCTGAGTTTTAGGCAATGCATTTTTAAGGTTTAATTCATAAAATTGCGAATTTTAACTTCTCCTGTAAAAACAACAAATGACATAAAGACATAAATTTGTCCAGATGGATAGTTTAGACTTTTCTCTTTCTTTTCCTTTCTTTCTTTCTTTCTTTCTGCTGTGTACCATATTGCGTCGTTGCTATCGTCAGTCACATGCTGCACTCATACTGACCTTTTTGAAGAAAAAAAAAAGAAAAAAAAAACATGGTACGAGCAGATTTACTGTTATAGTCTCTCATTTGATCTCCGTCTTGACCTTATGTTACTTGCTTGTAAATTTCTGCCTTTTTCAAAAGTTCTGGCTTTTGTTTTCTGTACTGCTGCATTTCATCAGCGAGAGAAATGACCATGAATGTTTTGTTTTCAGTTTTGGGCTGAAGAAAAGGGCTTTGTTCTCTGTCCTGTCAAATCCAAAGTGGAACTTGACAAATGCATGCAGACATGAAATGACAGCGACTGAACTGCTGAATGATTAAACAAGGCCTCGCAGGTTTTTTGAGGGTTTTTCCACAGTGAAAATTCATATATTTTCATAAGCTCCTGGTGTACATGACATTCAAATGATAACGAAATGCAAAAAGAGGCATTCCTCTGACAGCTTTGTGTATACGTTCAAACAAAGCATATTTACTTGCAATATGAAATTCCTGTACACATCAAACTTGCGATATTTAATATAGATAATATAAGATAATATACTGCATTTGAAATATTTGAGGGTTTATTCATGTATTTACTCTCTAAGTCTTACCAGATTGATTGATTGGGTGATTGATTGATTGATAGGTCACCAAGTTTAGTGCTAAATCTGCTATAATGTGCTAAGTCACATTATAGCATTTATTTCTTCTCTCTTTTTACTTAGGGCTGGAAGGCAATAACCCAAGGCATCACTATCAACAGTCCAATCCTTCAACGAAGTTATTTCATGCACAGTTGATTTTATGTAAATTGATTGACACCTCAGAAGGAGGGGGGGGGGCAATGTCTGCTTTTCACTGAGTCATAACTCCAAATGTCCTGAAGGCGGAAAAACAGAGCGAGGGACAAAGGATTTGAGGTAAAAGAGGTCGAGCAGTGTTTTATTCAAACGAAGAAAAAAAAAAGGATGGAGAGGAGCGATGAAACGAGAAACGTGGTGCATTGTTCACACCTTACTTTGACTCGTCGAAAAACAGGCTCCAGTCATTCTATTTACGCGATAAATAAATTCCAAATCCAGGCTGCTTATAATTGCAAATGGGAGCTCGCAGGGACCCTCTTCCTCCCTGAGCTTTAGGAACTGCGCACACCAAGATCTACCTTCCCCTGGAAACCCTAACGCAGTCAATTATGGTAATGAAATGTCAATAAATATAAAAATTTAATATGGTCCTGCTTATTCTGAGTGGCAGCTAAGGACTTGCCTCCTAGACAAATGTGCTGCGGCTGCAGAAATTAAGTGCACCTGGAAAAAAGGAGAGTGCATGAGTCTGTGTGTGTGTGTTAATGGACGGGTCAAAACAAAATAATCTATCTATCTATCTATCTATCTATCTATCTATCTATCTTCTCTTTCCACTCGCCTTCAGCACGTTGTCACAAAATTCGGTCAACCGATGTCTCGCCCTCTGAGACCAAAGCTCCTGGCTGAGAGTGTAATAAAATATGTAACACTGAAAATATTAACACTGAACACTGAACCTTCCATGAATCGAGGAGAGTCTTCCACGTGTATTCTCTGTCTAGGTTGGTCAAACACCCTCGTGGTATCTCTAATCCAAGGCTGTTTGGGCTAAAAAACCCTCCCTGTTTATTCCAGGTGGACTATGCAGTGATAGCTTCACAGGCAGGAGCCACCCTCAACAACCTGTTGAGCCACGCACAGGAGCTGGTGGCCAAATTGCGCTCACTGCAGCTGGACCAGCGGGAGTTTGTCTGCCTCAAGTTCCTAGTCCTCTTCAGCCTGGGTGAGTTTCCCTCTCTTTTTCATTTTCATGAAGGGAAATGCATTTTGTAGGAAATGACAATCTGGTAAGGAGGGATCAGACGAGGTACGACTCTCTTCTGAAAAAAATGAGAAGGCTTTCACGCAACACACGCAACTTTGCTGTCACAGGTCAGAGTCAAGCAAGCAAGTCCAGTCATCTGCAGCTAACCACAGTCACTGTATCACTAATAATAGATTTCCTACTCATGTTTACACGATGTGTAATTGCAGACTAAGAACTGAGTAACTGAGATGGAAGAGATGGAAAGATTGAGGAGAAAGAACAAAGGGGTATAATATTAGAAATCAACTGAGAGAGGAAGGAAAGGGTGACAGGGAGGAGATTGGAGAATGCTAAGTTGGAAAGAGAAGTGTTGACGGGAGGCAGGTATCACAAAGCATTTGAGACAGAAAAGGTGAGAGCGAGCTGAGGCTGTGTGGGATTCGGGAAGGGAGGGAAGTGGAGGGATAAGTAGCCAAATGAGTTAAGGGATGAAGAAGAGTGTGTGCTTTGTGTGTGTGTGTGTGTGTGTGTGCGTGTGTTTGTGCATGGCTGTGCTCTCGACTCCCAAATCTCCTCTCTCTCTTTGCCGAGGTCAGACATTGCCAGGAGACTGTCATCTCTGTCTCTTTACTAACAAGTCTGCAACAAATGGCCTCTGAGGGACACACACACACACACACACACACACACACACACATTCTACATAACTAAAGCCAATGGCGTTGCGGAAGCTCCACTCAACTTGTCACCCCCACACCCCCTGCGGTATCGACAGCAACACTGGCATACATACATTCTTTAGCCCTCTCCATCAATCTTTAATCCACAAAAGTGATTTTTTTTTTTTTCTTTAGCACCAATGAAAAAAAGTATAAAAACAGGAGGACTAATGAACCAAAGTGCACACACACACAGACGCACACGGAGCCAATCAGGCAGGATTAACGCTTGTGTTGGCTCTGTTTGGTGGAACGGTGCAGAAATTGAGAGGGTTGTGGGCTTTGGAGTGTGTGTGTCTGTGTGCATGCTTGTGTCTGTATGTCGTTTTTTTTTGTTTTTTACAGGGCAGGGTGTTGTTGGGGCTCAGGGTTTAAATAATTTGGCAGAAACATCATCCATAATGAAAGGCTCACCTGAGGGATATGTATTGCCCCCGGCGTTGCCTGTTCTCTGGCATTGCCAGGCGGTCTTTTGCAAAAAGAAGCCTGACACGGACGCCGTAGAGAAGGCAGCGGGGATCAGTGTTTGAGGAAGTAGAGGTGGTGATGGTGGGGGGAGAGGCTGAGGGGATACGCAGTGGTGAAAAGCCAAGAGATTAAGAAGTGATTTGATTAGTATCATACACCGCCGAATGGAGACGTGTTTGTGTGTGTGTGTGTGTAATTGGCTGCAAGAGGGTTTAGATAGATACTTTTACCTGAGGGAACCTGCATAATGGGCCTGGCAGTGGGAAAGCAGGTGTGTACTCATGCATCTGTGAGTGTGTTTCAACAGCTGCCTGTGCCTTATAATCATAATCAAATAAGGATTGTAGTGAAATGAGACATCAACGTAGTGATACACTGACTTCTGAGCAAAAGAAAAATGTTATATATGTATAACATTTTATGTTTAACATATGTACATATATATATATATGAATAATACTCCCCTTCATTATTAGCTTCATTATGCATTTTACACTGATGCTAATTACTAATAATTACAGTGCCAGAACAGAACAGGTTTGCCGATGGCCTCTTACATTTTTACCATAACTACAGTATCCTCTCACTTTAAACGTGAAATCTAGTGGCAAACATGCATCTCCCTTCTATTTTGTGTAATTATATAGCCGTCATCATCACCTGGCACCTCAGTATCTGGTTGAACTGCTGCGCCTACACAGTCCAGTCCGAGCGCTCCTCGACTCTGGAATACTCTGCCCTGGCACATTAGATGTTCCCAGATTGTTGAGCATTTGAAATCGTCTTCAAAAGCCTAATAATAATAATAATAACAATAATAGTAATAATAACTTCGATTTATAAAGCGCCTTTGATGAAACCCAAGGTCGCTGTAGAGTTAAGAACAGCTACTATTACTCCATGGCTTCTTATGTGTTTTTACTATGCTCAGTATCTTTCTTAAATGTTTATGTTTTTTATACTCTCTCTACTTTTACTGATTTTATTTTGTTTTGGTAGTCAGGAAACATTGTTGTACTGCTTACAATTGGGTTCACTCAACCTATTTCTCGCACCCCTACTACAAGTCTGTTTTCATCCCTCTTGTTTTTCACCCGTCATTTATTCTCTCAATAATTCTCCCTTTACCTTTAAACCGTCCACCTCTCCTTCAGTGAATGAATGTTCAGTCACCTCCACTCTGCCAGTAGAGCTCTTAGTTAAGTCAGTTGTCGATAAACACAGGGATATAGATGTCACCCCAGCTTAGGGTAGACACTTGTCTTTATACCTTTATTTTAATTTTTTTCTATCCATCCCTATCGCACTCTCTCTGTCTCTCCCTCCCTCTCTCTGTCTGTCCCCTGCCACTATATTCCCGACTTAAAGGAAGTCTTTCGCTCTCTATCAAGGAGGAGATTATCACTCTCAGAGCATTGATCTCTTAAGTGTTTTTCAGACTGTGAGGAATGATTGTGTGTGTTGGGTGTTGAGCAAGAAACACATAAAGTGGCATAGTAAGAGAGAGAGAGAGAGAGAGTGAGGACGTCTTGGGTCAGAGTTCAGGAAAGGATTACTGCGAGTTGGCTGGTGTCAGATCACTGTTAATGGCTCTTTGATTTTCTTTAAAAGGCTTAAAGGTCTAATAGAAAGACTGACAGGTTGTTGTATATGACCAAGTGACAGTGCAGGCAGCAGCTCAAGTGAGAAATGGGTGTCTCGTTCGACTCGGGCTGAGAAAAGGGGAGAAAAAAGACTTGTTCAAAAACTTTAGAATTGACTCCCACCTACAATGATGGATATTACCAGAAATTGTATTGTATCTCCTTGCTGATATTATGAAAATGTAACACAACCAACCCATGTGGGATTAATAAAGTATTCTGATTTTGATTAGGCAGTTTTCAGAGATGGTGTTTTAAAGGAACACTTATTTTTAATTAAAGAAAAAAAAGGGATACGCATGCTTCCTAAAATTAGAAACCCTCCACATTTATTGCAAGTGGTAATAACAAGATTTAATGATGGATTTTAACTAAACAATCCTACATGTTTAATGCCACCATATGTTTCCATCCATACTGGTGAGGCAGACTGAGTAACAAAGGTCAGACAGTGTTCAGCTAGCAGTCGGTTAACCCAGCCCACCCGGGTCAGACCCCATCAGGTGTAATTGGGTGAGACAGATGCTGCCAGTCCTTGTCAGCTGAGAGGAGAAGCAGAGGAGCTGCCAGACGAGTGTGGGGTGGTAAATGCTCCCAGTAGAGAGAGCACAGACCTAAATAATACCCATAACACTGCCTTCAGCAGAAACAAAGAAGGGAATTTAGGCTTGAATTTGATTTGAGGGGCAAAATGACTGGGCAAACTCCCATTTAGACACATTTATATTTAAAGGAATCACATTTTGAATTCACAAAAATGAATTATTTGGAACCACAAAGTTTGGTGCTGTGCCATTTCATTAAGTTTCACATGCTAGTTATTCACCTACAATACATATTTACATATTATATGTAATTAATAGATATATATTATATATATAATTGGGGCAGCCCATTACCAAGTGGAAAGGGAACTTGGCTTGTAACTGGAGGGTTGCCAGTTTAAGTCCCCACCAGGTCAAAATGGCTGTTGTACCCCTGAGCAAAGCACCCAACCCTCATTGCTCCCCCTGCACTGCTCAGTGGCTGCCTGCTGCTCCTAATTCTAGGAAGCTTTGTCGTAGAGGATGGGTTAAATGCAGAGAAGACAGTTCCCATAGGATAGAGGATTCATTTATTTACATACATATTATTTAAAAAAAAGAAAGAAATAAAGTAATGCTGGTAATGATGAAAATAAAGGGAAAGGTTTAGTTTAGTTTAATATCTTTTTATATATTATTATTAATATTTTTTTCTACTTAAATTATTATTTAGTGAGCAAAAATCAGTACTATTGAAAAAAAACACAAGGCAGCCAACTGTTTTAGAGCTACCTCAGCACCACAATACTAGTCTGTCACATGACGAGTCAGATTGGTCTAAAGCTGGAGTTTAGTGGCAATGACCCATTTATCGCTGTTGCCCTCCATCCCTCACCATCCATGCAGCGCTTTGCTTTGTCTCTCCTCTCATTGCACTGCACCTTCCCTCTCCTCTTTTTTTACATCCATCTTTTTACTCGTGTCGATATATCACAGCTCCATCCTCCCATCCATTTCTATCGACGCTCATTTATCTTCACCCACATCTAAAATGCCATTCATCTCTCTTTCCTCCCTCAGCCAGTGCCAGCCCCAATGTCTTAACCACAGTCATTTAATTTTGTGTCAGGTCTGTAATTTCTGATAAAGTTCTCACATGCCTTATAGACATAACAATCCATATCTTATTGAAAATTGCAGCATTAAAGTTTTATTCCACCTTTACTGTACATTCTCCTTGCTACAGATGCTATAGTGTTTCTGTGGAGCTCAGCTTTGACTGTAATGATGGTTGAGGTGGACCTTTCACCAATCTACTGTGCTTTATCGTAGATAAAAACAGATTTTTATTTAAGATCAGTGTTTTATAACAGCTTCTAAAATCATATTTTGATATATGTCCCTATATATAGTATATATATTTCTTGTTTTCATCATTTAAATATAATTTCTGCCCTACCATAGTCATGGATTAACTACTAAAACTACTTTAGATCCTCTAAAGCGTTCATTACTAACTATTGTGTTATCTTCTTTGACACATGTCAAATATCTTCACCCTGTACTACAAACCACAAATGCATATTGGCACAGTGGTACTGACATGGAAATGAAATGGAAAACAAGAGTAAACAAACAATCAAACAACACGAGGATCCTAGATTAAACAAAGAGACAGTGGATATCATTTAGCCCGTCACTACAGCTCGGCTGTCTACATTTCTGTACGTCCAGCAGCTTCTCATACACCTATGCCAGGCCGGGTCGCTCATTAGTATGTTTAGTGTGGCACACAGTGAAGGCAGTCCCTTTTCTGTTTTGTGCTCAGCGAGGTCAGACGCCAATCTGCTGACAACAACAGAAACACAGCAAACGTGAACAACCTTGATGAAAAAAAAAAAGAAAAAAAGACAAGCATTATCACCCTCTCTATTTCTCTGTCAGACAGCATTTGTCTCCACACAATGAGAGAGAGGAACACACACACACAAGAATTCACACACATACGCACAATTCCCAGACAGGTACGTCCTAATTAAGCAACAGCCGAGGCTGCTCAGAATCAATGCCCTGATCCCAGGCCAGCGTGTACGAAAGCTGGCTGATTCATGTACCCTGCAAACCCCTCAAAAAAAAATGCAAATATTCATTTCCTGAAACAAACCAAATCATTTAGGTTTCATCTGGGAATTGATTAGCATCGCAGGGTGACAACTATTCAATATTTACATGCACTCAGACCAATGCAAGGGCCAAATAATGAAGCATATAACTGCGTTCTTTTGCCGCTTGCTTTGAGTGGGAATCCAGGCAATCTGCAGGGCTGTAAGTGAACAGAATGAAGTCATCGTGGTGTCCTTTGACCTGATCAATAAGCCTACATGAATGAAGGATGGTTCATTGTGGGTATGGGTTGTTATGCTCTGACCTACGGGAAACCTCGACAGGAATTCTGTCCCTCAAGAGGGAGCAGAAACAGGATCAGCTATTAAAGCATTTTCTTTTCCAGACTTAAGGCCTTCACAGTAGGTCTACTACAGTCTCTGTTAGGTAGTGAACGTTACCTTTGAGAAATATGGTGTGCTCCAGCCCTCAAGTTAAGAAAGACATTCTGGCATGTAAAGATAACACATAGTGATGATTCCCATTTTACCCCCATGCAAGAATAACAAATAATGTACAATGTGAGTTTACGTGTCCCACACAATTCAGACTCTACATTGGTGCAATGGCAGCAGTAATGGAAAATAAAGTTCATCAAGTGCAATCCAAGCGTCTAGTGCTTTCTCATCCCTCTGTGGTGAAGCTTGGTTAAATGGTTTCGCTAACGTGTGACTGATGGACTTTCATCGACTTTTCAAAGAAATCCTTTTTTTATTCCCCTCCTCCCTCGGCCATTATTTCGGCACGGGGAAACAAACAAAAAAATAAGTCGCTGAGAACTTTGTCGGAGCCAAGCCCAGCTCCTCCCGATTAAATGTACCGACTTTTCTTTTATTCCATTTCATCTCATCAGGGGAAGGTGGGAGAGTGTGTTGAGGCAATGAACCTAATACTTCCACCTACTTTCTGTCAATTTTAGCCTAAGAAATGTGACATGGCATGTGGTCGTCTCCTGATGCCAGGTGCCACTTTGTAGTGAATTTCAAATAATAATAAGAGGATGCCTAAAAGGCTTTCAGACTTTATCAAGCAATAAAAGCTCCAGGTCTTTGTCATGGCAGTAGAACCTGCATGCTACTGTCATTAAGCAGCCGTGGCGTTGTAGTGGCGGCAAGAGGATCACCGACTCGCCTCCCTGACCCCACGTCTCCCTTTAGACTCCATCTTTTGTCTTGATGAATACACAGTATATATATTACAGGTCACATTTTCTTCTCTTTTAATGTCTTATCACGAGATTTCCGTGGTGATTGTATTGATACTGTTCTTTATCTGGTGTCAAACTAAGCCAGTTATCAGAGAGTAAAGCAACACAATAGGAGGGTTGTTTGGGGGGTGGGGGGGGGGTGATTGTAAATGCACAGGACCCAGTAAGTAATAAATAAGTGAGCACATTGTTTTTCTTCATGGGACCCTGCAGCGAGAGAGTAAACAGATATTTAGTATTAAAAATCTTATGTCATATACTGTACGTGTAAGTAAACAAAACTGCATGTCCATTTAAATGTTTTTATTATACTTTTCCACCTGGCTCAAGTGTATAAAGATGGAGTCAAAGAGAATGTTCATGGCCATTCAGGGGTAAATCTGTGATGTTGTGAAGTGTTTATCATTAAAATAACTCTATAATTATCAAATAACTGAAGGTAATGTAATCTTAAAAATGCCAAAAGCACCATGAGCAATATCAGTGCACAACCACAATAAATCCAAAGCATGCAACTTCGTCTTTAACGGAGCACTTCTGCAGCATTAGCACATTTTCTCACCGCCTACTATTAGTGTCGCAAGAGCAGTTATCTATATTATGTGAAGTTCAACACAATCCACGCCCAGCAAGAGTCATAACACGTGCAGCCCTGCACCCCTGCCTGGAAGGGTGACGGCTCTATGGCGGCAGGAGGATTTAATGCATTTTAACTCACTGCCACCAACCAGAGCAATACAGGAACACATCCCCTAAACTTCTGCTTCCCTCCATCAATACACTCACTAACTACCGAGCAGTGAGGACAATCAGACAAATGCTCTTGTAAAAGTTTTTTTAAGAGGAAGAAAAACCTTACCCTCTCCTCTACCTTCCCCACTGCTCCCTCTCCCGCTCTCATGTGGGGTGATTTAAGACAGGCAAGCTATGAAGAAACTGTTGCCCCCCATTCTCCCTCTCCCTTGGCCTTATTACATGCTGTCAGTTTATTATAAAACATTAGGAAAGCAGAGGGACACTTGCAGTTACTGTCCTATCGATCGGCAGAGATAGATTCTGTGATTTAGAGTCAGTCTCTGCTTGCACCCGCCACGTTCTCGGTCTCCTATTAAGGTACCGGCGCTTTGCTTTGGCTATTGATGTCTCAACATTAACAGTTACAAGCTGCTACAGAAAATCAATGCTCAACTTTTATTACCGGCTGCATAACACAGAGGACCTCCCGCATCTGATACTTAGCAGTCAAAAAGAGGCGCGGATGGTCTGCCTGGCACATCAGGTGTTTTCTAAGCGATAGCTGCAGTAATATCCATCATACATAGAGCATATGGGGGGCTTCCAGGGGCCAGTTCAAGGCCTTGGGGCTTAAGGGTACAGTGTAGGAAGGTATAGTTTGCCAAATAAATGAACACGTGCTTGCAAATGTCAGTTTCCATGCTTGGCCAGTGACGCCCGATTCAGAATCTAGCACAGAGGTTTATGTGAAATTATCTACGCTGTAAAGATTTTCCCACAAATATAAAGTGCCAAACATCAGCACCTTTCCTGCGTCTTTTTTGAACTACACAAAAACATACATATACGGTACAGTAAGCTAAAATAACGATCGATCCCTGCAACCGCCAACCAGCCGTCCATCCATCATCAGCATCAACCTGGACGTGTGTGTGTGTGTGTGTTGTAATAGAGAGTCTAAACCCAGGTAGCATGGATCTGGAGCGGCTGAGGCCTTTCAAACATTTATGAGGGGCTACCGAGCAGCAGTACGGCAGCCCTTCTGGGACAAACAGCCCCCGGTTCTGTACTCTCAGTCCCGATCAATGGAACTCAAGTTCATTACACACACTTTTCAGCCGCGGCTGGCCTACCCCCCCACCCCCCCCGACAGTTCACCACTGGGGCTGCATTACACTTGCTTGTTTACGTGACTGTGTGTGCAGGGAAGACAGGGGCAGCGGAGTGTGTACCAGGGTGCGTGTGTGTGTGGAGTGTGTATGTGTGAGCAGGGGTTGCTCCCAGTGGCCAGAGCTCGAGGTTATCATTATGTACAGGTCAGTCTGCTGCAATGCTAATACTAATGCATTCTCAGTGGCCACAGCTCAGGTCCCAGTGCTACACCAGCTAGGTAGCTACTCCTCTCCAATTAAAGGCTGAGGGAAGTCTGTGTGGGAGAGGGAGGACATGCCTGGGCTCTTGGCGGCCCCACAGAGAACAAGCCCGCATTAGTCAATGTTCAGAGAACAAATTGTGCATACATTTGAGCGCTGCGGAAAATCACCCTCTTCATGTGGACAATTGGTTGGCTGGAGTCCCTCGCTGTGATTGTGTGCATCCTAATCATCTTTACTTTTATTGTACATCATTGACTTTAAAAACAACACGTTTACAGTTAAACACATGGTAGATTATACTTTAAACTGATGCCATAGGCAATATAACAATGATCCTCGAGTCAATAAGCAACGCATCAAAGCACCGTAAACTGAGACTAAGACTGTGAAAACACCTGAGCCGTTTGTTGTTTTCCAAAAAGTTTGCGTTTTTTTTCTTGCAGCGGTGCATATCTGTAGGAAGAGATGAACTGCCATAGTAATGCAGCATATTGATCAGGCCGCCTGCCTCCAGCTTAAGCATTACATCGAGTACAAACAGCAGCAAAGAGTTACACAACACTGCCTGCGGATCTGCCTCCACCACAGATCTCGTACCCAGCCGCTACAAAACACACATGCACATTTTCTGTGTGCACACATACCACGTGACATCAATTAACTATACATGCCGTGTAACACCACTTTTACACAGAGACGGGAAGTCGTGCAAACACGCACCTTTGAATCTAGACCAAATGGGGGTGGAGTGTCTTTAAGTGTGTCATAGGTCAAATGTTCAGAAATATAAGTGCAATCAGATGGACCCCCAGCTTTACAAACCAGCCCTGTCAATTATTCCTTAAGTTGTAAAGTTCATCCCTTTAATCTACGTTGCTGTAGGAGCTACAGTATTAGTGCCCGGCCCGTGATTTGCACAGCAGAGGCAAAACTTTATGACAACACATCTATGTCACGGCTATGGCTCATGATGTGTCATTAGTGTTAATCATTGAACAACACTAGCTGTATTGTCCAATGATTGTCCGACGATGTCAAACACGTAGGTGTGGAATAACCGCACGGCTATCCGACTGACTTTTTACCCTCGCAAGCACGATTACCCGCATTAAAAAAACCTGACGGATCTTTTTTTTTTGCCCTGCTATCACACACGGAGCTCAGTGGCATCGCTGCACCGCCTGGCATGTGGATTGCCAGCCATTGTGTTGCTGTGTACAGTGCAGAGGCATGTGCTTTAACTGTGGTGGTGGTGGTAAGCTACTGTATATGGTGGTCAGGTGGCTGCTATAAGATATACACCCTCTTCCTGTTGCTCTTTGAGTTTCTGTGTGTGTGTGTGTGTGTGTGTGTGTTTTGGACAATGTGGTTACAAGATACTTCTGGCAGGGCGAGTGAACAGTGGAGCTTAAAGGTGACGTGTGTGCGTGCTGTGGCGTGTGTGTGTGTAACCAGAGACAGTGATTAAATGTTTCAAAGCGCAGATGATCCAACAGGTGCTCTGGATCGCTCTCTCGTGTTCTTCCACCCTCTCTCTCTCTCTCTCTCTCTCTCTCTGTGCATTGAGCCCCCACCTGCCCTGTGACCCCACACTCCCACTCCTGATTCAGCACAGCTCCTTTCTTGTCTCTTCATTCTTGTCCTAGAGGATATTTTAAGACACAATGCCCTTTGAGTCCACTGTCTTTTACACACACACACACACACACACAAGTTCACACAGCAAAGCTATTCCATGTGCTGCATTTAACAAAATCATCAACCTTTAGAGCTAGAGGCACATGTTAGGGTGAGAGAGCCAACAAATGTTGAGACACAGGAGGGCATTAATCAAACAGTCTCCTCTTCACACACACACACATACACATATCAACAGAATGTGTATATGTAATGTAAGGATTATTCCTCGGTGCTACGAACCGCATAAATGTGCACCCTCGATATCCATAGCTACTATTGACATTACACAGTAGGCCTGTAAATTATTGAACATAACAGCCTTCAAATAATGCATTCAAGTATATTTATCACACACAAACAAGGTGAAAGTAGTTTTCTAGAGGATTCTACAAGAGTCTATTATCCTGAAAATGTTTGCTTTTATTCGATGTAAGTAGACGTATCCAATAAAACCCACAGTTCCCTAAATCAAGCCCGGTTGTGAGAAGTTGTGTGCAAACATGTCATCTTTCATTAGCCCTGAGGGGGGGAGGAGAGAACTGCCACTGCTGCCCAATACTTTGGAATAAATTAAACCCCCAATTTACACTTCACTCCACTTGTCACACGACACAAAAGTTAAAAGAACATGTGGAAAACACGCAGCAGCACTAGTCAGCACTCTACCTGCTGGCTCCCATCATCACATGAGAATGAGCCAAAGGAAGAGACGGGTAGATGTGAGAAGAGAGAGTGCAGGAGAGAGAAAGAACTATGAGGGTGGAGGGGGGGAAATGACGCTATGGATTAACTGTCTTTCATGCTGAAAATATACATCCCCAGGCTCTTGGCACTGAATTATTAATTCAAATTTGTCAGAGAAAGAATGAGAGAAATCTATTGACGGGGAGACGGGCCCTTTAATGGTCTCATTAAAGGGGAGGCTTCCCACACCCGGCATCTTCTGTACTGCTGCAGGAGTTTTCAGGCCAGTGGAGGGTTGGAGGGGTGTGCTTGACCCCCCAATGATTTTCTGTCACTTTATCATAAACAAGAAAGGTTGACATGCCCCTTCATTCCCCGTGCCCTCCCTCCACCACCGCACAAACCCCGTGTGTAATTAGCCAAGGGGTTCAAAAGTGCACTGAATGTAAACGAGGTTCACATGCATTCATTGATACAAGCGGACATGAACAACGGCGCACACGCACTTTTGTGTGTTGCACCTGCTTCCACTGCTGCTGACAGGTCCAAAGAAGTGAGGTGTAGAGGAAACTGAACAATCACCTCCCAGGTATATTGATTTCTAATTCATTTGAATTCCCCCCCACCCCCCCAATTCCAGTGCTCCATTGATCATTTCCACAGAGAACACCAAACACAGTGACTTTTCGTCCAGCTCGTCGGTCCATTATATTTGCACCTGTCAGTCAGTCATGTTTTAGCATCATTAGCTGCAAACGGCTACATATCTCGGAGCTGTTTTGGTGAGGGGTTAACTGTCCGTACAATCCGGTCAGCATTAGGAGGGTGAGAGAGCAGGGACCTGCGGGTGTGCCGCGCGGTCCGAGGTCGTCTCATTGAAAGGCATTTGGTTCCACCTCCGGGGGGGCTAAAGTATGGAGCATTACAAAGAGGAGGGGGGAGGACCAGAGGGACCACAGAGGACTAAGCACTAGGTTCATTGTTGATTCAAGTCTCTCAGTATCCCTCTGGCAAATGATTTTCATAACGCTGAGACAATGTGATTTCGTTTCTCCCCTGCAAAAGGATTTTTATTCCAGCAAGTCCGCAGCTCGTCAGAAACTAAAGGCAGAAAATGGCACCAACTGACAAAAATATTTTGAAGCCACAGGATGTGAAAATAAAAACACTGAACAATTTACTGAATAACAATTATTATTTTATCTAACCAACAGTCAAAAAACCCCAATACACCTGATATTCAGTTGTTTGAAAGTATATAGAGGACTTTTATTGCAGTTTTTTTGTGATTATTTTTCTGATGGTCTCTGGGAGCAGGTAACTCAAACATCTTCATCAACAACAGCAACAAAACAAATGCTTCAGCTCATTCTAAGAAAGTCTAAACTGTCCCTTTAACACTCACTGCATTGATATAATCCTATACGACTGTGCCCATCTGTTGACGTCCTAAGTCCAAAATAACACAGCTACAATTGGGATCAGGTGATACACGATGTAAATTTGCTTTCCACTTCACCTCAGGACAAACCCCCAGCCCCTTCCAGCCAGCATAGGCAATGAGAAGCGCTCGTCTTCTCCCGCTCAGAGCACATTTTCTCTTGTTTATTTTATCAGACCTAAGGCACTTTTCCCTCCCTCTCAATATCTCTTTACCTCTCTCTAAAGCACCGTCAAGCCCGCCGACCCCACTGACCCGTCCTTGGGCGACAGAACTGAACCAGCCGCTACCTGTTTAGCTTAACAACAATAGCGATGTTGTCGGCCGAGGCTTGGATTTGACTTAATATATCCCCAACTGGACCGTGGCTGCTTAATTTACTCTCATAGCTGCACAATGTTTGGCCTCCTGAGCGGCTACGAGAGGGTTTGATGAGTCGGCAGACAAATTGAGCCTTCATGCTTTGTTCATTTCTTTTATGACAATAACTCATCCCCGTTGGTGGCCTGTTTTCAGGAAACGTGAGACAGTTATTGTGATACATTGTTAGCATTGAGGATATATGGCCTCTGGACATTAGGCTCTATGTTTGCTGGAGGGCATGTAACTACAGTATGTTACCCTCAGCTGGTAAAATAAAGGGTCACATTGCAAGATTAAGGGTCATGGTTCGGGTCCTAATGAGCGCTGTGTTATTAACCAAAACGACAAAAAGAAATACAGGCGGATTCACCATTTTGACTGTGTCCTGCTGTATTAGGTATGGTGGAGTTGTAAGACTGACCGACTCTTAAATGACTAATTAATAATACAATTGAATAAGTTGTTGTTATGTGAAAACAACAACATGAAGGACTGACAGATTCTGGATGAGCTGTTTAACCCTAACCTCACCTCTCTTATCCATAGCCTTAGGACATTAGTAAGAAGCTCCAACTCGAGTTCTCGTTAGCTGTCTGAACAACATCTGACACTTCTACCCCCCAAAACATTTTCTCATGTCAGGTTACGGCATACAACATTTTCTGACATGGCAACCAAGACTTGCCAGCACTCTTTTCAATGAACACTTGTGCCTTTTAAAGTGGCGAGACAACACAGAGGCTCATTTGTTTGAGTATGTTTCTGATTGGCTCTTCTTTTATTCTGTGACGGGATCATTATGATGTTTTTCTTTTTATCCAGTTAACCTTTGGCGTATCAAGTCTCAAAGAGCCCCCATTAAATGTTAAAAAGCATACAACCCCTGTTATTGTAACTCGCCTTTAACACTGAGGCATCGTTTAAGAAAGAGGGAATTCCCCAAACGGGATTTGGGAGTAAAACCAGGAAGCCGAGTGCTCCAGGGAGTTGGGGGCGGGGGGAGGGGGCTGTTACTGTTACTCTAATGGGGAAGCAGAACCTCCTGTTGAGGGCGAAATAAATAAATAAATAAATAAGAATTACACACTTCCACGTGAAATGCTGTCAGTGGAGCATTCTTATGGAAACTGAGGTGACTGTGTTTGTGTGCTTCATGGATTTATGGTGCGAGTGTAAAAGTTGTTGCTTTTCGCCATTACGAAGCAGTCCAGCTTACATGTTATGAAAGTGCATGATAACTCCGATAACAGTCTTCATAAATGATACTATTAACCAGCCGGCCATTGCCCCTTGCCCCATGAACATTATTTGCTTTGACTACCTTTGCAATCCTGTTTTTTTTTTTAACACTACACACACACACACACACACACACACACACACACGTGTGTGTTATCCTATTGAACACGTAGCTCTATGGGTTTTTTTGGTTTTGTTTTGTTTTTGGCAGAGAGTAGGTCCTCAGTCCTCAGAATCAAAGGTTATTGAGTTCTCTCCTTTCAACACTCAGGTCACTGGTTGAAGCCAAGCTGCAGGGCAGATTATTAATGAGTAAAATAGCAGTAGATGTTGTTGACTTGATAACAATCCAGTAGGGTGCAATAAAGAGGACTCGGCTTGGATGCAGGTTCGACTGCTCGCACTTTGAAGCGCCGCTGCTGTAGTAAAAGGTGCTTCAGCTTTGATAGGCTCATATAAACGCCCATGAAAGTCCCTATTGGAAGAGGCACAACGGTGACTCCCGCCTACACAGGAAGTGACCAGTTTGTTTTTCACTCACCTTTAATTGGCCGAGTTTACTGACAGCACTTGACTCAATAACCGTTTATGACCCGGGAGTTTTATGTGTTGTTTTTGGACCCAGCAGGAAACGGCATGAAGTTCAGAAGACTGAGTGAACTGGCAGCATGTGACTGAGGGGGTTTATTGATTGTGGCACAAAAACTGTAATGGTGGGGAGAACGTACTGTTATTTTGCCACGTCTATTAGTTTTAGTCCTGTGTCTTATTAAGAAGACATGACTGGAAACTGGTGGTAGTTTTATGTGGAAATAGCATGACTGTATGGGACACATAGAGGGCACGAGGTAGGTAGTAATTACTTACTTACTTACAAAGATCTTTCTTTTCCATTTCGTTTGAAAACACAAGCACAAAGAGTAGAAAACCCCAAACCCTAAAACCTAATAATAGTTTGTTTTGTCCTATGAGGACATATTTTAAATCTTATACATTTACTTCAAATTAGAGTTACTTTTCTTAACACATACATTTACACTTTATTTGGATTGAATTTGGGAGACACATCTATATATCTTGCTACAGGACTAAAATCCAAACCAATAACACTAAGCTCATTTATTGAAAGTGAAATCTCTCCGTTTGGATCGTGTGCTGTTTGAGGTCAAATGCATAAACCTGATTTAATTGTCTAGTCATTTCGGGAACATGTGGAGCAGCCATTCAGATGAAGCCTTCACTGTGTATATATTATGATATAATGGAGAGAGTATCTGTATGAGTGAGTGGCTAAAATGTTTGTGTAATGTCCCTGGAGCAGGTGGACCGTGAGGGACAGTCAAAGAATGAGTATAAAAACATGTGCAGGCAACCACACACGCAGTCACTCAGGCCGGAGTCATGTTGTGGATTTCCGTAGAAATCCATTACGGTCTACATGACGTAAATGTTCGCAGACCCTGTGTGGACGTACCGTACAAACACTGACAGCTCCATGTAACACAACACTGTGTTGAAAGTGCATTCTGTGTTTTTTGTCAAAGTGGACAACAACGGAGAAAACGATAACTATGGACAGTTGCTATGAAGAGAGGTTACGCAAAGACCCACACCTGCACATCCACTGCTCAAGAACACAAGGAGATATTAATGTGGCTTTAAGCCCTGGTGAGAATTTGCTGCTACTGGAATGTTAGACTTTAGAATTCATACGTCTGGTACACCACACTTTCTCTCATAGCACCGAGCAGATTTAGTCTAATTAAAAGGCGCAGCGGTGATTTCAGGGGTTCTGTGAAAGAGAAACTGAATTTGTGAGTGTGTGTGTGTGTGTGTGTGTGTACTTCTGCATTAGATGGCGGGCTCCAGCACGATCGCCCGTCAAATGAAACAATGTAGTCTGTGGGACCTCGGGGTTTCCATTTGAGTAGTCGGACTCGGCGCTGCAACAAACTATGGCTGTTTTATGTGGAAAAAAAGTTGATAATTAGTCCCACAGTGACTGAACGATGAGATGTGGGGTGTAGCCAGTGAAGGAACAGGAGAGAGCTCTTAGCACACTTAATACTCCGACCTGACACTATCTATGAATCATTAATCAATTGTTTATTTTTATGGGGATTTTTTTTTTCTTCCATTAACTCTTTTCTCCCCCTCACAACCTGTCCCAGCCTCTGCAAATTATAATTGGACTTCTTGTCTGATGTTATTTGCCAAATAATGAAGATAATTTTTTCAGGTTCATGTCCCCCAGATTTTAAGCTATTGTCATTTTTGTTTATATTTTGTCTTTCTTTTTATGGAAAACCTGATTCATTGATTAGCATTTAAAATGCTGTCTTTCTGCCTCACATTCCCCCACTTTGATATTGGGTAGTAATTCTCTGTAGTTCACCCATTATAGACACACATATCTTTTGATAGTTGCTAATTCTAATTCCCATACACACATACAAAAATCCCTGAGAAACCATGGCAACACCTCAAGTTAAATGAGGTCTCTGCTCACCTTGTCGTGTTTCTCCAAATTCACAGAAATCAAACTCGGGAGACGTTCTCACATCACTGACCGGATAATTAAGCAGCATTTAAAGGTTGCTACAGACAGTATGAACACTGTAGAAAATGGTTATATTACAGAGGAATAAAAAATATATATAAATTAAGTACATTTGCAGAACCCCAATGACTCACTGTCCTGATTGAATTCTGTGACAGCCAGGACTTTTACTCCTCATTTAGACCCAATGACTCATCAATATCAGAGCCTGACTTAACCTCGACGCTTGCTTATGTAGTAATGTAATAAAAACATCAAATATTGTATATAGATTTGGAGAGGTTTTCAGGAAATATCTAAAAATAACTGACTGAGCAAGAAATATTAACTTTTTACCATTTTACCATACAACCAAATTTGGTAATAAGGACATTTACTCTCACAATGAAACATCCAGTGTTCAGTAGATAAGAGATATATAATATTTAGATATGAAATATTACAGGTACAATAGAGGGATAGGGACACGCACTAGGAAAATAATCTCCAACAAATTTTCAACACATTTCTGTGCAAATCGAAAACTTTTCTCTCCGTGTCTTTGTGTGGTTACATTTGTTTCATGTGCAGATGAAAAATAATTTTTTTTTCCCTTGCTGACCTGCGTGGGATGTCGGTGTGCTTAAGCCTACAGCCCACACTCTGCCGGATTAGCTTATGTAAGGGTGTTTTAATGATTCTCTGTGGGGTTGCTGGTGTGAAAGCTGGTTCACGAGTCTGATAGGGGGTCAGACAAATGAGTGGCAGCAGGAAAAAGCGCGTCATGTTTGCTCGGGGGCTCTTTTGTTCCAGGCCACACCCCGTCACCCTTTTCCTGCCCTCTTCTTGGCCTTATTTAGCCCCCCGCCATGTCACCCAGGGGTCAGGGTGAGCGTGCACACGCCACAAGCCAGTTCACACATACACAGGCGACACAAGCATCTGCACACACACACACACACACACACATGTGAACAGATTGTAATAGCATGGTAGAGTGCATCATAGATGGAAGTGCCTTGAAGGACCTGCTTCTCATTCTCTAGACCTCATTAGCTGCTGATTTATCTCCCTCTCCTACCTCCTTGTGCTCTGGGTGAGTGGATGTGGTGTCTATCTGTTTGTGTGTGCGCACACACAAATGTGCAAAAGAAATGAATATTGTGTGTATTACCATGAATTAGTGTCTGTGTGTGTGTCTGTGTGCGTGTCAGAACAAGACACCGGGACTTCGTTCCACATTAGTCCACTGTGAGCACACTCGACCTGGGGTCAGAAAATTAATAAAAGATCACACTCACTTCTCAGTTACGCGCAAGCACACACACAAACACACACGCTTCATAATCATGACAAGCTCTGGTCCACCATTATCCATTTAGCAAATTTTTTGTCTTGTCTTGCAATAATCTGCTCAAACCCCAAGTGATCTTATTATTGCCAAGGAAAAGTGCTTATGGCTGCACAGAAAGGTTGGGTCTTTTTGGAAACATGCAAATGATTTCCCACCTAACTGAATTCAAAATTTGACTTTTGATTGTTTTCCGTGAGATTTGTGCATTTAAAATACAGTAAATATCTAAAGCCTTTTCAGTAATATGTCTGTTTTGTAATGATAATGACTTTGAAGGCGTTAGGTTAAGGAGCAGCTGTGGCGCTAATATGACTGTAACTCTGCCCTACATTATTCATAGACTCTTGGGGAATGTGCGTCTCTTGAGGAGAACCTTTTTTTTTTCTTTTTTTTTTGCCTTTACCTGATTCCCACTACATCACAGTCTCAAGAGACGAGTCAGTGAAGGAAGAAAGAGGGGGGGATATTTCATCATGTGGCATTTAAAAATCCTCTTTTAAGTAAAACAAAAAACAAGTATCCAACTTGTAACACTGTCCCTGGATAAATGAGGATATTATGTTCTCTAATCTTCCCATGTCTGAATAATTTCTGTCCATATTTTAAGATCCTGTGACGTTAATGTCTGTCTTTGAAGCTTGGACATAGAAAATAACAGATAATGAGAAATAACCATTCAAACTTCATTTTACCAGACAGAAACTAACAGAGCAGTAGTTGTGCCTCATAAAGGGAAAACTATCCTACAGATAAACAACTAAAAACAAAGCAAAAATCAAACCACATTTGTCACTGTTTTGTGGAGATGGGTCAAATTTTAAGACTGCCCTGACCTGCCTTCACAATATCCCCCCGTATTCCCCATGGTTTGTTAAATTTCAACCTGTCTGACCTTTTTTCTTGTTTCCTCTTGTAGATGTGAAGAACTTGGAGAACTTCCACCTCGTAGAAAGTGTCCAGGAGCAGGTCAACGCAGCGCTGCTGGACTACGTCATGTGCAACTACCCGCAGCAAACAGACAAGTTTGGTCAGCTGCTCCTCCGGCTACCAGAGATCCGAGCCATCAGCCTGCAGGCTGAAGAATACCTTTACTACAAACACCTGAATGGCGACGTGCCCTGCAACAACCTGCTCATTGAAATGCTCCACGCCAAGAGAGCTTAGGAGAGGACTGCGCTACCCATAATGCAGTTGTGTCGCAGCGCCACAAACTCTAAATAATGAACCTACAGCTCAGACTTGAACGGGCGATGACCTGAAGGATGGAAAGCAGAGTGTGTTAGAAACTCTTTGTCGATACTGAGCTCGCGGTGGTGTCAAAGTTACAACTTAAAGTACAGATCTGGACAAGCACACATGAAAAACAACATATGGATCCCTTTATTCTCAAAAAGAAAAAGAAAAACTGTCTGAAAGCAGAGCCGCTGCTCAAAACCGACAGAAGAAGACAATGTTGGAAAGAAAAAAAAAAGCACCAACAAAAAAACTTGAAACAAACACTGCATTTGCATTTACACCACGAGCTGGCATCTCATCGTCTGCACAAGCACGGACTACCAAAACTGGCAGGCTGCAACTGCAAGAATTAACAACCCGTGAGTGTTTTAGCACTGGTGACACAGTGAGAGGCTTCTTGCGCTGAGAAAGGAGGATGATTAACGTCATGCATCCGTCACACACACAGCTGTGACCAGAGCAGAGGCTGATTCTGGTCGCTAACCCTCCAGGGTGCCCACTCACCTCAACCAGCTTTTAGCTGTGGTTGGTACTGTAAAGACAAACTGGGGAAACAAACTGAGACTCTTACCTACTACCATGGTTGTTGTTGTTTTTTTTTTGTTGTTGTTTTGCCACGGCAGCTTGACCTGACTGAAAAGGGAGAACTGATGGTTTAAGAAAAAAAAAAAATACAAAAATAAAAATAAAGGTCTGAAAACTGAACATTCTATTAATGAACAAAATGATAAATGAAAAAAATACAATGTTTTTTTTCCCCTCTTGTAATGGAATTCATTTGCTAGTCATGGTCACTTTGTGGTTCCCCTTTCTTATTCACCTTCCAAGTCATCTTAAACTATGTACCTCAGAAAGACCAGTGTTAAATAAATTCAGTTAATAATGTCAGCTGTAACAATTGTATTTATAAACCATTTTCCCACACCCACCCACCCACACACACACGCAAAAAACTTTTCAGCATTTCATTAAAACTGGAGCAAAACAAAGTGTGATTCTGGAGACGGACAAGGATCGACCCAGCCTTCGTCCGGAAAGACCAAAGCCTGCTGCAGAACAGTAGAAGGAAATTTACAATTACCTTAATAATCAGTATTATAAAAGAAAAAAAAAAAAAAAGATTTGTGATGTCACAGTTATGTGAGTCTTGCCTTATTTCATTACCATGCTAGCTAACTGTGCAGATGTGAATGAAAAATATGTACAAATATATATATATATATAAAGTAATAATGTTGTAAAAAATTTAAAAAAGAATAATTGAACTGGTGTTTACATTCATGTGGTAATATGGGAGAGAACTGTGATGAAGCATAAATTGCAAAGCAATGATTTCCTAAAAAAAATGAAATCAACTAAATGAAAAAAAAAATCCCTCTGGTTTGCTTTTTTGATGTGTGTACAGTGTTTTACTTTTATTATTATTATTATTGTTATTATTATTATTATTTGTTTTGAGCAGTACTTAAATTATGTCGTGAGACACTAAAATCAAAAAGGAATCACTTAATCTCAATTTCTATCTGTGTCTGTAGGCATCCAAAACATCTGTTTCTTAAACGTTGCTGTGTAAGGGTTTTCATTTCACATTCAGCGTTTCGTAGCCTTCTTTTTTTAAGCAGTGCTTTTATTTTGCTGTACTGTATGTCACTGGTAATGCTTATAAATGAAAGATAATTTATTGCGCCTCTGGGTTCCCATCTTCGTGTTACATAACGTGAGCTGTCTGCGCCAGAATAAATTTGTTTACTGTAGCATGTTCTTGTTTTGTTTCCACAAGTAGTTCTGAGATGCAGGTCGGGAGCAAAAATAATGGGCTTTCAAAAAAAAAAAAGGAAAAGGAAAAAATAATAATCACCACATTTTATTTGTCTTTTAACTGTTGAAGCAAGTCTGTACATTGAACAGAGTATTGTATTTAAGCAAGTAGGTGTGAAAGGTGTTTGTGCCACATCAGTTTTTACTTAGAGCTTTGAACTGCATCAGTGTCCTATCTGATTTGCTCTTATACCAAAGACTGCATCTTTCCCTTGTGAGCTGTGACCTCTAATATTGTGCCCAAAGTGAACAAAACTGGATTTTTTTGTTTGTTCTTTTGTTTCATTTAAATTTTTTTAAGAAAAACAAGGCAGCCTAAAGAATCCTCAAATGGAGTTTTTCCACATGTATAATAGTTGTTACTGTTTTTTTGTTTAGTTTTTTTCAAAATGCCCCCAACACTTGCCTCCCACAACAACCTGTGGTGTTTATTGTTTACCTTTGTTTTTTGTACAGAAGACTCATCTTAATCCCACACATGTCAACTAATTCTGATCCTGCACTATCTGAAGCCGTCATGAACATCAGACAATCTGTCATCTGCCTCTCTCTAAAAATCCTCTAATTTGTCGAAGGTCCAGTGTGTAAACTTTGCAACGTCAATCCATTGTGGACTAATGTTAAAAAAAAAAACACGGTGGCCTCCACAGATCTGACCCGACTCCCTGATAATGAAAAACAACGAATCAAAAAAAAATAAGCACGATTATTTCATCTTCAATTTCTGCCAAACTGAAAACAATTTCACCTAAATGTTACACACTGGACCTTTAAAGCTTTGCATCATTGCAGGCAGAAAATGACGACTGTGGTCATTGGGAAAAGTCCTTATTTTTATGGCATGTTTGTTACAACAAATCTCTCTTAGGCCTGCTCCACCACAAAGACGAGTTTGTTCGGAGGTAAAGTTGAGTAAAGCTCGCAGAAAGAGCCTGCAGTTGTACGTTTGCTCGACAACACAGTCCATCAACAGTTTAAAAGAGTAATTGTCAAGACAGACTCATGTGATGCTCATGCCAGCACACGGACACACGACGCATCTGTATTTCCCTTCTCGCTTGTCACTGCTGCCATTTTGATTGCCCCATCACGTCACCCCCTGGTCCTGAGATTGTCACTCTGAGGCGAAAGTGAAATTTTCCTCATATTTCAATAAATAATTGCTATGCTTATAAAACCAGATTCTCGCCTCCTACGCACATTAAAACTATCAATTTGTTTCCTTTTGGTGTTTTTTTGGTGGGAAACAATTGCTACTAAAAACATCATGTGTAAACATCAAATGTAAATATTATTAGAAATATATTATTTCCGGGATTATAAATGTCTGAAAAGGGGATGGGTTTAATTGTGGATATATTGTGTTTTCCTCTATCAAAAAACGAAATATCAGTTATACCAGAAAATCGTCTTTCTGGTCTTAACTGTTATATGACAGAAAGAGAGGATGACATGCCATAAAAGCTCCTGCTTGAATCAAACCAGGGACATCTTAGTCACATGGTATGTGTCTGATACAGTAATAGGTTCTTTACACAGTGCATGTTACACATTGCTACCATCACACAATGCACACGTACAGCAAGAAAACTAATGAAAGGCAGTGCTCATGTGTATAACATACAAAACCCAAGTTTACAATCATTTTATATTACATATATATATAAACTATATATGATTCCATTATTCTATTGTTCATGTTGAAACAAAAAGTGTTGAGATTGATAAAAAAAAAAAAAAGAAAACATAGAATTGAGGGAATTAGACAACATAATATGCTTGTGCCATGACAGGGAATTTAAAGTTAAAGGGAAAATTGGGGTATAATAAAAGGAATGATATATATATATTTTATCAACTATATTTAAAAAAAAAAAAAAAAAAAAGAAGAAAGAAAAAAAATCACAATATGAAATGACTATTACCATCACACCAACAAGGTCAGTCAATGTAGACAAGACCGTAGCTTTTCTGAGGTGCGGGGCTGCGAGGGAAACAGGAAGTAGTGAACTCCAGCTCCATGGGAACATGAAGACTACAACCAGCTGGCAAGGCATCCACTTCAGAGGGAGGAGGATCCTGGATAGGAGAAGGAGGTGGGTGAGTAAGTAACTAAGTTAAATGCCAAGACATTTTCAGGAAAACAAATATTTAGCCATCCATCCATTCTCTACCACTTTATCCTCCACATGAGAGGTGCAGGGAGGCAGGAGGCGATCCTAGCTGTTTATAGGGCGAAAGGTGGGGCCTGATTGTAGGCCTGACCAACCATTCACACCTGGGGGCAACTTAAAGTGTCCAATTAACATCTGCATTTTTTGGACAGTGGGAGGAAACCGGAGTACCCGGAGAAAACCCATGCACACACAGAACATGCAAACTCGGCACAGGAAGTCTCCCGGTCGAACCGGGATCTGAACTAGTGCAGTTCTTGTTGTGAGGTAAACATCATTTATTTACACTGTAAATAGAATGAGGTTAGCAATACAGTGGGATGTCAGGGAGAGGACTGGGAGATATTTCCCTCTTCATACGGGGAAGGTGAATTATAGCACACAGTATTTGTACAGTCCAGCATATTAAAAAAAACTCCATTTTAAAAAGTCTAAAAAAAATGCCAGTATGCAAACATAGTTTTCTATTTTAATGTTACCTTGCTTTACAATCTTACAATGATTCAGTGGCGTTATTTTTGTCAGTGTTGCATACATTTCATCTGAATCTTCATCAAAAATGCCGCATCATGTTTTTAATCAAACCTCTCAATTACTGTTTAGTGGCTGATTTAGTCTGAATAACCAGTGAAACCGGTGTTGAAAACTACTTTGATCAAAGTCTTTCAAACTTTGAGTCAACTGATCTAAAAAAAAATAAAAATAAATGACGCCTCCATGACCTAATAACACACACACACAACTCTGCTATTACACTGATTTTTGACATTAGATTAGTGAATGATCTTGAAAACTTTATTTGCTTTTTTTTTTAAAAAAAACTGGTACCAGTTTATACAATTTTTAAATCATTCTTTTTAAAAATCCTACATGAGACATGACATGCAGCCAGAGTGTTCAGATGTCAAAGTGAAGCACCTCTGCCATTTCCCTTTTATTTGATGCACCCCGTAACTCCCTCTAATCCATGGTCAGCCCTTCCCTTTCTCAGGGTTCCCACTCTTCCAGAGAATAAATCCAGACATTATTTTCCAGGACTTTTCCAGGACATTTATAGTGATGATCATCCTAGCATGACTGACAGGGATCATTTCATACATATAGGTATCTTAAAGTGCAATTCTGGTTTTTAAGGCATGCCGTGGCTTCGTCTGCTCTATAAAAAAAAAAAATATTTCCTACAAGTTCACTCGTGTGTATCATAAAAATAATTAGAGGAATTTTGGAAACTGTGCAGCAAAAATACAATTACTTGATTACTTGAAATACAATTGATTTGATATTCCAACATGTACAACACTATATAGAACTTTTACAAGTCGTCAGAATTCTCACATAAAGAAAGTCCATCAATATAATCCAAATCCAATGCGTTTTTGGTATCTCTTGTGCATAGAAATCTAATTTTAGGACACTCTAACCTTCATTTTTTTATCATTTGACTGCCGATAATGTTAACAGTGCTCTCGTGCTAGATTAGGAATGCAGGTCACAGCCAGGCAAGCGGCCAGCTCCATCCCCAGCGCACAGCGTACAATCCTCACTTGCAGCTTGGCTTGCAGTGCCTGGCCTCCTGTCTGTAAATGTGTTAAACCTACTTTCACTTGCCGTGAATTTGTATAAATAATGTATATACATTTATCCGCAGACTCTAACAAGTGCAGCCTCAGGTGAAAATACTCATAAATGCATGCTATGTGCATCCCCGAAGGTGGACATCAACTCCAAACCGACCAGCTCAAACGATAACCACACAGAGAGCAAGAAAAAAAGAAAGGAAAACAAATGAATAACTTGCCAAAAGCACCATAAGCACACACCCACAGTTTTTTTTTTCTTCACACACACACACACGCAGACACACACACACATGCAATGCTGTCAGTTTCTAAACAAGTTTTCCTTTCCGTCACAGAAACTGCCCCAAGTTGTGTCTGCCATTGTTGAAGCTTTTAAACTCTGGAACCACATCACTCGTGTTTACTGAGATGTGTTTGTTCGTTTCCCTGCATTGTCAAAGTACATTCGAGAGAAGAAGAGACTGGGGGCATCCGGAAAAAAGAGGCTTTTGGAAGTGTTCCAAGATTGCAAGAGAAGATGCAACTGAGTGCTGGAATCAGCCTGTTTGCTATTCAGTCAGGTTTCAGGCAGGCCTGCAGGCCCAAGGGGCCTGAGAAAAGCACAGCCAGCCGAAACGAAATAAAATAAAACACCCACCTTGCAACACATGGTGGCAAAACCATGAAAGACTATGGTGAATTAGTCAGTAAAGCTGTTCTATCACATCACATCCTAACATCTGAAAACATCACATTAATGTACTATATGCAGTGCAAATCAATTAACTTTATCTATAATTTAAAACTTCTTCCTAGTGACCACCAACAGGATTTACCTCCACTGCCATTTTATTCTTTGCCTTAGAAATCACATTGATGAATTACAGTTTATTTATCTGCTTTAATGTTACGACTGGTGGAGGCAACAAGGAGGCGAAAGAAGGAGCAGCACAACTCTTCAGAGAGGCAATTAGCCAACTTTCTAATCACTTACACCAAACAGCAACTGGGCTGTTGGGGCGCCTGATGGACAAAGTTTAAAAATGTAACGATCAAATTAATCGGCACACTCTTGATTGTTATGCAAAAGCCTCACTGTGGCATGCAAAACAAATACGCTAAGGTTTGTAGATGGAATGGTTCGAAGGCCGCTGCTGTTTCATTTCAAAACATGCATTATACATCATTGTGCATAAAGAGGAAGCCTACAGCATTATGATGTTTTTTCCGCCGATGATTATCTTTTATTAGTCATTAAAAGAGAGCGAGAAAGAGAGAAAAAATACAACTTTTAAGCACCTGAACCTCGCTGCCAGCATTCCATTAATTGCCTGCACAATGGGGAGAGCCTTCGGAGATTTTTCAATTTCAAAAAATGAGGAGCATGCATTCAGTCGTGCTCATGTTATACCGGCACTTAAATCCTACAGAGCTCACATAAAAAAGGACTCAAGGTTGCATCCGATTGAAAGCCTCCAACTACAGCCACTTCAGAAATCCATTTAGCAAGCGGAGGGGGGGTTAGAACATCTAATTCAAACAGTCGCCCTGTTAAAACGGTTGCACCAATGTCTTTTAAAAACACACACGCACTTTCAGGAACACACTTTTTCCCTGTGTTTGCTTGGCTCCATTGTAAGAAAGATGAATCTGGCACACAGAGAGATAGCAAGGCACAAAGAATTAATCTTGCCAGACCTCAGCCAAGTGGCGAGGGTAAATGCTTGAGTGCACGTGGAATCTTGACCTTTGCTGTGACAGTGTCACAAAGAGTGCTTTATGGGAGCGACAAAGAAAGAGGTCCAATGGCGTCTGCAATAACATGACAACCTGAATGTCATGACACTGTTCATCAGCTGCAGAATCATGGGTAAAGAGAATGAACACATTTGTGCTTCACATTTTTATATAAATGCAGAAAATAATAGAGAACTTTCAAGGAATTAAGAGGACAAACATTGGTAGCTATACGCACTAATATTCCATTCAGAGGGTATTTCATCCTCTTAACAATCCCCGGACAATTACTTACACATTATTGTGGAACTTTTAAAAAAAACTGAACATCCACCTATGAATTGTAAGGGCAAGAAACTGCTGCAAATATATGTGAATGTGCAGAGTGCCCAACAAACTTACTGTCACATACCTGAATCTAAACATTGTCTGCTTCATTAGCCCAGCACCTGACGGAAATACTGCTCAGTTATTGGTCAGACATGTAGTTGGCTAAGAAGACAAATCCCTTGCAATTTCTAGATCATGGAGGTTAATGTTCATCTGCCGTCTTGCTCTGGTGACAATTAACACTCCAAAGACTGGCAGGTGGCTGATGGGCATGCGTGGTGGAGCAACTACAGCGGTCTTATCCACATTCCTCAGTGAGGAGCTGAGAGAAGCGGGAAAAGAAAAACAGAAAGTTGGAACAGTCAGAGGACTAATGCTGTTAAATGGCATCCATCATCCAGGTCTGTGAAGCTCCAACTCTTTCTCCTCTCCAGGTAAGATAGCCCATTTAGCCGAGGCTAGCATCGCTTCCCCAGAATGCTGCCGCTGTTTCTTCCTGTCGGCAGGAGGATCCTGAGCCAAAGGTGTTGCCCTCATCCTTCTATGTGTGGCCAAGGAACAGCAGCGAGTCCACTTTGGTGTAATGATGTTCTGCCAAAATGTGCTTATTTTCCTGCGGAGGGGGAAGAAATGAGACCTGCCAGACACAGAGGATGGAAGCGACGTTCTCATTTCTGTCCATCAGTGGCTCTCGTCCCAGTTCTCCCTTCTTCTCCTCTGGCTGTGGTTGTTAATACCACGCTTTCAGTGAAAGGTGCAGGTGGAGTTCACACCAGTGATGAACCGCTCCAGAGATCACTTGCAAGTGATGCAAGCGGAACAGAGTTCAGTTATTTGGGCTGGATTAGAGTAACTGGAGAACTTCTCGATGACCAGATTTTTCACTCCAAATGACAGATTTATGTAAACACACACACACACAACTTTATGGATAATACACATTTATATTGTCAAAAAAGTCAAAATTAATCTACTTATAACACTTTCCAATATGAGTAAGTGAAAGGATCATAACACTGTGGTGTGCATGTGTGCGTGTGTGTTCATTCGTACTAAAGCTGACAGGCATACAGTAAAATGTATAGCCAGCAGCATGAAATGAGGCAGGGTGGTGGCCTCACATCCCATCACATAAAACCAGAACGTTTTTAATCTGACAGGACCAGTGGCAACCTTGAGCTGTGACCTACTGTCGAGAGCTCAAGAACCAACACAGAACAGGATCATCACCAATCTCTCTCTTTCTCACACACACACATGCACACGCACGCACGCACACGCACGTACACCTGTATTGCTGTAAACATATACTGTGTACATATGTAAAGATCGTTCTGCAGCTCTTTACATTGACATCTGTGGAAATAAATTCAAGCAAGTACACTCTGAACAATACCACTTGTGCAAAACACTGACATATGCAGCGCGGAGTTGACAGTCATGCCCAGTGTCAAACAAAGGAAGCGAATGATTTCACTGCTGCTTTCACTAAAGACTGACTGCTTTTCATCACGATCCTGGGCAATTTCAACCAGATGCCTCAGGATGTGATGTACAGTATGACTAAACTCATTTCGACTGACAGGCCAACGTTTCAGTGAACTTTACCTTCCAAACTGTCTGTGAGTTCAGTTTTTGTTTACATTTAAAATGCTGTTTGTTTGTTTGTTTTTACTAGGAAGTGCTGTGTTAAATGGGGCAAAAACAGAGCAATGCTTTAAAAATCAAATGCTGCGTGTCCTTGAATGTCACCGACGGCATTCTGCACATACAATTAAGACAAAGGATTCAGCCTCATTTTAGTGTACAGCCTGTGTCTCAGCTAATGTATAGGCATCAACAGATGGATGTTAAGTGTCTGTGCATGTGTCTCTTCACTTACATCTTCAGGTCTGTTGTGCTGAGATCAATATCAAAATGCTTAAGAGGACTAAATCAAGCAGAAAGGAACTTTCCTTTCATCTCCTCACTCTGTCGATGCCTCATTTTTTTCCCTCTCTCTTTCAGAATGCCACAGAGAATTGCTGGCAGGCTTTCAAATGTGAACAGCTGCTTTCACATTGTCACTGTGATTCAAAATTTGACTGGATTATTTAGTCTGCTCTCCATCTCTTGGAACAGCAACAAGTAACTGTAAGCTACTGAGGACTTAGGAGAGCCAGGCGTTTGCCTGGGAGTCACACTGTAACAGAGGTTCACAGACATCAACATAGATATGATTAAGGGGGATCTGGGCTCCAGGGAAGATCTGTGGGAAACATGGGATCAGCTTTAGAGAGGTCAGACTTGGAAGCATAACGTCCAGAAAATGATAATGTTAAAGAACAACAACCGACTGCGACACTGCCTCAAAAAGGAAGGGAAAAAGTTGAACCAGTATGTTCGTTCTGTACTGCCAGCTCATTCTTGTAAACCACAAGAATTAACTGGCAGAAAGTTGTGCTTATTAAGTATTTCATTTTTCCTTCTTCGCTCATCACATCCACTTATGGACTCGCGATAGGACCGCGACTGACTTCATGTTGCACAAAAAGGTCCAAACTATATGAAGAACTTTCGGAAGAAGGTTGATATACGATCACCACTGAACACTCCACTGAATCAATATTTTACCTATATTACCTAGTACATCAATCCTCGACTTCCGTTGGACATCATTACAATCCCTGTTCTGTGGCTCAGTCATAAACAGCAGTGCATGCTTTATGTTTTGAAACTATAAATTCATGGCACAGTCTTTGTTTCTATCCAAACTGACTGATTGTATTGTTCGAAGTGTTGTATGTATGAGTATGAACTGTTTGATGACAAGTAAGTTTTCCCATTTGGGGATTAATAACGTTTCTCTCTACAAATTCAAATAGTCTTCCGATTCCATTGAATGATGCCAGATCAGAAACTCACCACATCCCAAAGCTACGAAACAGGAGGCATTATGAAGGACTGGGGAAGCGGTTGTCTTTATTTTGGCAAAGTCGCTTGAAATGAACATTTGAGTTTTAAGAACAACAACCATTTAGTACTGAGCTGGGGACAGAGGTGTGTGGGAAATAAACAAGCAACACAAGGTAATATCTATACTGCATTTTAAAAGTAACATCACAATGACATTAAATAAGTCCCTTCTGTGTATCTGGCCATTTTTTTAATAGTTACCTTCAGTGTTTTTTGTATGCCAGGCAAAGTCTAACCGTAAGAGATCGCCACCAGTGTTGAGTAACATACTAATGTAAATACTAATGTCAGCTATAAAATAAGGATGAAAATACATTGGCTAGTGGAGCTGCAGGTCAACAATTTTCTCGAGGACAAAGAAAATTGTGAATTTGTAGATATACTGTGAATTCAGCACCACAGTGTTTGTGGTGACTGGGATTCAGGAAATGGCTCAGCTTGCAGCTTGTTGGAAAGTACAAGTCTCATTTATACACACATACAGTATGAACTCAATATGCCAGCTAAGAAACTAACTATGGGACAATTACTGTATCTATTGAACTCGGATGGCTGTATTGGAAACTGAAAAGGTACTTTTCTCAGTCGCACATGGTACTGAAGGTTTAGGCAAGAATTTCCACAACAGTATTGGAATCTACTTTTCTTCTCTGTTCAAGTAATCGTCGCTACAATCGGACCAATATCAATAAGTATCTGATCGATGCAAACCCCATACAAACAAAAATATATAATAGATGACACACCATTGTTGACTCGACTCCCAGCATCCAATGTGAGATTGACAGTAGGTGAGTTTTCTGGTGTGGCTCATGTTAACTGGCATTTGACAAGTTTTCTCTCTAGGAGTGTACTAGAGTCTAACAGATCGATGAATATCAAGCTCAAAGTCTAATGTGAGGTGAGTGATGTAGGGTGAGGTGAGCCTGAGTGAAGCCGGAGGCTGAATACCAAAGCACGGGGCAGTGGATGGATCAATACTAGCTCATCCATGGACGCACAAGTTTTTGTGGTCGGCAGCAGAGTGACAACTCATGCCATTCATATTAATATTCATACAAATTATGTAAAACACCATTGGCCTTAATTCCTTTATCATACATAGATTTTTCCCCCTTTTCACGGTAAATTTATTTCCACCACTGTGTAATTATTTAATATATATATGTATGTTTTTAAAAATAGCTCCTGTACAGAAAGAAAAAGAATTAATTCATTTGGAGTGGTCAGGTGCAACTGCTTGTTAAAAAAACAAAAAGTGATTTGAAAAACACAATTTACAGACATGGTACATTTGGAAATAGGAGGGAAATTTTACGTTGAAAGGTTAATTTCAATCCAGTGTAAGCAAAAATTGTTTCCTTTGACGCAGAGATGATTAATCTTTGTGTCACCATCCAACATCTTTAACAGATGTTAAAGTGATAATAAACCTGTGCCAGACTGTGAATGTCTTGCTTTATAATATCAAGAAGTTGTATTTAACCAATATTTTCATCTTATCAGGGGGAGGACAGACACACCCAGTGTATCTAAATCAGAAATAGACATTCACAACTGATGAAAACGTCAGTTGGAATTTGTAAAAACTCATAAATAATGGATGCTTCAAGTAGGCAGGGGAGCATCTTCAATGAGCCCAGAGTGCAGAGCATGCTTTCTCATCTCCAAACCGAGAAGCCATTTTAATGACTGTGCCCAGAGACCTGGGGGTCTCAATAACCCCTTTTTTTTTCGCCCCAACTTCACCAGTCGGAGCCCCCTCATCAAACCTGTCCATGCTTCCAATCACCACACAAAGAGGGGAACATGAGCTCTTAAATTAAACATTCAAAGCAGCAGTTTCTGCCGGTTTTAGGCAAATCAGCAGAAAATGAA
This sequence comes from Solea senegalensis, assembly GCF_019176455.1. Classification (NCBI taxonomy): domain Eukaryota; kingdom Metazoa; phylum Chordata; class Actinopteri; order Pleuronectiformes; family Soleidae; genus Solea; species Solea senegalensis. Next base: position 11,972,097 of record NC_058034.1, on the reverse strand, counting down.
ACAAACAGGGCACCTTAGGAAGATCCATGTGTGTGTGTGTGGGGGGTCTCTTAAGTCATTTGCAGAGCATAGAATGCAAATAATATTGAGGGTGTATAAGCTGCAGGAATGACTGCACTGGGTGCTATAGGATCCTGCATCGTCAGGACTGGGGTCAAACCCGGGGAAGGATGACAATGGATAAGGTAGGGACCACTATCATCATCCCCCTCTACTGACCTGCATTCAGACATAAACAGGAAATGGCTGACAGGAAGGAAGTCATATGTTTTTTACAGCTGTGGCCTGGCAGAACTGCATTTTTAATAGCCTTTTTTTTACACTAATACATGTATTGTGTAAAATGTCTAATGTCTCCATTTAGAGTCACACAGAACATGTAAAAAATGACAACCCAGGCAGACAGAGGCTGGTGTTTAGAGTTTAGTATTTAGAATGAGAACTGGTGTCATTGTCTTTTCCTGTTACCATTAAAAACGGCCTTTTCCTGCATCCACCACAGATAAACCCTTTTGTCTCTTTGTTTTTGTTCTTGGGTGAACATCAAAGCAGACAGATCACTCAGGGCTTGTGATCTGTCAGGGAGCAGGGATTTATATGGCACTTGCATCCTATGATACTCATCACATCTGCAAGTCACAGAGATAAATCAGACTGGCAGGCTGCACAGCATTACACACACACACACACACACATACACATAGACATATAGACTGCTCTTCAGGCAACACAATGTAGTTTTGAAGTTTACACCAAGTGGTACAGTTTGGTATATTGCGTAATAATTTGCATTTTGAATGTCAAAACTTGTGAATGGTATCAAAATAAGTGATCCATACTATTCCTTGTTTTTGGCAAACTACCGTTGTGGGTTCCTGTTGTGGCACAGTTATCCGGCACCTATGGGGTGGAGCTAGACTCACTTCTGGGCGACTAAGAAAATGTACAGTAATGGGGGAAAAACACAAAATGTGCCATTTTAAAATACCATGCATTACAACAGAGGGCATTTGTATTTCATTTTTTTGTTTTACTGAATAACAGTGTACCGCAGTGTTTACTGTGTACTGAACTTATTGGCAGGTTACATGATGTTATGCTATTCACTTACTGTATCTGGCCTAACACAACCTGAGGTGCAACACAAGTGAGACCAGGTTTCACAGTTCCAAACGGTGCTGTTGAGTTGAACTGCAATGTACCTCTTGGCGGAAATGCATTTTTTTTTGGTTAACGATGAGTCCTTTCACTCATCAGTGTAATACCCCACAGAAGATGCACCTCCTGTGAGTTCATCTCCTGTGAGCCATGAACAGGAACATGCATATGTTTGAGCACATGGATAGAAAGACTTGATCAGTTTTGTCGACCGACAAAAGGGTGGTTCATCGACGTTGAGAGTTGGAAGCTGAGGATGGTGGGGGAGGCAACACACAGCCCTACAGGAAGTGATTTAATGTCCAAAAAGACATGCACTTGTTTTTGCTCAGTCTCTTTCCTGTTGTGTTCTGATAGGGACTTCCTCTCCCAAGGGTGGGTGGATGCGGTGTCATCCGTCCGTCCATCCATCCACCCCACCCACCCACTGCTCATGCACACGGAAATATCATTCTGCTGTCATGCCATCCCAGAGAAAAACTCATCAAACTCTGTGGATATCAGTACTAAAGGTCCCAGAGTGTGTGCGTGTGTGTACCTGGGATGGGTGGACACAATTTTATTTATCTGTGGCTTTGATTGACATGCAGTGACATAAAAAAGGAAGAGTAAAACACACGTAAACAGAACAAATTACACCAAATAGTACTAGTAAAAGGTGACTATTTAAAGGCTACGAGGAAGACAGCACATAATATGTCTGTAACTGTTTGCACTGGTGTCCCCATTCATCTGTTTGTAGACCTATGCATGGGTCTGTGAAGCCAGAAGCCTCAACCCCAGCCATGGCTAAACCAGGGTGATCTCTTCCTGTCTGCCTCAGTATCTCTACAACCAACTCCCTTCCTTTCCGCTAAATCATGCACATGCATGCACACAGACTGACACACTGACATACACACTACACTCTAATCCAATCATTAACCTAAACACCTAAACCCGAGCCTTGTTTTAAAACGGATATTCACTTTTGGTTTCATCTGATTCAAAGTATTATACAAACCAATAAAAATTACTGCTTAGAAAAGGTAATTTTGACATCTGATGTTTATACTCTATAGTATAAGTCTTATACTTTCTGAGGCAAATACTCAGATTGGTTTATTCATGGTTTGTTAACTTGAATGAACACGTCACATGCTTATTTTTAAGCTGTTTTATACAATGAGCTTGGCCATGGTCTAATATGACAAATATGTCAAAGCATCAGGTCAACTAAAAATCCAATAGAAATACTTAAATAATAAATAAACACATTTAACTCTTAACTGGAGGCTCCTTTACCATCATCTTATAGACTAGTTTAGATGTAGATGTGGTAGATTAACTAGACATTAATGATATAATGTAAAATAATACACCGTTACATCACAGCCGTATCTGCTCTTCTGTCTATTGAAAGATTTAACACACAGATGCACATGCGCACATGTTTTGCACAGCTATTCTTCTTGGGACTCTGCAGTGACGTCCACTTATTTGGAAAAGCCTAAACAAAGCATTTCCTAAATATTTACCATAACCAGTTACAACCAAACCCTAACCCTAACCATAACCTAACAACAGGTCAAATCCTGGTCTTAAGCTTAACCAGATCCTCAAAAATAAAGTTCTGCCTCATAAGGGCCAGGTTTTGGACTAATGGTCCTGACAAGGTTAGTGTTTATGCCAGAAAATGTCCTACAGAGGTAAAGATAAGTACACACACACACACACACATACATACACCTACAGATGGAGGAAATAAGCTCAGCGCTGCCTGTGTCTGCTAAGGATGTGAGGTGCAGTGATGGCACATTAACGATAGGACCCATGACAGCAGTATGCATCAGCCGTGCTGAACAAAGCATGCAGCCACTTTTTAATTCAATAAGGATTGTTTTAGTGAAACAATGGCCCTTTGCCCCACTGGGTTAGGAAAGGGTGAGAAAGGTGAGTTTGTCAGTGGCGTCAGGCCTGTGTTTTTGTATTTTAGGCCATGGATGATCCCGTGGGTTCAGTGGGGTCGTGGATCAAAAGTATCGCTGTGGTGCAGCGACATCCGCCGTTTCTCAGGTAACTAACAAAAAAGGATTACAGTGAGGAGGAAGAAAGGGAAATACTGCCGGAAATGCTCACTGTGGCATCATTAAGACTATTTGGAGATGATATGCATACTCATGCATGTCTCATGTATATTAATATCAGACATTTTGTAATGGACACTCTTGTTCATAGTGTCTTCAAAGTGTCCTAAAGTAAAAAATGGCAAGGACTTTTGCTTTGCGTATTGTTGACAAAACAGACACAGCAGCTCTAATTAGTATGCAATCCCTAAATAATTATAAAGTATACTTGAGGGCCAATTTACATCACCACATGAAGAAGATGACGCCAAAATTCACTATAAAGGCACCGGATTCCTTAAATTATAATGTGCATTTTCTTTTTAGACTAAAAATATATTTGTTCTTTATATAAACAATTGTTGTAATGGTGTCATGTCTAGACAAATGTCTAGAAAAATGTTTCCCGTGGCCTTAAATGGTTACAAAAATCTCCAAAATGTAAAAGACACTTCCAAAACTACAAACATGACATACAGGGAAGAGCCTCTCTCTGTCTCCCTCTGTGTGTGCGTGTGTGTGTGTGCTCTCACAGTACCATTTGCATTCCTCACAACCCATTTAGTCTATGCTAATGGAGTCTACTCATGCAAAGCAGCAGGTCTTAATGAACAACCTTTGGCTAGTGATCAGTGCTATTGATTAGCCTGAGCCCCAGCTTTAAGCAGGGCTAATTGATCAATCACCACTGGTTGCTTTGGATTAATGGAACATGACTAGTGCTCCCCTGTAGACACATCTACTTCTAATGAAGAGGCCTAAATGAATGCATGCGTCTCTGTGCATGAAACACAAACAGTCACTCTGCATATATTTATGTGCACTTGTGTGTGAAGGAACTGGAGTGGGAGAAAAGTAACCATATTCTCACTCTATTAGATGCATCATCTCTGTGAAAGGCCTGACGAGTCATTTTTAAATCTCTTTAAACTGAATGGCATATAACAGTACATAATAGAATAGAATGTGTGTTTTTACTGTGTACCTTGCCCATGAATATGTATATTACATGTTAATATTTGTCATTTGTCAGTTTGTGTGTTTGTACGGTTTTAAATTATTCTAACACGGTCTATAAGTTACTTTATATTTAGAATGGTTTAAGACGAGCTGATATGTATGTAGGTCATAATTGTCTATATATTTTTTTCTTTTTTAACCCTTCTGAAAAGCGTGCGGTTATTATGGTAATTTCACTTGTGCTGCTGCAGGAAGCCGGTGAATGACTTTCCATTTCTGACCTGTTTTTGGACATTGAGACAAAGACCCAAGCAAATATTATTTTAAATATGTTATACTGTTCAAATGTAACAAACCAAAATCTGGTGATTGTGTACAACTACAGTGTTGTTGTTTATTTAATAAACCCCTTTTTTTCATTTTAAATTGTTAATACACTATTTTAAGATAGTATATTACAAATCTGCAGATCCCTCTGAATTAAATCTTAAAATCAGCCTTTTGACTGGTTTGCTGATGCTATAACCTCAACCTGATGTTGGATTATAGAGCACAGTTGCATCACACCCCCATATCTTGTAATGTCTTTGCGGTATTGTTGTCATTGCATCTACTGTGTCTTTGCGCATTCATTTTTGTGTGAGTGGCATCTGAAATGAGGACTTAACCAACAGCCAGTGAATGATAAATAATTAAAATGAGGATTAAAATATTCCCTCATATTAATTTAAAGAACTGCTAACACATTCTGAATTAAATTAATTAGTCTGCATTTATAAGGACTCTCTAGTCTCTTCCTAGCTGTAATCTAAAAGCTGCTAGATTCTAATCAGAATACAACAATATGACAAGTGATGAGTTAACCATCAGATATGAGCTGTAAAATTCACACATCAGGTTTAACATAGTTCATATCTCACAAGCTCACTTGCTGACAGACATGACACCAGCAGAGTCCCCCTCTCCAAAAATCAGGAAGTCCCAACACAAACACACACACACACACAGTGAGAGAAAGAGTGAAATCCTTTATGGAGCCACCACTAGCTGTGTAGCCCGTCAATCATTCAGGGGTAAGGTTTTTCTCTGTGAGTGTGTGTGTGTGTGCGTGTGGGTGGAGTGGAGGTTCCAGCTGGCCTGTCATGGGACTCCCAATCGCGTGTGAACAGTACTGAGAAGGAGCTGTTGCTAACTGATCCAACTCAACGGGCTAAAAAAGGTCGGTTGGGGTGAGTCTAACGCAGCAAAACCAGGGATACTGTTTTACTGTTCTATGGAACACAACTTCAGGTTTTTGTTTTCATAACTTTAACTTGAAAATAGAATTGTAAAGTTATTCAAAGTACATTTCATAATAATTAAGTATTCTAGAATTTTTTTTATTATTATTATTCCTAGCATGAAACCACTCTGTTTGGATGAGAGGTGTAAATTCTTTTCCAGCGGGTTAAAAGTTAAAAAGTACATCAACACTGTGTAAGACAAAAATATTGCATCATGAATCACGTCATGAAAAAAGAAAAAAAAAGAAAAATAGCAACACTTCCTAAAATCTTTTCTTTGACTGCGATTGGACCAACACACCCTGTGAAGACAACGTTTTTAACAGCAACAACCAACCAGTACAGAAGCTCTGTCTCTTGCCTGTGCTGAAATTCACAGACCACCTCAAACACATACACACACACAGACCCCAACCCCCATAATTTAGTTAACCTTGACCAACTAACCAGCAGCACATAAACACACACACATACCCTCGATCCTTTGACTGCCTCGCACATTTTGTGGAACGAGAACACACTTCCACCCAATAACCTCTGGTGTGAACTTAATTGTGTATACTCAGGTATTGAGTTTCAGACCATGCCTGGCTCCCATAGCACTCAAAGAGAAACAGACGCTGTGAACCTGACAATGAGTGAGACGGAGAGAGAGAGAGAGCGAGAGCGAAAGAGAGCGCGAGAGAGACATGGACCACCCAACAGCTGCGAAGAAAAACAAAGCTGGGTGGAGAGCAGAGTCAGCTTCGATCATGTCAGGACTCAGGTACGGCAGTTGGAAGTTATCGTGCAGTAGCAGTTTGCCAAAAGTAAAAAGAGGCAGGGAGAAAACAAAAGTGGAACCCTAAAAAGGTCATAGAGTGTTTTGTGTTTTGATTTATTTATCTCAGAGCAAATAGCACTACAGTACATCTGCTACATAGCTTAGACATATTCTTTTTCTTTACATGATATGGTTTAGAATTGCCAAACTGTATGATCATTTCCTGCATTATGGAGGACGTGCAGGTACAAAAGCAGTGCATGTCAGTCCTGGGACTCACTCATGCTTACTGTACTTAAGAATTGCCTTTTAAATCCAATCCAAGTTTTATGTGATGAAATGAAATGAACAAGGCTGCTTGTAAAATCAACTCTAAGAAAGTAATTTCCAGTAATTAACCAATTATTTTTATACAGACTCTGCAGGATTAATTACCTGAGCAGACTAACGGCACCAGGGCTAGAAAAAAACACAGAAGAAGTGAGATCATGACCAGAATCACGAGATCTCTTGGAAAAAAAAACATACTTTTCCATACAAATACCGCTCTGTGCCATTGATCAACCTGTTAAACCATTATTACGTATAAAAGAGGCTCAGTTGACGCGTGTATATAAACAAAGGCAAAGACACACACTATAATTTAAACTATAATTTGTCGAAGTATTTTGTGATTCATGTAAAGTGGCACCTCTTTTTTTCTATTTCTTAAACAATACTACATCAACAACTCTAACGATGAGATTTTCTACAACACCCTAACACAAAAGAACTACATTTAGCTTAATTGAAAGTCACTGTTTAACAATTATATGGTTATGTGTGTGGTTCTACTACTGGCCACCAGGGGGACAAGATTATGCATAGTGTGATCAGGGCATTGGAGGCTTCGATTTATTTCAGTTGAGTGAGAGAGACTGTGACCTCTGCTAAGCCCTGAAAGTAGTTCTATTCCACAAAAATCATTATCTTATTGTTATTATTATTATTATTATAATTATTATTATTATATTTATTACAAATTAGACAAAGAAACTGGTGATATTGAAAAATAAAAGAAAATGCACTTCTAAAAAGGAGTATAAACTGCTATTATTTTACAGTGTAAAAGGAAATAAGCATGACTACATCTAAATTAGTATTACCATAAATAATTATGAATATTTAAAAATAACATGTTTTAATTTTCTATTTAAAAAATAATGTTTATTTTACTTTATATATTAATTTTTATCTTTCTTTTTTTTACAGCATCAATCTGAGATAGATGAATGAAATTACACAGTGCTAACTCCGTGAGTGGGGATTATCAGACGTGCTGCTGGTAACTGAGTTAATCCAACACAGTTATAGTTCAACGCCAGAGTTCAGTCTGTTTTTGTCCTTAAGTCAAAGGTCAAATGCCGCCATTCACCGACTGCCCTATTATCTGAAGCAACAGCAACTTATATATACTCTACTGTGCGAACGTGTGTATGCACACGCACACATGTGTGCGAGTGGATTCAGTTACCTTTCTATGCTGATGAGTGTCTTTGAAGCTTTGGCTCGAGGGACTTTCCAGTCTCTCTGGAACACAAGGAATGGACAGCTGACCTAAAGAGAGAGAGAGAGAGAGAGAGAGAGAGAGAGAGAGAGAGAGAGAGAGAGAGAGAGAGAGAGAGAGAGAGAGAGAGGGAGTGTGTGTGTAAGGAGGTCTGGCACTGCACTGCTGCCAAAAGTGTTCAGCTCCACTGAAAAGTAAAGTAACTGAAGACACACTTTACATGCGCGCACACACTGTATTCCTGGAGTCTTTCTTAAAATCACAGTGCAGTGAATAAAAGCATGTAAGATAGTGCTATTTACATATTTGAAGTGAATGAGACACGACAGAGTTTTACACTTTTCGACGCAAACATTTCCCCTGAACATTGTAGGTTGTGATTTTTCTACTAAAAAAAAGGAAGTCGTCAACCGAAAGTAACATTCAAGCACTGTTTAAAATCCATAAATAGACTAATATCAACTATCATGGTGTTTGTAGGAAGTGGAGAAGTGTGATCTGTCACTGAAGCATTTAGTATTCAGGATCTTCTTGGAAAAAAAGAAATAAAAAACTATCACATCATCACAGTAAACAAAAATCCTTCTTAGCCATGAGACCTATAGTATGCACTGTTATAGTCAATTATACTACAGAAGGAAAGAAGACTCCCAAAGGTAAAGAATTATGAATAGGTGCCAATTAAAGCAGGAGACAAAAACGGCAAGTTATACTGTGGGGTCAGTGGTAGAGCGAGTCGTCTTTTAACTTGAAGGTTGGGGTTTGATTCCCGGCTCCACTCCTGACAGCTGGGTCGGCAGCATGTGTAAATGGGTATGAAAAGCTGTGTGATAGAAAATGTGCTGCACAAAGATGCACTGCAGGAATATGTGGTCATCAAGACTCGAAAAGTGCTATGCAAATATAGACCTTTTAGCATTACATCACTAGCAATAATACCATGTTCACGTAATGCTGACTCTCCTTTTATATTCTCAGAGACTGAGATGATGCTCCCATCTGGATCATCTTACACAGTCTGAGCAGGTAGTGCAAAAGTTGTTCAAGGACACCTCAAAAAGCCAGAAGCTTGTGATGGACACCACTGTTACTGCTTGTTTCTTTCTTAATTTCCTGTCAATGAAAAACATACACACACTTCCTCTCGTGTATGGATTTTAATAACAAGCATATTTTATTTTTCTGCTTTTCCAATGCACAAGCCAAATCTATTATCATGTATATAACTATACAACAGACAATGAGTTCAAAGACTTAAAGATGATTCTTGGTCATCTACGGCTTGCCATCTGCTGTTATCAACCCTGATTGATTGCAACTGTTTGTATTTTCAAGCATTCTCGTAGGAAAGTGTCAAACATTAATTGTATTTATTGTACAGTTACTAGGGATTGGGACAGTTAATCTTATTCAAATCCAAATCACAATATAAAGCAAATAAATCAATGAATGGTCAAGGCTACCATATACAGCATATCTGAATCAGAGTTTATACTTTATACTGTTAATGGTTTTAATATAGTAATTCATATCTTTATGTCCTCATCCTTGCACTAAAATATAGAGTTGTTAATATTTTAAAAGTATCTCATAGTAACGCTCTAGCTGTCTTTTTTATTTTTTAAACAAAATTATTCAGCTTCAATAATAAAACAGTATGCACTTTATAAGCAATAGCATAAGACTTAAGTACAGATTATAGGAGGCCCTTACCGGTGCGATATAATCTGGTCATAGCAGTACTCATTTAAAAAAAAAAACTTCAGTTGTGTTTGTTGTTTTTCTAATTGGGAAATAATCAGCGAGACCTGCGAGAATTAGATTAAAATCATTTGAGTTCAGGAGCTTTTCTAGATTTTTTTTTTTTTTAATTCCATAATGCCCACACATACTGTAGCTACATAAACACAATCTGAGTAGGTATATCATTGTCATGATCCAATGTGCCCCATCTGTCTATCTTCCTGTCTCTCTCTCGCTCTCTCTCCGTGCATTGACAGCCTGTCATGACTGCTCTCCAACAGGCCTCCTGTGTCTGGATTAATCTCCCTGGTTGACTACTGATTTGAAGGTGGGTCATCTGCCATCCACCAACACCAAAACTAATTTCACTGTGTCACCGCATGATACCCCTGCCCACCCGCCCCCCCCACTGACGCCCATGCAT